>NC_047109.1:33857307-34202002 GCF_902500255.1 Thalassophryne amazonica
CCTCCCAGAGCCTTCGGCGGCTCAATTTTGGCGAACGGCTCAAAATATCAAGCCGGAGAAGGGAACAGAAAAAAAAACTAACCCAGCTCCAACCCCAAGGTGCAGCAGAGAACCGGAAATACGTCCGGTGCCCCAACTCGACCATACCCCAGCCTCTCGGGAGGGGTGGAACTACCGAAATGGCGAACGGCAACAGATTGGCCCACCCCTCCGACTGAGGTAAGTCTCCGCTGCACCACACGCCAGCAACACCAATGACGAACGGTACAAAGGCTCACCGAGGCTGGAGTGGAACCGGGCCCTAACCAAACCAAAAAAAAACGCCTCTAACACCCCCCCCCTAGGTGCAGAGGTCTTCTGAGAATACTCAGCGTGACCAACCTGCACCACCCCACCACCCACAAGACAAACGGTCTTGGGGCAAGTGAGGTTGGAGTTAGGGATGTAGAGAAATAAAAAACAACAAAATAAAACGACCCAACAACCCAAACAAAAAATACCTAAAAACACATAAAAAATTAATAATAACGTGAGCTCAGGCGGACTTCCAACCGCCTAACAGTCACTCCACCAGATACGCCTCTGACTCCCCATACAATTATAAACCCTATTAAGGAAAAAAAACATTTACCCGTGCTAGATTTTTTTTAATTTTTTTTTTTTATGTGTGTTATGTTGCCTGTCCCGGAACACTTGGAGACACGTCACCATTATTTCTCTTGACGTTTACATGTCGGGGCAATACAGTAATCTCTGCTCGTCCGAGCTGCATGGGCTCGTCAACAGGAGGAGCCAGAGGTCCCGTCGGAGGAGCCTCAGTGGGGCAAAGAAGAGGCGGCCCAGATCTGTGTCGGGGAAAGCCCCGAAATGAAAAAACCCGCTCTGATGGGCGTCCTCTCTCGCGTCCACGCTCCTTCATCCGATCATCTAGACGAATCACCAACGATATTAGCTCAGCTAATTCGTTTGGCTCGTCACGGACTACCAGCTCGTCTTTCAATGACTCACCCAACCCATCTACAAATACGCCTCGTAAAACTGCGGCATTCCAACCTGTGGATGACGGAGTTATCGGCACCGGTATCGATAGTGCCGCAGCTGGAGCAGCAGGAAGCAGAACAGCTTGCGCTGCAAGCTCCGTAACACGGGCGTCTGTTTGTTTAATTTGGTTCGCGAGATGCTGTAATTGCTCCCGTATGTTCTCCAAGTCTTCTTGAACTTTTTCGACAAAAGGAACCGCTTCTGCCGCTGGGTCCATTATGGAATGGCTGGGAACTACTGTTATGTGTCGACGCGGATTGAGGAGCGAACCTGCGTCAGACAGAACCCAGCGCTAAAAATAACCAGAAAGCGGTTCCAACAACAAAAACAATTTATTTTTCACCTGTGCCTAAATAAAATGTACAAAACCAAAACCAAGTCCTTCTGGAGGAGTGACTGCTGGCACGCTCTCCAGCGCCCGCAAGGAGAGAAGTCCGGCGCTCCTTGACCCACTACCACCAGACAAACACCCCCCAGGTGGACACGACAAACTGACTCTCTGGGAAGCAAAGAAGATGTGAGGTAAGTCAGCAGTTACAACAATATCTTTCAAAAGACACACGCTATCAGCAACACATTCAGGTCTGTACTTTTTATCTTTATGCAAATGAGCAGCTTCTCACAACAAGTGGAGGATCACTTATCCTGCACGCCACAGCAGTGAGAAGCAAGCTGCACAATTCTCATCACAATTCAAGTATACTATGTAACAAAACACCGAGTTACTATCAACAATTAGTCACATACTTAATTACCTTTAATGTGTGCTGACAGCATGTGTCCTCACCCTTCCTTGCTTCACGGGCTCGATGTGTCAAACCCAGGCGCGGTCCTCAGCGTCTCACAAACGAACATCACAAGGTCGAGTTCCCGGCAGTTCTGCTTGAATCACACATGCCTTAAAAGCAGAACGCCATCCAATTATCTGCTTCAGCTGAAAGTCTTAAGGTTGCATGTGAGCACCAGTCACAGGTGCTTCACATGATGTTGATGAGGGTGAGGATTCTTCAGCCAGCACCTTCTCCACAGACAAATCAGTTTCCATGCCACCTGAGGAGCAAAGAAAAGAAAAGAACACCAAAACATCCAGCCACACCCCCCAACACACAACAGGGTGTTTTTGTTTTTTGCTTCAGCTTGTAAATAAGTAGGTATGTGTAGGTGTATATTTATGTTTGTATATATATATATATATATTGATATTGGTTTATGTGCGTAGGAATCTATGTGTATATGTGGCAAAGGGTATTATTGGTTGTGGGGAAGAAGGGGTAGGGATAAATAAGCTGATGCTTCACCCTACCCCTTTTCGGACATGTTGGGTACACATTTGGAACTTTTTTGTTGTTTTCACTGATCTATCTTGTATTTGTCATGGACTGGGATGTTTGGCTGGCTCTGGCTCTGTTTGTTTCTCTCACCAGGTGGCATGCGTTCAGGACTGAGTGGCTGATTAATCTGTGGCTGAGTTTGAGGACCTCACCCTCATCACCTGAAACCTGCATCACCTGAAGTTCATCACAGCCTGATCAGGAATCTCAGCTGTATCTCATCTTTCCTGATCAAGGGAGGCTGCATTTAAACAGTGCCTGATTGCCAGAGACTCGACCTTGTGAGATTGACTTTGTGCTGACTTGGTGATCAACCTTGTTACATCGGATGCTGAAGCCGCTCCAGGTTTGACGCCACGATTCTGGGGAGAGGATTGGTGAGGTCTAACGCCATTCAGCACACTTCCTGAGGTATTTTGGTTTCTGTGATTCTCAATTAAAGCCACTAAATGTGGCATTCCCTCGCGCCTCTCTGTGTTGAGCTGCTGTGCTAAATGCTAAATCATCTTCTAACCGCAGCTAATATTTGAACTTGGTTGTTCCACACCTGCGGGGAGAATGCTGATTCTAAATTAAGCCTGGAAGTGTTTGCTGACTGTGGGCACCTTTGAACTGTCTCTCTGTGTAAGAGAGTGTTGGACTCACCTCACCTTTCCTCCTTTCTCCAGACTCGGTTCTGTCGCGGCCACCTGGTGCCGGTCCGGTCCCTGGGTCCAGTTTTGCTGTGCTCCAGCCCCTTTGAACTGGCGGGAGCGGGCCGTGTCCTCCACTTCACCAGACCGCCGACATCCTTATTTATTTGTGTACCTTAATCTACTCTTTGTTTATTAAAATCTGTTTATATTCCAACCGTCCTCTGCTTCTGTCGCGCTGGATCCAGTCAAATGCTGGGTCGGTCTTCCACCCGCGTCCTATACATAACAGAAGTCTCTGGCCACCCAACATGGACTCAGCGGAGGCAGAGGCGGTTCAGTTCTGGGAAAAAACCCAGCGGTACTTGGAGACAATCTGGAAGCAATTACAGATACTTTCTGCTCAGATTAAACAAGCTGACGCTCGCATTACAGAGCTCGCAGCTCAAATTATTCCGCTTCCTGTCGCTCCAGCTGCAGCCCTGCCGGCTCCGGTGCAGGCAGCTCCGACTTCCAGGGATTCAGCTCCCGAACCTGTAATTTGTCACCCAGAGCCATATGCTGGAAACGTTGAAACCTGCGCTCCATTTCTGATGCAGTGTTCTTTGGTTTTGCTCACGACCATCTTCTTTCTCTACAGAAAGTAGTCTTGTACGTGATGAATCTGCTTCGGGGTGACGCTTTGGCTTGGGTCTCTGCTCTGTGGAGCAATGATTCACCTCTGCTTAAATCCTTCGCGGATTTTTCCCGTGAATTTCGACTGGTTTTTGACCACCCGTTAAAAACAAATACCATTACTCAGCGGTTGCTGAATCTTAAACAGGGGCGGCGGAGCGCGGCGGATTACTCCGTTGATTTCCGCATTTTTGCTGCACAGGCCGGTTGGAATACCGCAGCATTGCGAAGTGTTTTTGTCGAGGGCCTAAACAATTCCCTTAAGGATGAACTGACAGTCCGAGACGAATCAAAGGACTTAGATGAGTTGATTTCCCTGGTTATTCGTCTGGATGATCGGATGAAAGAGCGTGGGGGCGAGAGAGGCCCGACTTCTGACCGGGTTTTCCTGTCTCAGGGTTTTCCCCGACACAGATCAGGTCCGCCCCTTCTTCACTCCACCGAGATTCCTCCTTCCAGAACTCTGGATCCCCCAGCGGACGAGCCTATGCAGCTCGGTCGGGCCGAGGTATCCACATTACCCTGGTCAAACAGGTGTTGGAAACAATAGTGACGTCAGTCCAAGTACAAAAAAAAATAAAATCTATTTCCCGAACAGGATGATAAAGACCAATTGTTCCTTGATTTATCATTGGTCTGTTTTTTGTTTCCTTTTTAGTGTGGGGTGTTTTTGTAGTAGGGGTTAATTTGTTGTTTTTGGGTAAATTATAGTACTGTCAATGGTCTGTTGGAGTGGACACACAGGCTGGCTGGAGCACAGCTTTGGACTCAGGTAAATTTATGTTTATTTTCTGTTAGTTCTTTTTTTTTTCCTTTTTGGTCTCCCCCCCTAGGGTTTGATTGTAAATGTCCTCTGGGGGGTGATGGGGGGGGGTAATTGGGTCGTTTTTCTTTTATTTTACTGTGTTGTTCCCTGTCTTCTCCTCCAGCTCCAGCCATTCTGTGCTGTACGCCATTAGCGTTGCTGAGGTTGGTGCAGTTGGGATATGCTTGTAGTTGGTAGCTGGGTTTGAAAGTCAGAGGAGTGGCGCCGTTTTGTGCCATACGCCATTACCGCTGTTTCCACTCCTCCTGTTTGACTTTTGGGTGTAGTCATAGTTAATGACACTGGACGTACTTCCAGTTTCCTCTGCACCTGGGGGGGGGGGGGGGGGGGTTGTTTTTACCTGTTTTCTCCCCCAGATTCAACCGTTTTGTGCCGTACACCATTACCGTAGCTGACGATTGGCTCTGGAGGTTCTCCAGTTTCTCTCTGGGTGCTGGGGGGGGGGGGGGGGGACGGGACAACAGGTTCTCTTTTTTCCCCAGGGTTTGTTTGTGTATGTCCCCTGGGGGGCTTGGGGTTATTGTTTTGTTTATTTTTCTCCCAGTTTCCGCCCTCGGGGTCTGATTGCGATGTCCTCTGGGGGGGAAATGACTGTGGGTCCTTCTAGCTGTAAGAAGCCGGGGCTGGGTCTGTTTGGTCATGGGGGTGTCTCCTGGGGTTGATGGGATGGTCCTCTGGGAGGCGTTGAAGGCTCCCATAAATGACTTTGGATCTCAGAAGAACCTCAGCTGTAGTTATTACTCCTGGAGTTGGCGAAGATGTCCTCTGGGGGGTGTTGTCCTTACATGTCGTCCGGGGGGGGGGGGGGGGGGGGGGGTGTTAGGTTACTTTGTTGTATGATTATGTTTGGACTGTGCTTGTGGGACTCTGTTGGGTGTTTGGGCTGTGTTTTTTTTTTTTTCTCTCTTTTTCTCCCCAGGGTTTGATGGGACGGTCCTCTGGGGGGTTTTGGGGTGGTTGTATGTTTTTGTTTTATTTTTTCTCCCAGTTTACACCCCCAGAGTTTGATTGGGGGTCCTCTGGGGGGTTGTTGGGGTTCTTTTTTGTTTTATATCTGGGCTATGTTATGGGACTCTTTTGGGGGGTTTGGGCTGTTTTATTTTTCTTCCCAGCCAGCATTCCAGCCGTGTCTTGTTGTCTCCTTGACCTGTGTTTTCCACCGTGAACCTGGGAGGGTTGCGCCGCATGTTTTCCTGCTATGGACCATGGAGGGGGTTGCCGTTTCCTGTGCGGGTCCGTTTGGTCGCCGGGAGGCTTCCCGTGAGGGTGGGGTACTGTCATGGACTGGGATGTTTGGCTGGCTCTGGCTCTGTTTCTGTCTCTCTTCAGGTGGCATGCGTTCAAGACTGAGTGGCTGATTAATCTGTGGCTGAGTTTGAGGACCTCACCCTCATCACCTGAAGTTCATCACAGCCTGATCAAGAATCTCAGCTGTAGCTCATCTTTCCTGATCAAGGGAGGCTGCATTTAAACCCTGAATACACAGTGAATGATTGCCAGAGACTCAACCTTGTGAGATCAACTTTGTGCCGACTTGCTGATCAACCTTGTTACATCGGATGCTGAAGCCGCTCCAGGTTTGACGCCACGATTCTGGGGAGAGGATTGGTGAGGTCTAAAGCCATTGAGCGCACTTCCTGAGGTATTTTGGTTTCTGTGATTCTCATTAATTAAAGCCAGTAAATGTGGCGTTCCCTCGCGCCTCTCTGTGTTGAGCTGCTGTGCTAATTGCTCAATCAGCTTCTAACCGCAGCTAATATTTGAACTTGGTTGTTCCACACCTGCGGAGAGAATGTTGATTCTAAATTAAGCCTGGAAGTGTTTGCTGACTGTGGGCACCTTTGAACTGTCTCTCTGTGTAAGAGAGTGTTGGACTCACCTCACCTTTCCTCCTTTCTCCAGACTCGGTTCTGTCGTGGCCACCTGGTGCCGGTCCGGTCCCTGGGTCCAGTTTTGCTGTGCTCCAGCCCCTTTGAACTGCCGGGAGCGGGCCGTGTCCTCCACTTCACCAGACCGCCGACATCCTTATTTAGTTGTGTACCTTTATCTACTCTTTGTTTATTAAAATCTGTTTATATTCCAACTGTCCTCTGCTTCTGTTGCGCTGGGTCCAGTCAAATGCTGGGTCGGTCTTCCACCCGCGTCCTACACATAACAGTATTTGTTGTTGTATCAAATGTTCGGAATAAACAGTTTTCACTTCACTTCACTTCAATAAAGAAAAAAAAAGTTTCAAAATGAGTGTTTAAGAATGTTTAATTTTCACTGTTGCTGTATTTTGTATAAAATCATAGTCATTGTTGGGAAAGTGAATGCACGGACCCACGCTAGGGGGCGTAAATTAATGGTCAATAGGGTTACAAATAAATGACACTTTATTATGCAAAAGTGCAACACAAAACCAAATATGCTGAGTCCAATTAACAACAATATGGTGACGCGTGGGCAGGCCCGAGGGTAGGAGATGCCTATCCAGAGAAGAACCGGGACCCACGAAGTTCCACCGCCAACGGAGGCCTGCAATACACCACAGCCGCCAAGTCCTGATTCCCCAGGTGGCCACTGCTCAAGGCTGTCAGACCCGGTACTGCTGGCAGGAGCAAAAACAGCTTAAGGTGGGTGTGTGTACACCCAGCAAACAGTCAGCAACTCACAGAAATCCTCCTGAAGGAATAAATCCAGATACTCCCAGAGTGCAGAGGAAAACTGGAGAATGTGCAGTGTCAATGGTTATACTCAGTAAGTCAGAAGTGAGGAGTGGAGACGCCAACTCCTCCAACTTCCACAAACTCGGCTACAAGCTGCAAGTATAAGTCACAACTGCAAAGACGTCAGTAACAATGAATGTGCGCATGGCACAAAATGGCTGAGTTGGTTTACCTGTATGGTAAGCTGATAACTCTGCAGAGTTATGGTGTCTCTCCCAGGCTTTTATGGAAGGTGATGATGATGATGATAAACAGCTGAAACCCTAACGGTGCGAACCTGGAGACGTCAACCAGCCCGTGCGCTCTCTAAGGGCCAAGAAGTGCCAGTGTGGCAGGGCGCCATCTGGTGGTGGGCCAGCAGTACCTCCTCTTTGGACAGCCCACACAACGGGCGCCCACCCGGCTTGTCAGGGTTTCCCGGTAGAAATCCGCCAGGAGGGCGGGATCCAAAATGAAGCTCCTCTTCACCCAGGAGCATTCCTCCGGTCCATATCCCTCCCAGTCTACCAGATACTGGAAACCCCGACCCCTCCGTCAAACATCCAGGAGCTTCCTCACAGTCCAGGCTGGTTCTCCATCGACGATCCAGGCAGGAGGCAGCGCCGGTCTGGGGGTGCAGAGGTCTGAGGTGTGGTACGGCTTGATGCGGGAAATGTGGAACACTGGGTGAATCCGCAGTGAAGCAGGGAGCTTGAGCTTCACTGCGGCGGGGCTGATCACCTTGATGATCCTATATGGTCCAATGAAACAGTCAGTCAGTTTTGGGGAGTCTGTGTGTAGAGGAATGTTCTTGGTAGATAGCCAAACCTCCTGCCTTGTCTGGTAAGCAGGGGCCAGGGCTCGTCGGTGGTCCGCATGGTCCTTAGCCCGCGTCCGGGCTTTCAGGAGAGCAGTGCGGGCTTTCTTCCACACCCGACAGCATCTCCTGAGGTGGGCCTGGACCGAGTGCACCTCGACCTCTCCCTCAACAGCCAGAAACAATGGGAGCTGGTACAAAAAACAGACCTCGAACGGGGAGAGGCCAGTAGCAGATGAGACTTGGCTGTTATGTGCGTACTCGATCCAGGCGAGGTGGTGGCTCCAGGCCGTCGGGTGCGCAGATGTGACACATCGGAGGGCTTGTTCCAGATCTTGGTTAGCCCGCTCCGCTTGACCGTTAGTCTGAGGGTGGTACCCGGACGACAGGCTCACCATGGCCCCCAGCTCCTCGCACAAGCTCTTCCAGACCTGCGAGGAGAACTGAGGACCACGATCCGAGATGATGGCCGTGGGGATACCATGCAGACGCACGGCATGGTAGACCAGGAGGTCTGCAGTCTCCTGGGCAGTCGGGAGCTTCGGGAGGGCCACGAAGTGGGCCACCTTGGAGAACCGGTCCACTATCATCAGGATGACTGTCTTCCCCTGGGAGGCAGGGAGATTAGGTGATTTTGAAGTTGAAGCGACCGAAAACCAGTGACCATCAGGCTTGTCTGGGGTTCAGACGCTTCGCGGTCTGGAAGTATCCCAGGTTCTGATGGTCGGTGAGAACCACAAATGGGAACACAGCTCCCTCCAACAGATGTCTCCACTCCTCGAGGGCCTCTTTCACCGCCAGGAGTTCCCAATTGCCAATGTCATAGTTCCGTTCTGCGGGGGTTAACCTGCGGGAGAAGTAAGCACAGGGGTGGAGAACACTATCGGACTCCCTGCTCTGGGACAGCACGGCTCCTATCCCTGAGTCAGAGGCATCCACTTCAACAATAAACTGGTGGTTAGGATCGGGCTGCACCAGAACTGGCGCAGTCGAAAACCGGTGTTTCAACTCCCTAAACGCGGCTTCGCACCGATCCGACCAGGTGAAGGGGACTTTTGTGGAGGTCAGGGTTGTAAGGGGACCGACTACCTGACTATAGCCCTTGATGAACCTCCTGTAAAAATTGGCGAACCCTAGGAACTGTTGCAGCTTCCTACAATTTACCGTTTGGGGCCAATCTCTCACCGCAGCTACCTTAGCTGGATCGGGTGCAACGGAGTTGGAGGAGATGATAAACCCCAGGAAGGCTTTTACCTAGTTTTATGGTTCTATGTTTTTGCTGCTTTTAATTTCTTTGTTCTTATGTGAAGCACTTTGTGATTTCTATCTTGAAAGGTGCTATATAAATAAACCTTACTTACTTACTTACTAAGGACAAAGAAGTGCGGTGGAACTCACACTTCTCGGCCTTCACAAACAGCCAGTTCTCCAATAACCGCTGAAGGACCTGACGGACATGCTTAACATGAGTCTCAGAGTCTGTGGAGAAGATGACGATATCGTCTAGATATACGAAGACGAATTGGTGCAGGAAATCCAGCAGAACGTCGTTAACCAAAGCTTGGAACGTCACGGGGGCGTTGGTGAGGCCAAACGGCATGACCAGGTACTCAAAGTGACCTAAGGGGGTGTTAAATGCCGTCTTCCATTCGTCTCCCTCCCGCATCTGAACCAGATGGTAAGCATTCCTAAGATCCAGTTTTGTGAAAATTTTGGCTCCATGCAGGGGCGTGAACACTGAATCCAACAGAGGTAATGGGTATCGGTTGCGAACCGTGATCTCGTTCAGCCCTCTATAATCAATCTATAGAAGGAGTCTGCCGTCCTTCTTGCCTACAAAAAAGAAACCTGCACGGACAAAACGGACACGGACAGAATGGACAAAAAAATGAATGAATAAAAAAATAAAACCCTAAACACTGTCATCTTTCAAAAGCAGTAAAACACAGTTTTAGAAGTCACAGGTTATCTCGGTATTATATACACTGTTGTTTACAAACTAAATGCTGCTGCTTTTTTCACATGGTTTGAACCCTGCAGCTTAAACAACTGAAATACGTCCATTAATGCATTGATTGGCAGAGTAAAAGACTCGTAGTAAATATAAATTCTTACCTGTTCGTTTCAGTGGGCTTCATGAAGAAATTAATCCACATAAATCATCCTGATTATCCAAAATGGTGTCTAAAACGGTGAAGAAAAGTCCCTCTGTACACACAGCTGCACCGTGACAGCTCCTCTCTTCCACCGAGTCTTGGCGATTAAATTATCCAGTCAGCCACAAAGAAATAAAATAAACTAATTTTAAAATTTGTCCATTTTGTTTGTGTCGAGCGGATGGTAACAGTGTAACCTCAAAAGTGAACCTGAACGACACTACCCCCTGCGTCAACCAGCCAATCATGTCTTGCGCTTAATGATGACGTCATCAGCAATCTACAGCCAGTCTGCCACAAACCACTGATCAACACATGACAGGGACTAAAATGTTTGATTTTAGGGTTTACAAATTTTTTTGACTGTTAATCTTTACTCATTTTACCAGCAAAAATAAAATGTTAGCAGACTGAAAGTTATCTGAACAAAATTTATCGGAAGATAACTGGTCTGCTGATTTTTTTAAAACATATCTGAAAAGCTAAACTGCTAACAAAAACATTAGCGTCGATAATTATCGGTTATCGGATTAGCTGAACAGTGCCCACTGATTGTATGTCAGTGGTGTACAGTCTGTCTTCTCTGGGGAGCCAGGTCTGTTTGTGGCAGTCTTTCTCCAAGGTGAGGCTGTGCTCACTGAGTCTGTACATGGTCAAGCAGTTCCTGAGCTTTGGGTTGGTCACAGTGCTCAGGTATTCTGTCACAGAGTACTGTCTGTTTAGGGTCAAACAGCATTCCAATTTACTCTGGTTTTTGGTTCATTTTTTTCCAATGCATCACATTGTTTTTTTGTATTCTTATAATTTGGTTTAGTCTAATAGGTCTCCCATCCGAGTACTAATCAGGACCCAATCTGCTTAGTTTCTGAGATCTGGCAGGCAGACGCAGCGCAGACTGACTGAGTCCAACAGACAAAGTATACTGTCATAGAAAACATGTGGCGAGACAACTTTCTTTTTCCAAAATTTATTGGAGGAATTTTCCAAACATGATCAGTCAGTGTGTCAACTGCTGAAAAGCGTTCTCTGATCATAGCTATGACATCATACATTATATCAAAATGTCATTACTAGACACTACAGAAGTGCTTTGTCCATTTGGTCCTTCTTCTGTGAGGACTCACAGCAGGAAGTGCAGCTTCTCTGTCTGACCTGAGCAGCTGGTCCATCATATTTACTGTGGTCTTTGTGTGTGGACTTTACTGTAGAGCAGTATGACATCAGCAGGAGGCTGTGGAGCTGGAACCTTCATTCTCTGCATGTGGTCATTTTAAGTTGGAGGTGATGTTGCTGGTTTGGGATCCTGCTCACCTGATTTTGAGCATCATCTGAGGACTTGTTCTTTACTACAACAGACAGAACAGAGATTAGAGGTGAAAAATATCAAATTCTGAGCAGGGCTTCAAACCAGCATATTCTTTCATTTGTTCTGAGCAGAATTTGTATTTTAAAGTTGTCAGTTTTGGATTCCACCTCACAATTATACTTTTTGAACCAGTTAGAAACCAAAGAAATACCAGTTAATAATATTGCATATGCGTTCCTTTCTTATGTCGCATTATATTTTGGCCTCATTCAATGTTCAGGAGATGACAATATAATAAATAAATAAATGCAACTTGGCCATGAGGACCCCTAGAACCATGAGTGCCGCTGTGCCATGCCATGTGTTTCAATCGCTTCCTAGAACCATTTTACTGAAAAACATCTGGAGGATCAAATTACATGGTGAGATGGTGAGGAGCTTCCAGGCACATGAGAGGCAAATAAAGAAAAATGGCAAAGGGCCATGGTTGGGGGATTTGGGAGGATTCGCGTGCGTGGCGGAGGGGAGTTGGGTACCTGGGGGGTGGGTGGGGGCAGAGTCACCCCCATCGCCCCCCCTCTCCCACACACAAAGAGATGTGTTCCAAATGTCACCTTGGGGCAGGCTCCACGCATGGGGGCTGGGCACCGTCCCTCAGCTCGGATGGCAGGAGACTGCCTTGGGCTGGGCTGGCTGGCATGCCGTTCATGATCCTTCCACAGGTTCACCTATGAAAACCTTGTTACGACTTTTACTTCCTCTAAATAGTCAACTTTGATGGTATTCTCAGTGCTCCGCCAGGGCCGTGTTCTGACCCCAGTGGGGGTGATCTGAGGACATCACTAAACCATCCAATCGGTAGAAGTTGAAAGTTTTCAGCCTGGCCAATGCTCCCTAGAACCACTTTACTAAAAAAAAAAGTCTGAAGGAATTACCTGACACAGTGCGATGGTGAGGAGCTTCCAGGCATGTGAAAGAAAAATAAAGAAAAATGCTTAAAATGACATTGGGGGGGGGGGGGGGGGGGGGGGGCAGTTTGAAGGACCAAAATGATGTGGTGAGATGGTGAGGAGCTTCTCTCATTAATGTCTGTGACATATAACAATCCCAATTCCAATGAAGTTGGGACGTTGTGTAAAATGTAAATAAAACCAGAATACAATGATTTGCAAATCCTCTTCAACCTATAGTCATTTGAATCCACCACAAAGACAAGATATTTAATGTTCAAACTGATAAACGTTATTGTTTTTGTGCAAATATTTGCTCATTTTAAAATGGATGCCTGCAACACGTTTCAAGAAAGCTGGGACAGTGGTATGTTTACCATTGTGTTACATCACCTTTCCTTCTAACAACACTCAATAAGCATTTGGGAACTGAGGACACGAATTGTTGAAGCTTTGTAGGTGGAATTCTTTCCCATTCTTGCTTTATGTACGACTTCAGTTGTTCAACAGTCCAAGGTCTCCGTTGTTGTATGTTGCGCTTCATAATCCGCCACACATTTTCAATGGGCAACAGGTCTGGACTGCAGGCAGGCAAGTCTAGTACACGCACTCTTTTACTACGAAGCAACGCTGTTGTAACACGTGCAGAATGTGGCTTGGCATTGTCTTACTGAAATAAGCAGGGATGTCCCTGAAAAAGACGTTGCTTGGATGGCAGCATGTCTTGCTCCAAAACCTGGATGGACCTTTCAACATTGATGGTGCGATCACAGATGTGTAAGTTGCACTAACTCACCCCCATACCATCACAGATGCTGGCTTTTGAACTTTGCGCTGGTAACAGTCTGGATGGTCTTTTTCCTCTTTTGTCCAGAGGACACGACATCCATGATTTCCAAAAACAATTTGAAATGTGGACTCATCAGACCAAGCACACTTTTCCACTTTGCGTCTGTCCATTTTGAATGAGCTTGGGCCCAGAGAAGGCGGCGGCATTTCTGGATGTTGTTGATGTATGGCTTTTGCTTTGCATGGTAGAATTTTAACTTGCACTTGTTGATGTAGCGACGAACTGTGTTAACCGACAGTGGTTTTCTGAAGTGTTCCTGAGCCCTCGCGGTCAGATCCTTTACACAATGATGTCAGTTTTGAATGCAGTACCGCCTGAGGGATCGAAGGTCATGGGCATTCAATGTTGGTTTTTGGCCTTGTTGCTTACGTGTAGAAAGTTCTCTAGATTCTCTGAATCTTCTTATCATATTATGGACTGTAGATGATGGAATCCCTAAATTCCTTGCAATTGAACGTTGAGAAACATTGTTCTGAAACAGACTATATTTTCATGCAGTTGTTCACAAAGTGGTGATCCTCACCCCATCTTTTCTTGTGAACGGCTGAGCCTTTTGGGGATGCTCCTTTTATACCTTTTATGACACTCACCTGTTTCCAGTTAACCTGTTCACCTGTGGAATGTTCCAAACAGGTGTTCTTTGAGTATTAATCAACTTTCCCAGTTTTTAGTTGCCCTGTCCCAGTTTTTTTGAAATGTCTTGCAGGCATCCATTTCAAAATGAGCAAATATTTGCACAAAAACAAAAAAAGTCTATCAGTTTGAACATTAAATATCTTGTCTTTGTCTTTGTATTCTATTGAATATAGGTTGAAGAGGATTTGTAAATCATTCTGTTTTTATTTACATTTCACACAATGTCCCAACTTCATTGGAATTGGGGTTGTATTTACATCTCCAGTTTAGTCAGGTTTGTTGGCTTCTGAGCATGGACAGTCTGCTTAAAATCACACCACAGATTTAATAATAATATGCAATAATATTCAGGTCTGGGGACTGAGATGGCCATTTCAGAATGCTGTACTTGTTCCTATGCATGAACACCTTACTAGATTTTGAGCAGTGTTTCAGGTCGTTGTCTTGTTGATCCAGCCCTGGCGCAGCTTCAACTTTGTCACTGATTCATGAACATTGTTCTCAAGAATCTGCTGCTAGTGACTGGAATCCATGTGACCCTCAACTTTAACAAGATTCCCAGTACCTGCACTGGCCACACAGCCACACAGCATGATGGAACCACCTCCAAATTTTACTGTTGGTAGCAAGTGTTTTTGTTGGAATTCTGTGTTCTTTTTCAGCCATGCATACTGCCCCTTGTTATGTCCAAATAACTCAATTTTAGTTTCATCAGTCCACAGCACCTTATTCCAAAATGAAGCTGGCTTGTCCAGATGCGCTAGCATACCTCAAGCGACTCTGTTTGTGGTGTGTATGCAGAAAAGGCTTCCTCTGCATAACAGCATCATACAGCATCTCTTTGTGCAAAGTGTGCTGTATAGCTGAACGATGCAGAGAGAAACTATCTGCAGCAAGATCATGTTGTAGGTCTTTGGAGCAGGTCTGTGGGTTGACTATGACTGTTCTCACCATCCTTCGCTTCAGCTTATCTGAGCTATTTCTTGGCCTGCCACTTCGGGCCTTAATTAGTACTGTGCCTGTGGTCTTCCATTTCCTCACTATGTTCCTCACAGTTTTCAGGTCATTTGAGAACTGTTTCAAGGCTCCCATGTTGCCACTCATTAGAAGAGATGCAAAGAGGGGAAACATTTGCAAATGGCCACCTTAAATACCCTTTCTCATGACTGGATTCACCTGTGTAAGTAGGTCAAGGGTCAATGAGCTTAACAAACCAGTTTTGTGTTAACAATAATCAGTGCAAAATGTATTCAAATTAATAAAATGACAAGGGTGCCCAAATTAATGCACCTGCACAATTTTGTTGAAATGATTATTGCACACTTTCTGTAAATACTAGAAACTTCATTTCACTTCTCAAATATCAGTGTGTTCATCTGCAAAATGATATATTAAACTGAAATTTCTGACAGACAACCAATGATTTATAAAGGAAAATAATAAAAATTATCAGGGTTGCCCAAACTTTTGCATACAACTCTCTCTCTCTCTCTGTATATATATATATACAGTGATGCCGGTAACGCGTTACTCTAACCACTTTTTTTAGTAATGAGTAATCTAACGCGTTAATCTTTCCAAATCAGTAATCAGATTAAAGTTACTTCTCCAAGTCACTGTGCGTTACTATTATTTTTCATTGTGGGTCGATAGCAGCATTAAACTTGGTCCATGGACACTTTCAGTGAGCTGTGAGCTTTTCATCCGCTGTTTTTTGCAACTGCTCGACTCGTCATCACCTCTTAAAGCGCGGTGATCAGCACACCTGCACTGAGCTTTACAAAGACATTTTTATATTTTTTTTTTCCTCCTTTATTTAGAATTGTGAGCTGAGCCGCTCTGTATCTGGTCGTTAAAACAGCTGATCCTCCGCGACGCGTCAACAACTAACACTATTTTCTACTCAAATGCACCTAAACACTCTTTCTGATGACCACATGATGTGAAAACGCAATAAAACTTTCTTACCTGTAAATCTGGTCATGTTTTCTGCATAAATAAATGTTATCCATTCTTTGTGCTCAAACGCCAAAGCAGGGGCGAATCCAGTTGGAATGGGTGCGTGGGGCAAGGATGTGCCCCCCTCCCCCACAACACCCCTAGATTAAAGGTCCAGTTTTGAAGCCGTTTTTTACTACAACTACTAATATTGCTTAAAATAATAATAATTTCAACAAGTAAAATGTTTAGAGAGAATTTAAATGTTAGAAAAATGTTAGAATTTAATAGTTACATTTATAAACAATGTAGGTTTGAAATTGCAAGTTTTACTGTTACAGTGCTGTCAACAATTAAATATAAGGTCAAGAAAGAGGTCTTTATTTTACTTTTTATAAAACAAGTATTTATTTTCATTGAAGTCAAGAAAGGGTGACTATAAAGTGAGTTTTGGCAAAACAGATATCATTGTCATGTTGAGGTGGCAGAGGGTTGTTGTCGACAGCTGGGAAAAGTAACTAAAAAAATAACTAGTAATCTAACTTAGTTACTTTTACAATTGAGTAATTAGTAAAGTAACTAAGTTACTTTTTCAAGGAGTAATCAGTAATCAGTAATTGGATTACTTTTTCAAAGTAACTGTGGCAACACTGTATCTATATATATATATATATAGGTGATTCTTAGACTACGGACACTTATTATGTCCTTTGATCATATTGTATGAAAAACAGAAAAAAGGGGAAATTTCACACTTTTATACTTATCTTTACAATGAGAGTGTTTTAAGAAATTTGTTATAGTAGTCTATGATGACTTTTTCAACTTTTTTCAGCATCATTATATGCAAATATTGCCGTTTTGTGCTTGTCCCACACCCAGACTTTTGATGTTCAATGATAAAAATGAATGGTAAAAAAACGTTTTTTTCTAATGTTTTAAAATATCTCTGAATAAAATATCAGTAAAATAATCAAAACATAATTGGGGTATTCAATGTCATACAACTGTTGTGATTTTTTTAAACAAAATGTAGTTGTCCCACACTACTGCCGTAATTTCCACCACAACACTGTAATGTCCCTTTAAACAGTTTGTATGAAAGATTGTTTGGGTAGTTTCTATGGAGATAAACAGTGACATCAGAGCACATGTATATAGTGCCAAATCACAACAAACAGTTGCCCCAAGGCGCTTTATATTGTGAGGCAATGGTGTGGTGGAAATTACATTTACAAGGCCAATAGTGCCCATAGTTAAAGAATCACCCATATACATATTTTTCAGGTTTGGAGTTTCAGCTGCCTCCAAAGATTTTTTATTTAGTTCAGGTCTGGAGACTGGCCAGGCCACTCCAGGATCTTGAAATGTTTCTTACAGAGCCCCTCCTTAGTTGCCCTGGCTGTGTGTTTGGGGTCACTGTCATACTGGAAGACCCAGCCATGACCTGTCTTCAATGCTCTTCCTGAGGGAAGCAGGTTGTTTGCCAAAGTTTCGCAATACACGACCCCATCCGTCCTCCCTTCAATGGGGTGCAGTCGTCCTGTCCCCTTTGCAGAAGAGCACCCCCAGAATATGATGTTTCCACCCCCATGCTTCACGGCTGGGATGGTTTTCTTGGGGTTGTTCTCATCCTCTAAACATGGTAAGTGGAGTTGATTCCAAAAAGCTCTATTCTGGTCTCATCTGACCACATGACCTTCTCCCATGCCTCCTCTGTATCACCCAGATGGTCACTGATGAACTTCAAACGGGCCTGGACATGTGCTGGCTTGAGCAGGGGGACCTTGCTGCCTTCCTCACTGTATATTATATATATATATATATATATATATATATATATATATATATATATATATATATATATATATATATATATATATATATATATATATATATATATATATATATATAGTTCCTGGTCACCTCCCTGACTAAGATCCTTCTCCCCCGATCGCACAGTTTAGACAGGCTGTCAGCTCTCGGAAAAGTCCTGGTGGATCCAAACGTCTTCCATTGGATGATGGAAGCCACTGTGTTCATTGGGACCTTCAAAGCAGCAGAATGTTTCTGTACCCTTTGTCAGATTTGTGCCTTGAGACAATCCTGTCTCAGAGGTTTACAGACAATTCCTTTGACTTCATGATTGGTTCGTGCTCTGACATGCACCATCACCTGTGGGAACTTATCTGTAGACAAGTGTGTGCCTTTCCAAATTATGTCCAATCAATTGAATTTACTCCAGGTGGACTCCAGTTAAGCTGTAGAAACATCTCAAGAATGATCAGTAGAAACAGGATGCACCTGAGCTCAATTTTGGATTCATGGCAAAGGCCGTGAATACTTATGTACATCTGATTTCTTAGCTTATTTAAAAAATATATACGAGGTCTGTCAATAAAGTATAGGTCCTTTTTATTTTTTTCAAAAACTATATGGATTTCATTCATATGTTTTTACGTCAGACATGCTTGAACCTTCGTGCGCATGCGTGAGTTTTTCCACGCCTGTCGGTGACGTCATTCGCCTGTGAGCACTCCTTGTGTTGTCCAGCCCCTCGTCGGAATTCCTTTGTCTGAGAAGTTGCTGAGAGACTGGCGCTTTGTTTGATCAAAATCTTTTCTAAACCTGTGAGACACGTCGAAGTGGACACAGTTTGAAAAATTAAGCTGGTTTTCGGTGAAAATTTTAACGGCTGATGAGAGATTTTGAGGTGATACTGTCGCTTTAAGGACTTCCCACGGAGCGAGACGTCGTGCAGCACTCCCAGGCGCCGTCGTCAGCCTGTTTCAAGCTGAAAACCTCCACATTTCAGGCTCTATTGATCCAGGACGTCGTGAGAGAACAGAGAAGTTTCAGAAGAAGTCGGTTTCAGCGTTTTATCCAGATATTCCACTGTTAAAAGAGATTTTTTTTAATGAAAGACGTGCGGGCGGATTGCAGCGTCGGCTCGCAGCCGCCGCGACGCTCCGCCACAGGAAAAACACCTCCGTTGCAAGCCTTAAGGACAAGTTGGAACATGTCCAGCTGTTAAACAATTTCTCATATACTCACTCCACTGAAAGCCATCAAAAGCCGCCTGGATTTTACAAATGGTTATCAACACGGAGGTGTTTTTCCTGTGCCGCCGCACCGCGCTGGCTGCGTCCCGACGCGCGGACCCGTCCGCATGTCTTTCATTAAAAAAATCTCCTTTAACAGTGGAATATCCGGATAAAATGCTGAAACCGACTTCTTCTGAAACTTCTCTGTTCTCTCACGATGTCCTGGATCAATAGAGCCTGAAATGTGGAGGTTTTCAGCTTGAAACAGGCTAACGACGGCGCCTGGGACCGCTGCGCGAGGTCTCGCTCCGTGGGAAGTCCTTAAAGCGACAGTATCACCTCAAAATCTCTCATCAGCTGTTAAAATTTTCACCGAAAACCAGCTTAATTTTTTTAACCGTGTCCACTTCGATGTGTCTCACAGGTTTAGAAAAAATTTTGATCAAACAAAGCGCCAGTCTCTCAGCAACTTCTCAGACAAAGGAATTCCAACGAGGGGCTAGACGACTCCTCCCACAAGAAGTGCTCACAGGCGAATGACATCACCGACAGGCATGGAAAAACTCAGGCATGCGCACGAGGGTTCAAGCATGTCTGACGTAAAAACATATGAATGAAATCCATATAGTTTTTGAAAAAAATAAAAAGGACCTATACTTTATTGACAGCCCTCGTATATATACATTTACAAAAATCTTGAAAAAAAATTTACTTTGTCATTATGGGGACTGTATGTAGAATTTTTAGGAAAAAAAATTAATTTCATCTATTTTGGAATAAGGCTGTAACATAAAATTATGGGGAAAAACGACAGCACTGTGAATACTTTCTGGACGTATTGTCGACCTCTGGTTGGCAACAGGAACATCAAACCACATCTTTCCAGGAGTATGTTTCACTCCACCATTCAAATACGTGCATACTTTTCAGAGGAACACATCAAGGGAACTCAGCACCAACTTACTGCAAGCAGAAAATATTTAAAATTTAGACTGAAAAAATAATGTTCTTAACCAAATACCATTATTTCAGTTGAAGTTTTATCTTCCAGAACATTAACAAATACAAAACATGAAAAACATAACATTTCTGCTTTGTCATGGCACCTGTGCAGTAGATCACATCATGACTGACTCAGCTGCAAGTCCATGCACACACTGAACACAGAAGGAGCCAGAACATTCTAACAGCACCGTACAGTATTAACACTCTGTTAGTTGTTGTTGGGAGACTCAGATGAGGTGGACAACTTGTATTGTGAGTGAACATCAGCTCCAACATTAAGGACATGTGACACATTTCTCTGGACATGATTCAGTGTGCAGGTGTCTCAGTGCTGAGGACCCCAGTAAAAAGGACAAGTGAACACACACATCTCACCTCACTGCCACAGCTTTCATTTGGTGGGACGCACCTGTTTGTCTGCCTTGGTGGTTGCCAACCAGGACGCAGTGTGTTTTCATAGAGTGGTGGAGGCTGTGACACATGGGGATGGTGCACACTCCTTGACAGACCTCTGCCATTAAAAAAATATATATATATTGAACAGGGTTGACATAAACTGGTACATTAGGGGAAAAAATGCACATACGTGGTCATATTTCTTCAGATGTTTTGTATCACTAATGTGCAAACAACTGTAAATATCAGTTGCCTTATTTTGTTTATCTGTAGATGAGTAATGTGTGTCTCTTTAAGTTTTCTAAAAAAAAGAATTCCATTCATAGAAATTGCCACAAGATAATATAACATTCACAATCTTGATTCATCACAATCTGCAGCATTATTAAAAAGTGCACTTATCCTTTGGTTTGTTCTCACATACACAAAGTAAAGTGTACATATGCTGAAGTTTGCTGACTATACTATAATATGTTGAAACAATTAACTGAGACATACAGTTGTCTTCAAAATAACAGCAGTGTGTTTTAAAAAGTGAGTAAAGCTCAAAATCCTGATAATATCTTTTATTTCCAGACACACAAACACATTGTGAACTCTGCACATTCTATTCCAAATCAAAACATGAAGAAAATTGATCAAGTTTGTTCTTACTTTACAGAAAGTGAAGAAAAAGTAAGATTAGGTTGTTCAAAAAATAACAGTGTCTGCATTTTTTATTCTGTGACCCTTATTGCACCCTGACAGGTGGCCTTTATTTCAGGACGAAGGCAGCAAATGTTCTACATGCTGGTTGTTGTCCATTTCTCTGTGAAAATCTGAGAAAAATGGGTCGTTCCAGACATTGTTCAGAAGAACAGCATACTTTGATTAAAAAATTGATTGGAGAGGGGAAAACATACGACGAAGTGCAGAAAATGAGAGGCTGCTCAGCTAAAATGATCTCAAATGCATTAAAATGGCAAGAAAAAAAAAAACAAAAAGATGTGGAGGAAAATGGAAAACTCCTCATTCACACAAGAATAAAAGACCTTAATGTTTGCTTTTCTGAAGAACTTTCTTCTCAAACAAAGTAAAGGACTGTAGGTACAATGATCTTATTTTACAACTTCACTGGGAGGTGTTGTGGAACTTCGGTGGAAGGTCTGGAGTCTCTCTTCCAGTCCTCAGTGTTTCACCAGAGTGATCATGGGTCACGATTTATTCGTTCAAAGAGTTTTGTCAAAGCCAGAATGGGTCAAACTTTAGTAAGCATAAGTTATCGGACATTTTAACACTTCACATAAACACGCAAAAACCAGAGATATTCCAGAGCCTGGTTTAATAAAGCAGTCTAATGTTTTTTAGTGGGCGAAACTCACTTAGTCGACTCATATTTTGATGTTAGTCATTGCGCAAAGCGCTTAGTTGGCTAAATTTTTGTGTTACCCAAGTTTTAAGCCTGGAACAGTCAACAAAACGTCCGTGTCTTACCTCAAAATAGGTGGTTATGCACCACCACTCGATGAAGGAGGAAGGAAGGAGAGACTTGAGGCGGGAGCCAGAATAATCCATTGGAAATGCGGACGCCAAAGTCAGGGGCGCTTCTCCTCTGCTGCAGTGGACTCGGCCATGTTTGTAGCAGATGGACCAACCCGGAAGTAAACAAAACTGTCACGCATTGGAGACATTTCTTGGTAACGGCACTCAGGAGGCCACTTTGACCATGAAAATCATCAACTAACGTAAGACAGCTCATTTAAGTTTAGCCTTTGATGTGAAATAGAGTTTATACAGATAATGTTGGGCAACTAACCTTAGTCAACTAAGTAAGTTTAGTAGACTATAAGATTCGACTGCTTTATGAAACCAGGCCCAGGTCAGGAAAAGATCAAAGTTTGCAACCCTGGAACCAGTATCACCTACAGGTCTTCATAGTGATCAGCAAAGCCAACTTAGTTACAGTCATAAAAGTGACCATCCTTGAGAGAACCACAGCGCCACCAACTGGAAGGACACAACCACTTTATACTGCAAAGAACATATTTTATCCAAGTAGAAAAGTTAATGTTTTTCTTGCTGGTGTAATCAATCAAAGGACATTTGTGCATTCCAATTTAACCTTTTCTTTTAGCTAAAGTTTCTTTGAACTGTGATATATGTCAAATGTTACTACTTCAGTTATTAATGATTTTTCATGGTGAAATGTTTTCCTGTAATCAATTGCTTGTTCTTTGGATGTATTTAGGGAACTCTAATCATATTCAGTTCGAAAAGAGCCGAAGAATAGAATGTATTTCAAATGTGAAGTTTCTCTGATTTTCCCTGTGAGTGAAACCACACCCAAAGGGGTGGGGCTTAGTGACGTAGAGTCCACTTTAAAAGGCCAAGAACAAAGTCATTCTCTTACCTCTTTCTCTTACGCTCTTACTTTACTCTTTTTTTTCTTTGTTTTTCTTCATAGCTGAACAGGCTCCAGGTGGTCTCGACTAACTTTAGCTAAAAGCTACCACGTGGCTCTTTGTTCATTCTTTAGTTTCATTACTTCATCACTTTTGACATTAAAGCATCAGTTTTGAAAGCCTGTAAGGTTTAAGTCAAGTTTTCTGCCTTTTATAGGCAACTTCCTAGTGGAGTTTTTCCCATTAAGAGTGAATTTGCTAAATGTGTTTTTCCTTTTTGTTCCCTGTAACTTTAAAATGTTTGCTATCAAGGCTTTAACTTTTTTAAGTTTTACAAAGACTTTGATTCAGTCTTCCACAAGTTTTTTTTAAAAGCCGCTAGAGTATCTTTTGCGAACAAACACTTTAAACCTTTATCTGTGGGTCAACTGAAACCAAATGACAGACTCAGAGAACCATCGGCCTGTCCTGCCAGCAAACCAAGCCGAAACGATACCTGGGATCACCATGGAAAACCAGCAGTTTAACCCCATTGACAGGCAATTTCAGGTCACAAAGGCCCACCAACCAGATGACCGGACTGGACCAGTCATCAGAACCACCTCTTCAATGGACCAGCTAAGTGACCCGCCAAGGTTCATCAGGACATTGTCAAAAGGGATGCAAAGTGGATATCTTCATAATTATTTGTTTGGAAATTTTCTTAAAATTAATGAATAATTGGTGACCCTAAAGTAATGATGTAAAGTAATAACAAATTGGATAAATTTTTCTTCATGTTTTAATTTGGAATAGAAAGAGGTGTTCCCAATGCATTTGTGTGTATAGAAATGAAAGTTATTGGATTTGAGCTTGACTCACTTTTTTAAACACACTGCTATTGTTTTGAACACAACTGTACATAGTGAGTGAGGAAAAGAAGAAAGAATTTACATCTCTTCATAGGCTGTGCTGTCCATTCCATCATGTCCTGCAAGACACAACAAAATATTTCAGGATAATAATATTCTACACAAATATGCAACAAATGAATGAGTGTGTGTATTTTTTTTGCTTTTAAAATGTCAAATCAAGAAATTTATCAGAAACTTACTTAAGCTTTCATAAGTATGACTGATAGTAGAACCACTGTTGAGAGAATTAAGAAGCAAATTATGTATTCAAGAGCATCACCCACAACAGCTTTACATAATACAAATATATATATATATATATATATATATATATATATATATATATATGGCACACGGCGCGCCGCGCTCCGAACCGCCATCGAGAGGCAGAAACCACCACATCATTTCTAAACGGATTGCTATGTGGAGCCGGGACCATCGTGTGCAATTTCTCTGGTTATCACAAGAGCTGGACATCAGCCATTTTCCGGCAGATTTCACTTTTAACAAGAGATTTTGTCATGGAAAGCCACGCGGAGGCTTAGCGCGTCACGACCAATTCGCTGATGAAGCGAGACGAAGGAACACCTCCGTTTCGGAGTGTTAGAGGACAAGTTGGGACATGCCTATCTCGGCTTTCAGTGCTTACCAGTCGAGTGAGTATAAGAGAAATTGTGGAGAGCTGGACATGCTCGGAGCACGGCGCACCGTGCGCCATTGTGGGGCGTCCTTAAAGCTGTAGTAACACTCCTTATTCTCTGTGAAGCCCGTAAAATTTTCACAGAAAGCCAGATAAATTTTTCAAATGGTTTCCAGCTGCCTGTCTCTAACAGTTTCTGAAAAAATTCTGATGGAAAAAAAAGCCCAAATCATTCCGCCATTTCCTCGCAATGAAACAACGACGAGAGGGGTGGACCAGTGCTCACTCAAAGCCTGCCCACAGGCGAATGACGCAACCGACAGGCGTGGAAAAACTCACGCATGCTCAGGAAGGTTCAAGCTTGGCTGACGTAAAAACATATGAATCAAATCCATATATTTTTTGCATAAAATAAAAAGGTCGGATACTTTTCTCACAGACCTCGTATATATATATATATATATATATATATATATATATATATATATATATATATATATATATAAGATCTCCCTGCACTGGTGACAGCATAGGGCTTCGACAACAAAAGTGTAAATGAGTGGGTGGCTGTGTTAGTGCATCCCCATCACACTGTCTGGACAATAACTGTAAAACACAGTATGTTTTCATCTTGTAACTCACCAAATTAACATAAAATAAAATGGTTACAAACCTTACTGCATTGACAAACTTACAAACTGTGATTCAAGGCATTGATCATAAAGCAACTTTGTTTTGCCAGTGTATTTTATTCTTCTAAATATGACTGTTTTTCTTGGAAATCCATTGGTCTATTCACTGTTATTGATACTTATGTATCCTGTTTGATAAATGCTCAAAAGATAGCAATTGTTTTATCAGGTCATTAATCAGTGTAACCATGATTTAGAATGGCATTCTGAACAATTAAGCCAATAAAAATCCCTGTTTATCATTTTTAATATGATGAATTCAAATGAAAATTGAATGAAAAATGGTGGTGTCCTTCAGCCTTGGTTGAAAATTTCAGTTGTTTAATTTGTAAGAAATCATTTTTTTTTTTAATAATGCTATTTTTTTTTATTTAAATAATGATGCTAAATAACACCACTATCTTAAAGCATATCACGAGTAAATAAAATATCAAATGAGCTGACTCTTCTTTCCTCTTCTTTTGCCTGCTGGCGTTGCTACAGCAGATCAATCGTTTCCATCTCACCCTGTCCTCTGTGTCACACCAACCACCTGCATGTCCTCCCTCACCATATCCATAAGCCTCCTCTTTGGCTTCTCTCTTTTCGTCATGGCCTCATCCTCAGCATATTTCGCCCTATCTGACCTGGGTCTCTCCTCTGCACATGTCCAAACCATCTCAGTCACACCTTGATGACTTTGTCTCCAAACCATCCCACCTGAGCTGCCCATCTGATATGTTCCTTCTTAATCCTGTCTGTTCTCATCACTCCTAAAGACAATCGCATCATTGTCAGCTCTGCCACGTCTTTTTTTTAGTGCCACTGTCTCTAGTCTAAGTCTGAAAACATCATAGTCCATCAAGACTCTTGTCTGATCTCATCTGTCAACCTGTCCATCACCACTGCGAACAAGAATGGACTCACAGCTGATCTGTGGTGTAATCACACCTTCACCTTGAAAGAGTCTGTCATTCCGACTGCACATCTCGTGACTGTCAGACTATCTTTGTACATGTCCTGCACTACCCTCACATACTTCTCTGCCACTCCAGATGTCCTCATACAATACGACCACTCTTCTCTTGGCACCTTGCTTTAAGATTCCTCTAGATCCACAAACACAAGATAACTCCTTCTGACCCTCTCTATACTTCTCCATCAGTATTCTCAGGGAAAACATTGCATCTGTAGTACTCTTTCTTCGCATGAAACCATATTGCTGCTCAGAGATCTTCACCTGTTTTCTAAGCCTAGCTTCTACAACTCTTTTCCATAACTTCACGTTGTGGCTGATCAACTTTATGCCTCTGTAGTTACTGCAGTTCTGCACATCACCCTAGTTCTTAAAAATAGGAACAAGCACACTTCTCCACTCCTCAGGTTTCCTCTCATTTTCCAAGATTTGATGAAACAATCTGGTTAGAAACTCCACTGCCATCTCTTTCCCGGAATGTTATCTGGACCAACTGTTATATGTCGGACGCAGCTCGGAGAACCGACCAGCGTTTGAAGGACCCAGTATGAAATAAGCAGAGCACGGTACAAAGGATAACAGAATTTAATACATAACAGTGATACAAAAAATAACAAAAGAAAGTGCGGTCTGGCGTGGTGCGCTCCCAGCAGCGCTAACGGTCCGGAGCCAGAAGCTGTTCGGACCCAAGGACCCCGCCGACACCCCCCAGGTGGCCGCAACAAACCGAGTCTGTGAAAGAAGGAACCATTATGTGAGTCCACACTCTACACACAGAGAGAACACTTAAAGGTGTACAAACAGCAAACACTTCCTGGCTTGATTACTAATCAGCTTCCCAACCTGCAGGCATGGAACATCCAGTTCACAAAACTCTATTGCAGTGGAAGCCGATACATGACTAACATACAGCTCAATATAATAAGGTGTGAGGGACACCACATTTACTGACTGTATAAATGTTAGTCACAAAATCTAACGTACCTCAGGAAGTGTGCTGACGAGCGTGAGACCTCACCCCCTCCTCTTTCACAGACCGTGCATCAAACCCTGGACGTTCTCTGCATCCACTGATGATGAGATGGCTCCCGAGACGACGATCTCACCCGTCTGGTCACAAGGTCGAGTCTCTGGCAAATACACACTGTATACTCCAGTCTTAAATGCCACCATGTTCCAATCCATATAGATGCACCTCAGCTGTGAGTCCTGACGAGCCGCAGGTGATCAGGGTGAGGTCCTGATAACCTCAGCAACACAGCCACTCAGTCCCAAATGCAAGCCACCTGGAAGGAAAAACAAAAGACAGAAACAAAAAGGCAGCCAGGCCCCCCAGCCATACAACACCAACTGCATGTCCACTCTTCATCCTCTTCATAGCTGCCCTCACTTCCTCCTTACTAATCTCTTGCACTTCCAGATTTATTCTCTCCACATCATCCAGCCTTTTCTCTCTCTCATTTTCTTCATTCATCAGCTCCTCAAAATATTCCATCCAGCTACTCAACACACTCTCCCCGCTCATCAGCACATGACCATAGGCATATATTACCATGATAATCTGCTGAACATCCTTTCCAGCTCTGTGCCTTTGTCTGGCCAATCGGTACAACTCCTTTTCTCCTTCCTTACTATTCAACTTCTTGTACAGCTTACTAAATGCCTTTTCCTTAGCTTTTGCCACTTGTCTTTCTGCCTAACGCCACATCTCCGTGTACCCCTGTCTACTTTCTTCATCTCTCTGGCTATCCCAGTTCTTTTTTGCCAACCTCTTTCTCCTTATGCCTTCCTGGACATCTTAATTCCACCACCAACTCTCCTTGCCTTCCTTACACTATCCACATGTCACACCCAGTGCCTTCCTAGATGTCTCCCTCACCAGATCTGCAGTACTTTTCTAGCTACAGACCACCATCCTTTGCTGTCTCGCTACACTCTCTCCTGCCACCACCTTACAGTCTCCAATTTCTTTAAGCTTGGTTCTCCTACAAAGAATGTACTCCACCTGTGTGCACCTTCCTTCACTCTTATATGTCACCCTGTGCTCCTCCCTTTTCTTAAAGTATGTGTTTACCAGAACCATTTCCGTGCTTTTTGCAAAATCAATGACCATCTGACCTTGCACACTCCTGTCCTGGATTCCATATTTACCAATTGCTTCTTCATCACCACTGTTCCCTTCACCAACATGTCCACTGAACTCTCCTCCTATCACCACTCTTTCATGGATGAACACAATCTCCATCGCCTCATCTAACTCACTCGATAAATCTTCTTTCTCCTTCATCTCACAACCTACCTGTGGGGCATATGCACTGATGATATTCATCCTCACCCCTACAATTTCCAACTTCATATTCATTACCCTTTCAGAAACTTGCTTCACCTCCAACACACTTTTAACATACTCTTCCTTTAAAATGACCCCACCACTATTTTTCTTCATATACTCACCATGATACAACAACTTGAACCCATCACTTATGCTCCTGCTCTTACTTCACTTCCTCTTGGTCTCTTGCACACACAATATGTCTACCGTTCTCCTCTCCATCATATCAGCCAGCTCTCTCCCAAAACCAGTCATACTGCCGACATTCAAAGTCCCGACCCTCACTTTCACCCTTCCAGTTTTCCCCCTTTTCTTCTTCTTCACTCAGAAGTAGCCCAATTTCTGCCAGCACCCTGGTGGCCAACGGCACCAGTGGTGGTCATTGTTTACCCGGGCCTCGACCAGTCCAGTATGGAACTTTGATTTGTACTCTGCATCTGTAATTTTTTTGGCACGTTATGCATCAGATGCAACCCTACTCATTTATCCGGGCTTGGGACTGGCACTCAGAATGTACTGGCTGCACACTCTATGTGCCTGAGTTGTCAAATGAGCTGGGTATTCTAAATAAATAAAGAATTATGAAAATATTGTATTGCATTTTATTTTTGGTGCAGTGTGCCCTGAGAATTTAAATCATAAACATGGGGAATTTAGCCTGATATCACCTTTTGCTGATTACACTCAGAAACATGAAGCTGTGAGGAATGTAAACTTTGATGACATCATGTAGGCCAGGGTTATTCAACACATTCCAGAAAGGGCTGAGAGTGTGCAGGTTTTCTTTGCAACCACCCACTCCACCAGGTGATTTCACTGATTAACTAATTCCATCTGCTCCATGTGATGTTAATCACTGAAATCACCTGGTGGAGTGGGTGGTTGCAAAGAAAACCTGCACACTCTCAGCCCTTTCTGGAATCAGTTGAATACCCCTGATGTACGGTAACGCCCTTTAAGGAACTCTGTTGAAATGAATGGGAAAAACTGAATTTTCTAGTGTTTTTTGTGGACTTTGACGGTGAATATGTCAAATTGGTTAAAATGCGTTTAGGAGGATGTAGTCACATGACTCATAATATTTATTGGGTGGACAGATTTTCCAAAGATAACATTTTGAGGAAGAAAGCAGGAGGTTTTTTATTATTATTATTTTTATTTACGTTTTTGTGTTGAATGCCTCTGGGACAGACTGCAGAAGAGAATCCCAGCGGAGCGTGAGAATGATCTTCAAGACACAAATTTAACCATGGATTCTATTATTTCCATTCGTGGACACAGGTGGACTGACTTTCAGACAGGTAATAGTCGGTGTCTGATGTTGATTGTGGATCAAAGTGGCTGCCAGTCTGTTGTGCATTTGTCAGATGCACTCTGATGTATTTTAGTTTTATCAGTTTTATCGTAACTCACACAAGTTAAAATGTTGGAAGTAATGATTTATAATCTGGTGTATAATTTCGTAAAAGATAGTGTCGACTGGACTCATATGCCCTTTAAGCAGGCTGTTCCCTCTGTATATATTTTTTTCTATTGCTGCAAATGTGCCTCAAAATATTATGTCAGTGCTATTGCTTAACAATAGGTTTTTCATTGCTGAAAGACGAACACCCCCCTTGGTTCCTCACTTGGCCAATAAGTGGCTCCCACTGTCTTTGGCCTTGGAGAGAAGATCAAAATCGTAGCCAACAGAGTCTGATCTGTTGAATTTGGCAAGTTTCTGAAGTATTTTGGCCAGTATGTTAAATGGACTGCATGTCTATAGTGCTTTTCCATCTGCATCAGACACTTAAAGTGCTTTACAATTATGCCTCATATCCACCCATACACACTCACACACCAATGTCAGGGTGCTGCCATGCAAGGCACTCACTACACACCGGGACGTTATTAAGGATCTTGCCCAAGGGCTCTTCGTGATTTTACCGTGAGACTGGGGTTTGAACTGAGGTTCCTGTGGTCTGAAGCCCAACACTTTACCACGAGACCATCACTTCCCCAGTGTTCAATGTAAGTCAATGACTCTTAATTTTATTGATATAATGAAAAAAGTCCCTTATCAGTACACAGAGGCACAAATACTGTCCAGTTGTTTGCAAAAATATACAGTGAGGCAAATCAGTATTTGATCCACTGTCAATTTTGCAAGTTTTCCCACCTACAAAGAGTGGAGAGGAATGTAATTTGTATTGGAGGTACACTTCAACTGTTAGAGACAGAATCTGAAAAAAAAAAAAGCTCACACTGTATGATTTTTAATTAATTAATTTGCATTTTATTGCATGAAATAAATATTTGAGCCAATAGAAAAACAAATGTTAATATTTGGTACAGAAACCTTTGTTTGTAATTACAGAGGTAAGATGCTTCCTGTAGTTCTTGACCATGTTTGCACACTGCAGCTGGGACTTTGGCAGTCGAGATTGGCTCAGCTATTCGAGGACCATGAAATGCGTCTTATGGAGCCACTCCTTAGTTGCCCTGGCTGTGTGTTTTGGGTCATTATCATGCTGGAAGATCCAGTGACCCCATCCATCCTCTCTTCAATATGGTGCAGTCGTCCTGTCCCCTTTGCAGAAAAGCACCACCAAAAATTATGATTCCACCCCCATGCTTGATGGTTGGGACGGTGTGCTTGGGGTCGTTCTTATCCTCCTAACAGTGGAGTTGATAAAAGCTCTATTTTGGTCTCATCTGACCACAAGACCTTCTCCCATGCCTCCTTTGGATAATACAGATGGTCACTGGTGAACTTCAAACGGGCCTGGACATGTGCTGGCTTGAGCAGGGGGACCTTGCTGCCCTGCAGGATTTTAAACCATGACAGCGTTGTGTGTTTCTAATGTAATCTTTGTGACTATGGTCCTAGCTCTCTTCAAGTCTTTGACCAGGTCCTCCTATGTGTTCTGGGCTTTCTCAGAATCACCCTTAGCCCATGAAGTGAGATCTTGCATGGAATCCCAGACCAAGGGAGATTGACAGTCATCTTGTATTTCTTCCACTTTCTAATAAATAATCATTATTCCATTATTCCTTATTCCATGCAATAAAATACAAATAAATTATTTAAAAATCATACAAAGTGATTTTTCTGAATTTTAATTTTAGATTCTGTTTCTCACGGTTGAAGTGTACCTACGATAAAATTTCAGACCTCTCCATTCATTGTTGGTGGGAAAACTTGCAAAATCGATAGTGGATCAAATACTTATTTGCCTCACTGTAGACACTAAAGCACATGACTTTTGCATGGCAAGTGCAGAAGATAACTGAAAGAATCCTTCAAATGGTGAGGCTTCAACCAATATTTTGCACGACTTTCGACCAAAATTGAAGGAACTTTAACTTTTGACTCTTGTACGACTTTGTCAGCAGTCTTGCTGTTTTTACTCCATAACATTTAGCCATAGATAGTCCAAATCATACCTTTTGGACAATCTGTAAAGTTGTGATCCAGATTTAAGCTCAGTGTTTCATGAAGCAAAGTGCTCAAATGCCTCTCAAGCAGCCAAGAAATAAAGTGCAACATGTCAGCAGATGGCAGAAGATGGCATTCTTCTTAAAATTTTTAACATTCTGAATAACTTGTAGTGGTCTTGTGTCAGTATATTATTGAAAAAAGAGGGGCTACACAAAAAATGTGCTTTGGTATATCTATCCATCCATCCATCCCAGTGGTGGGCACAGTTCTGCTAATTATTGAAGATAATGTTTTCCTTATCGGATCAGCTTTTCAGATAACTTTGGAAACCATCATCGGACCAATTATCTTCTGATAAGTTTTGGTCTGATAATTTTTAGACAACTAAAAATTTTTTTTGTAGATGTAACTTTTTGTCGTAGCTGTGCAGTTCTATCCTCTACAAACAGAGAAGAGCTGGTTCCAGAAGAAACAGCTCTATCCTCTGCAGGCAAAGGAGAACTGATCATAAAAAAGGAAAAAAAAACTCATTTCTTTTGACCCATACTAATACGCTGGCAATAGCACCCAAGTCATCCAGGGGCATACAGTTTTAACTTTTGGTTAGAATTTCAACCAAACTAATTTCGGACAAGTTATTTAAATTAACGTCACATCTGAAGTTTTATAAGGTGAAAATATCATATGTTTTAATTTTAAAGCAATGCACTAATTTTCAAGGTTTTAGTGTGGACATGCAGTGCCCACCCAGTGCATTATGGGTATTCACGACAGAAGAAATGTGTTTGAGATGCTCTGATCAGGCTCCACACAGGCAACAGCATTAAACTCTTTCTAGATTGTGCCTAAAATGCTCGTGAATATATTCTCTGGCTTTATAGACGCTGTTATTGTGTTTGTTTTATGTAAAAATGCCAGAAGAAGCCCAGGTTGCTTCTCAAAGCCAAAAAGTCTGTTGTGATTAATGCCGTATGATAAAACCTTCATCAAAATGCATAGAACACGACCATCTACTGGTGACTGGTTATATCACGGTGTTGTTGACCACAGGAATTTAAAATTATCTGTAGGTTTCCAAAACCTGAGAGACCCCACACGTGAAGATTAAAAAAAAATCATAGATCTGACAGGTTTAGTTGTACAGTGTGTGGTGTCAGCCACACGGTAAAAATAACACACAAACAGATTTCACACATGACCATTCCCAGGTCTGACACCTCACTTTCGAATTGGCTGCATGTCACATTTAGCTCCTCACGTCCTTCTGAGCAGATCAGAGCACTCTTATAAACCACACACGGCAGGAATAATTGATAAGATTATATTTAGCGTTATCACGATTGTCGGGGCGTGCTTAAGATTGTCGGAAGGGGAAGATCGAGTCCGATATCGGCCTAATTACCTTCCCATGTGAACCAGGCTTGGTGTTATAAGGCCTCACGGAGCGACTGATTGATCTGTTATGACACCGCACCAAGCCGCTAACCGACTGAATGTTATGACGCATCACGGAACGACTAATTGATGCATTATGACACTGCACCAAACATGTTTTCACTATTATTTGATTTCTTTGTGCGACTGACATCGTTATTCAAGCATTCAAAAGGCAGTTCTTATCGCCACACAACTCCAACCACACACAAGAAAGTTTTTTGACAGTTCTTGTTATCAAAAGAAGCCTTGTCTCCCAAACCGGACAGAGTTGTGAAGTCATCACGCGTGCGCTTAGATGCTGTCTAGCGGGACCTTGAATATTTGTTTGTTTTTTTATACAAATGAAAAAATGACATTTTACAAAAGCACATTTATTTGTAAACACCAACATGTTACATTGATTCACTTGTGTTGGATTTTACATAGAATGAATGAATCAACCAATCAGTATAAGCGAAGGCTTCGTCACCCATAATCCCCTCTGGGCATCTGTGTGTTAATGTTCAAATTTTCAGAATTAGTGCATTATTTTAAAATTAACAGATGTTACATATTCTATCCAGAATAATTTTATTTTTTAAAGCAAAACCATAATTCAAACCTGCTGTCCATTTCAAGACCTCTGCCTCATCGCAGGACCGCTGTATCTTATCAGGGTAAATGACACTTCCCTACAGCACGGGGTAGAGCGCACAAAGAGAAGTGCTGGCTCATTGGTTGTTTGGGTTTGTGATCGCCATTGGTTCTATTAGAAGCTTTGGCATTGTTTAAACTCAAAATCAACTTCTTAGTAGCTGAGAGTGTATGGGAGGCAAAATTTAAAGTTATCGGTTATCTGTAGCTTCCGATAAGTTTTTAAGTTTATCAGTTTATGGGTTTTGCATTTAAAAAAGATAACTTTTCAGTTAGCTGATTACCAGTTATCAAAGCTAACTTTTTGATTAGCTGTGCCCCCACTGATCCATTCATCCTTTTTCTGTACCTGCTTACTCCAACTAAGTGTCAGGGGAGTGGGGAGAGCTGGAGCCAGTCCCGGCAGTCATAGCATGTGAGACAGGTTACACCCTGGACAGGACACTGTCCTATCACAGGGCCAGATATAGGCAGACAAAAAAAAAAAATTCACATGGTATGTTCCTCTCCAGACAACTTTAAAATTTCGAATTCAACTAATTGTGGTGCAGCTTAACTAAAATTTCCATAACAATTGTTCTTTTTGTCATAACAACACTAAATTTGGCACACATATTCTAAATTAACAAAAACAGCAAAAAGGATGTACGGCGGACAAAAGTTGCTCCAATTTTATTAAAAAGTGAACTTATTGGTTGAGTTAATGGGGTTGTAAAAAGGAATACTTTGCATTATTTGTCATGCTCAGTTATCATGTTATGGGGTAACATATTTCATAGAATCCAATGGACACTGACATACTTTGACCTTTACTTTGGAGACCAAGCAGTCAACAAAGTTAAGCAATTCCATTTATTAAGTACTATGTCCACACTCCCCCAAATTTCACTAAATTCTTGCAGGATTCTGCAAGCTATCATTCCCTGCAACATGTACGTGTCCACAACATGTATGGCGAGTTGCGAGTGAGGCCTGATATGCAGTGAGTACACGTGCATGTGTAGAAGGTAACAGACACAGTAACACGTAATTGAGATACAAAGGATGAGTGAGGAAAAGAAGAAAGAATTTACATCTCTTCATAGGGTCTGTTGTCCATCCCATCATGTCCTTTGAAACAGATCAAATAAACTTTGATGAAAAAAGATTTAAGCAAATAATATATACACAAAAATATGCAAAAAGACCAAGTATTTATTTAATTTTCTTTGCTTTTAAATATCAGTTGAGAAATTATTCAGAAACTTACTTGTGTTTTCAGAAGTGCTTCCTTTAGAAGAATCACTGTTGAGACAAGTATGAAGTGAGTTACATGTGTAATGTTTCCCATCACAACAGCTTTACACTGAAATGTAAATTGCAATGGATCATGTTTAATAAGTTTTACGTACTGTGATTTTGTTAATTTAATGCAAAATATTCCCTGCCCTGCTAACAACACAGAGGTTGGGCAGCAAAAAGATCTGAGTAGGTGAGCAAGTTTGTCCATCCCAACCACATTGTTCAGACAATAACTCCAAAAACACCAAATTCTATCATCTTGTAACGGACCAAATTACAGGACCTGATAATGGAGACATGCCTGATTGATGATCTGGGCCCAGTTTCATAAAGCAGTCTAATCTTGTTTAGTCAAATAAACTCAGTTAGTTGACTAATTTTTTTACATTCGTCATTGTACAAAGCACTTTGTCAGCTAATGTTTCGTGGTACCCGAATGAAGTTTTTAGTCTGGTACGGTGGAGGCTAATCTTATTTTAGTCCACAAAACTTCAGTGCCTTACCTCAAAAAATGGCAGCTATCAGGTACCAACAATTGATAGAACACTCAAGAGCACCCCTACATCACTTGTATTCCTTCAAAAGGAGAGCTTCTCCTGCTTTTGACCATTGTTGCAGCAGATGACGACTGTCATGATGTATTTGTGATAGTTCTCATATAAGCGTTGCTGTTACGCAGAGCAGCGTTGTGATACAAAAAGGCTTGATGGAAGTGTAGAAGAAACTAAATAGCGAAACTACTAGGCTAAGTGCAAAGCAGTTTGTATGGGTCCAAAAATGTTTATAAAACCACGCAACAGCACGCACGAGTCAGTTATACCTGTGAAAACCGTTGACTCACATAAGATGGCCAATTTGCCCTATCGATGTATCCCATAATCCTTTGAACGCCAGAGTCACTGCAGTCAAACAACATATAGAGAATCCACATGATGACAATTGTAAATGAATATTATACTACAAAAATGTATTTTTTTTATGCTTTTCATCATGTTAATAAGAGACTGCTGCATGATACCCTGAAAACTTGTGACTGTTGTTTGTGCGTGTGCACCAAACAGCAGATCAGAGTATTCTGCCTTCTTGGAATCCCTGAATGGAGTCCTGTGTGGGGCTCCGGTAGGGAATTCCATTGTTCTGCTGGGGGACATCAATGCACATGTGGGCAATGACAGAGACACCTGGAGCAACAAGGCCAAACAGTGTTGTAAAGAACAATAATCAAGACATTAAAGAGCAAATTTCACTTTCCTCCAGAACAACACGATCATGAAGCGAGCGTAGCTCACAGCAGCTCCCATTGAAAATAACTGAGACAGCCTGTGATTCCCGCATGTTTACATAAAATAAACACAATAACAATGTCTATAAACCCAGAGAATATATTCACAAGAGTTTTAGGGACAATATAAAAATAGTTTTATGTTGCTATGTTAATGGTGTTGTCTGTGTGCAGCGGTTAAAGTGCAGCGTGATCAGAGCGTCTCAGTGCAGTTTTCAATGTTACTGAGATCTCGCAGCACGGCGACCTCTCTGAGGTTTTGCGGGATTTGAAACGTCAATAGGGCGAATCTACAAGTTTAGCCATCAATGTGAAATGGTGATTAGACAAATTAAGTTCGATGACTAATCGTATTTGACCAAGTAAGTTACATTGACTGAAAGATTGATTGCTTTATGAAACATTGCAACACTGTTTTCCCAATGTACAAGATTATACAGCCAGTGGCCTTCTGAAGAGATCTCCCATCCAAGTACTAACCAGAACCAACTCTGATTAGCTTCGGAGATCTAATGGTCTCAGGGTTACACAGTGCAAACGAGCTGCAGTATGTGACACTCAGTGCCAGTGAAAATTACTGTAGCACTCCAGAGTGAAGCAACATTCCCCTAACTCATGTATGGTGATGCAAAACGTACATAAATTTATTAACCAAATGTTAAGGTCACAGTGTTTCATGCAGTACATCAAGCTTGCACAGAACTTAGGTGGGAGGTGGAGCATTACCAATCTAGTGAGTCTCGCCTCCATGCAGAGCCTTGACCTGGAACCACTCTCCAAGGGTTGGACCTTATTCTTCTCTGGAGTGGCCCAGGGTATCAGGCGCCGGGCGGGCGTGGGGATACTCACGACTCCTTGGGCAAGCACCGCTTGGAGTTTAATCCGGTAGATGAGAAGGTTTCCTCCCTGTGCTATTGGGGGGGGGGGTTGTGACTGTTGTTTGTGCGTGTGCACCAAACAGCAGATCAGAGTATTCTGCCTTCTTGGAATGCCTGAATGGAGTCCTGTGTGGGGCTCCAGTAGGGAATTCCATTGTTCTGCTGGGGGACATCAATGCACATGTGGGCAATGACAGAGACACCTGGAGAGGTGTGATTTGGAGGAACGGTCTCCCTGGTCTAAACCCGAGAGGTCATTTGTTGTTGGACATCTGTGATAGTCATGGACTGTCCATCAAGAACACCGTGTTCAAACATAAGGATGCTCATAAGTGTACATAGTACCAGAGCACACTAGGCCAAAGGTCGATGATCAATTTTGTGATCGTATCATCTGATCTGAGGCCACATGTTCTGGACACTCAAGTGAAGAGTTCTTGGATGGTGACATGACAGTCATTCATGACCAAAGTCAATATTAAGTAAATATACTTGCTCATTTCAGGTTGTGGAAGACCTACAGGAACATGATTGGCAAAATTTGATGCAATACTTGTGCTCAAGTTGTTCCATCATGTTACTTGTAGGCAGTGGTGGGCACAGCTCCGCTAATCCACTAACCGCTATTTATCGAGGATAATGTTTTCATTATTGGATTAGCTTTTCAGATAACTTTGAAAACCATCATCGGCTCTATTATCTTCCGATAAGTTATGGTCTATTAACCATCATTGGACCAATTATCTTCTGACAAGTTCTCATCCAATAATTTTTATACCGCTAACATTTTTGCACACATAGCTATTTGATAGTAGATGCGCAGTTCTATTCTCTACAAATGGAGAAGAGCTGATTCTAGAAGAAACCACTCTATCCTCTGCAGGCAAAGGAGAACTAGTCACAGAAAAGAAAAAAAAAACAATTTCTTTTGACCCCATACTAATATGCTGGCAATAGCACCCAAGTCATCCAGAGGCATACAGTTTTAACTTATGGTTAAAAAAAAACTAATTTCAGACAAGTTATTTAAAATAATGTCACGTCTGAAGTTTTATAAAGTGAAAATATCAGATATATGTTTTATTTTTAAACTAATGCACTAATTTTGAAGGTTTTAGTGTGAACATGCTTGTGCCTCATGCATTATGGGTATTTACAACATAAGAAATGCATTTGAGATGCTCTGATCAGGCTCCACATGGACAACAGTATTAAACTCTTTGTATATTGTGCCAAAAACTCTCATGAATATATTCTCTGGGTTTATAGATATTGTTATTGTGTTTGTTTTATGTAAAAATGCCAGAAGAAGCCCTGGTTGTTTCTCCAAAAGCCGAAAAGTCTGTTAAATTGCGATTAAGGCCATGTGATATAACCGGCGGCAAAATGCATAGAACACTGTCATCTACTGGCGACCAGTTATATCACAGTGTTGTTGACGGCAGGATTTTAAAATAGTCTGTAGATTTCCAAAACCTGAGACCACACATGTGGAGATAAAAAAAAAAAATCATACATCTGACAGGTTTAGTTGTACAGTGTGTGGTGTCAGCTACACTGTAAAAACAACACACACAAACAGATTTCACACACGTACATTCACAGGTCAATCACCTCACTTTATGATTGGCTGCATGTCACATTTAGCTCTTCAGGTCCTTAACACACCACATATGGCAGGAATATCTGATAAAATTATATTTAGCGTCATCACGATTGTTGGGGAGTCTTTAATATTGTTGGAAGGGGAAGATCGGGTCCGATATCGTCCTAATTATCTTGCCATGTGAACCAGGCTTGATGTTATGATGCCTCACAGAGCGGCTCATTGATCTGCTATAACATTGCACCGAGCAGCTAACCGATCAGATGTTATGACGCCTCACGGAGCGACTGATTGTTCTATTATAACACCGCACCGAGCCGCTAACAGATCGGATGTTATGACGCCTCACGGAGTGACTGATTGATGTGTTATGACACCGAACCGAACATGTTTTCACTATTATTTGATTTCTTTGTGCGACTGACATCGTTATTCAAGCATTCAAAAGGCGATTCCTATCGCCACACAACTCCAACCACACACAAGAAAGTTTTTTGACAGTTCTTGTTATTGAAAGAAGCCTTGTCTCCCTAACCGGGTAGAGTTGTGATGTCATCACACGTGCGCTTAGTTTAATTTCTTTCTTGATGATGTATTTTACAAAATCACATTTATTTGTAAACACCAACACGTGACATTGATTCACTTGTGTTGGTTTTTACATTGAATTAATGAATCAACTAATCAGTATGAGCGGAGGTTTCATCACCCATAATCCCCTCTAGGCATCTGTGTGTGGCTTAGTTTACCCAGAATCGTTTTGGGCATCTGTGGTAATGTTCAAATCTTCAGAATTAGTGCATTATTTTAAAATTAACAGATATGAGGTCTGTCCGAAAAGTAACGGACCTTTTTATTTTTTTCAAAAACTATATGGATTTGAATCACGTGTGATTGCATCAGCCAAGCTTGAACCTTCGTGCGCATGCGTGAGTTTTTTCACGCCTGTCGGTTGCGTCATTCGCCTGTGGGCAGACTTTGAGTGAGCACTGGTCCACCCCCCTCGTCGGGTTTTTATTGTCAGGGAAATGGCAGAGCGACTGCCGCTTTGCTCCATGAAATTTTTTTCAGAAACTGTTAGAGACAGCCAGTTGGAAACCATTCAAAAGATTCAGATGGCTTTCGGTGAAGATTCTGTCAGCGTCACACGGATTAAGGAGTGTTAAAACCTTTTTAAAGACAGCCCACAGTGGCGGAGGGCGCGCGGCGCACCGAGCGGCCGTCGACAGGCTGGAACGACCAGATCATTTCTAAACTGAATGCTGTGTTGTTCCGGGACATCGTGTGACTACCTCAGAAATGGCAAGAGAGCTGGACATAGCACTTTTGTGGCACATTCCACTGTTACAGGAGATTTTGTAATGAAAGACGTGCGGAGGAATTCACATGTCGGCACGGAGCCGCTCATGGCGTGCAACAAAAAAAAACACCTCTGTGTTGGAAACCATTCGGAAGATTCAGACGGCTTTTGATGGCTTTTCAGTCGAGTGAGTGTCCGAGAAATTGTGTGACAGCTGGACATGCCACAACATGTCCTGTGAGACTTCCAACACTGAGGTCTTTTTTTTTGTTGCACGCCATGAGCAGCTCCGTGCCGACGCGCGAATTCCTCTGCACATCTTTCATTACAAAATCTCCTGTAACAGTGGAATGTGCCACAAAAGTGCTATGTCCAGCTCTCTTGCCATTTCTGTGGTAGTCACACGATGTCCCGGATCAACATAGCATTCAGTTTGGAAATGATCTGGTCATTCCAGCCTGTCGATGGCCGCTTGGTGTGCCGCACGCCCTCCGCCGCTGTGGGTCTTCTTTAAAAAGGTTTTAACACTCCTTAATCCATGTGACGTCGACAGAATCTTAACCAAAAGCCATCTGAATCTTTCGAATGGTTTCCAACTGGCTGTCTCTAACAGTTTCTGAAAAAAATTTCATGGAGCAAAGCGGCAGTTGCTCTGCCATTTCCCTGACAATAAAAATCCGACGGGGGGGGGGCCAGTGCTCACTCAAAGCCTGCCCACAGGCGAATGACGCAACCGACAGGCGTGAAAAAACTCACGCATGCGCATAAAGGTTCAAGCTTGGCTGATGCAATCACACGTGATTCAAATCCATATATTTGTTGAAAAAAATTAAAAGGTTCGTTACTTTTCGGACAGACCTCGTATGTGTTATATATCACTTTGTACATTTTAAGAGTTTACATTAATGTAGTTATTCCATCTGGAATAATTTTATTTATAAAGCAAAACCATAATTCAAACCTGCTTTCCATTTCAAGACCTCTGCCTCATCGCTGGACCACTGTATCCTGTCAGGGTAAATGACGCCTTCAGAGACATCTCAGAGCCACGGAGCAGCATACACATCTGAGCGGGGTGTCATATCTATAATAAACCTTATATGACAGCTACATTGTCATTCCATCCCATGGGTTAGATAAAGTATGTGAAATATTATGATCATCATAGCTATGCTGCCTCATGGCAAGTCAATGCATTTCAGAGGCTCAGCACAGCATGGCACAGTGCAGGTGAATGGCATGTCACAGCTGTAATACACATATTATGAAATGTACACCATAGAACTCTTTAGGACGAATGATGTTCCAACTGTATTGCCAAGCCGTTGCATGCCCAGCTGCATGTCAGGGCCGGCAACATGTGATCGCAAAGTCCAGGCAGTATGTCATGTGAAGCATTAACTGCTTGGCATGACACACACAGGAACCACAGTGAGGTCATCTCATGGACCTAATATTCTGGAGAGAGGAAAGGTGTGGGGCTGTATCATCTGATGGTTCTGCAGCTTGTGTATGAGCTTATATCATGTGATCACCCAGTTGGGTGTACCTGAGCTCATATCATTTGATGGTTCTGCATCTCGTGCATGAGGTCATACCATATATTCACCCCACTGTGCGTGTGTGAGCTCATATCATTTCACGGTTTCGCAGCTCGTGTGTGAACTTATATCATGTGATCACCCCATTGCATATGAGCTCATATCATCTTACGGCTCCAAAGCCCGTGCATGAGCTCATATCATGTGATCACCCCGCTGGTCATGCATGATGCCGTATGGTGTGATCACTGTACTGCTTGTGTATTATGCTGTATCATCTGATCACTGCACTCTGCTGTTCAGACAGAGCTGATTTCCTGGAGAGTAAGAGAGAAAGAGCATGTAATGGGAGGGGGAGCTGGCATGCTGCTGCTGTGTAATGCTTTAGACTCAGGACCTGCCTCACCTCCCTTCTGGCTTACATATTTTATCCAATATCTGTACTGATATATGTTGCCCAGGATTCCTGATTATGGGTTTACTGAGATATACTATGAACTGATGGCCATTACCGGTTGCTGCAGCGATAATAACAGTTGTGGGTGTGCACATCAGGGTCCTGATGGCCATTCGACATCCAGCACAAAGAAACTGCAGGCCTTCAAAGGATATCAGACCACAGTGCTTGCTCTGCCACGCCCCTCCTCTTTCTTGCCTTCCACCTAGACTTCGGGTGGCAAATGCACCGCACTCGCACGGCATTGGAGTGCATTCTTGATATTCTTACTGCATTTTGACTGCAATCTGGGTATTCACTCTTTGTTCCAACTAGGGCTGTCCCGATCATGTTTTTCTGGCCTGATCCGATTCCGAGTCATCTGATTTTGAGTATCTGCCGATACCGAGTCCTGATCCGATACTTTAAAAAACTGAATGAACAATGAACAAATGCTAAATATATAATAATTTCATTTTAATCACCTTATTTTATTATTTATCACTTAAACAGTGCACTTCTCCTTGAGGTAGCTTGAACAATCAAGTAATAATCTACCAGACTTAAAAAATGTACAATTTTCCATGTTATTTTATTTGTCTAAAAATAAATGTCCAAGGTTCCGTATGTTAAACAAGAAATTATCTAATCTGAAATAACAGGTGGTTTGAATTTATAGATGAAAGGTTTCTAAAGAACCATTTATTGATTTAGCTATTTTAATTACAAGTGTTCTAAACTTTTTTAAACAGTAATCAGAAATTTTGAGGTAACAAACAACAACAAAAAACATTTACAAGGATTTTTCTTCAGACACGTGGTTTCTGCACTGATCTGTGGTTCAAATCCCCGCCTCACTGGAAAATCACTAAGGGCCCTTGGGCAAGGTCCTTAATCCCCTATTGCTCCCGGTGTGTAGTGGGCGCCTTGTATGGCAGCACCCTGACATCGGGGTGAATGTGTGGCATAATTGTTAAGCGCTTTGAGCATCTAATGCAGATGGAAAGCACTATATAAATGCAGTCCATTTACCATTTGTACAGATCAGTGGTTTCTGCCACTAGTCTTCCGTGTTTTGGCCCGATGCGTCGTTCCTATTGGACAGCGTGAAGCTACGTCACAGCTCAGAGCTTCGAAAGTTTAAAAGTCAACATGAAAAGTAAAAGGAAAAAAACAACTTACATTTGCGTCCTGACAGTCCTCAGTGTACCCCTCTGATGCTTTATCAGTGTTCAACAAGTTCAGAGCAGCGCAGTGAACGTGAATGAAGACGGAAGCTCTTTAAGACACGCTCCTAAATGTGATGAGTGCACACGTCGCTCGTGCGCACACCATCTCTCACTCCGTTTTGCAGACAAACGATCACAGGACAATTAGTTTTTTTCTTTTTCTTCATCAGATGACAGATCATCGTCCTGAGGACTTGGTCAGCACCGGGTCCTGCTGCGCACGGAAGGATGACTGAGCAAGAGTTTTGGTGGGAAAGTGTCCATCATCCTCTTGTCATTCCATCGAGGCATCAGGCTGAGTGTGTAAACACACCAACAGCAGTTCTGTGAAAAAAACTTTGCACGCGTAACTCCCCCCACCTCTGTCCAGGTTACAATTCCATCTCTTCTTCCCAAATTCACTGTGCAACTCTTGTTCCATTTTCTCCTCTGGAATCGGTTTCAGCCACACACGTGTGAGAATGTCCGGTTGAACTCATGTTTTTTCTTTTGTTCAATTAAGAAAAAAAAAGGATTGAGCTGAACTTTGACCGCGTCAGCCTGCCGACAAGCGGCAATGCGCACTCCCGTCAGAAGCGTCGCTTGTCGCCTCTAAAAAGCAACGCGTCTCACGCCTCTGACGCTTTCGACGTGTGAAAGGCCCATTAATCTGCAATAATGAGCATGAAATAGCGCTGATCAAAATAATGAGGATAAAATCTATATCGGATTCCTGATCGGGATGCAACGTCCGATTTCGATAAAGTCTGAAACCACGTGATTGGGCCCGATTTCCGATCACGTGATTGGATCGGGACATCCCTAGTTCCAACTATATTTGAACTGCATTCATAAGACCCCTGTCACACATAGCAAGAATGTGCAGGCATCAGGCAGAATCACCCAGAACGGGGAAAAAAAAAACAAAACCTGGAGGTGCAGTCAGGAGGGAAAGACAGACAGCTGTGTAGGACCGGCAGACGACCACATGGACTTTGGGCAGATCCAGTCCTGATTGAGTTGTGCTCACCCACATAACTGCAACCCAAACGTTGTCGGACAACAGTACAGAGACACAAACTGCACCAAAAACATAAATAAAGTGCCCAGACTGGTGGACGGATGCACCAGAGTGCTCATACACCAATTCGCTCATCCACTTGCACCCTCGCACACACTGACCTGAACAGGACATAGCGGTGGCAGGACGGACATGCGTCTTCGACACATGACGGACTGTCAGCACCATGCCCATGGAAACAGCATGGCAACGGTGATGTTGTCAGCAAACAGAGGGCACGTGAGAGCTGTATTCCATGCTGACTGGTTGGATCACCACCACACATCACAGGACAACACCTGACACAGGATATGTTTATGCCATGATGGAAGGGGCATTTTTGTGCTGGTGTCATCAGCAAATAGAGTGCATGGGACAGCTGTGCTCTGCGCTGATCAGTTGGATCACTAGCGCATGGCATGCCACAGGACAGCGCTTGACATGGGATATTTTTATGCTGTGATGGACGGGGCATTTTTGAGCCAGTGTGATCAGCATGCGCCACAAGCAGGATGTGAGGGGCTTTCCTGGCCACTGTCCGCCCTGCGCTGTGAAACATACCTGAGGCTTTACCCAGTGGCGGGCACTGTTCAGCTAATCCGATAACCGATAATTATCAAAGCCAATGTTTTTGTTAGTGGATTAGCTTTTCAGATAAGTTTTAAAACCATCATCGGATCAATTATCTTCCAATAAATTTAGTTTCAATAACTTTCAGTTCGCAAACATTTTTTTGCTGGTAAAGTGAGCAAAGTTTTACAGTCAAAAACGTGTGTAAACCCTAAAATCAAACATTTTAGTCTGTCTTGTGTCGATCAGTGGTTTGTGGCAGACTGGCTGTCGCTTGTTGATGACATCACCATTAATCTCAAGACATGATTGGCCGGTCGACGCAGTGAGCATTGTGGGTAGTGTAGTTCAGGTTCACTTTGGAAGTTACACTGTTACCGTCCGCTCAACAAACAAAAAAGACCAATTGGCACGGGATAATTTAATTGCCAAGACTCTTTTTTTTTGTTTTTTTTTACCCTTTTTTGATAATCAGGACGCTTTATGTGGAATATTTTCTTCAGAATTTAATGAATCCCACTGAAACTAACAGGTAAGAATTTATATTTACTTTGTGTCTTTTACTCTGCCAATCATATCATCTGCGTTCATGGACGTATTTCAGTTGTTTAAGCTGCAGTGTTCAAAGCATGTGAAAAAGCAACAGCTTTTAGTTCGTAAATGACGGTGTACATATAATACCGAGATAAACTGACCTCTAATACTGTGTTTTACTGCTTTTGAAAGATGATGACAGTGTTTGGATTTGTTTGATTTTTTGATTCATTCATTTTTCGTGTGTTCATTTTATGTTTGTGATCCTTGAATTTACCCAGCAGTGCCTGTGGCGCTTAAAGTGAACCTGGTTTGTCAGAAGCGACAGTGTAATCTTACGTGGCCATGTCCGAATAAAAGTTGTCGGACATCTGTAATAAAGATCTTTTTTTTTTTTGCAGTTTATCAGTTTAGCGTCATAAAAAAAACAAAAAAACTTTTCAGTTATCGGATTAATGGTTATCGAAGCGAACTTTTTGGTTATCTGTGCCCACCACTGGCTGTACCGGAGGTGAGTTCACATGCACAGTGGGGAAAATAAGTGTTTGACCCTCTGTCAGTTTTGCAGGTTTTTCCACCTACAAAGAATGGAGAGGTCAGTAATTTTTATCGTAGGTCCACTTCAACTGTGAGAGACAGAATCTAAAAAAAAAAAAAAAAAAAAATCCAGAAAGTCACATTGTATGATTTTTAAATAATTCATTTGCATTTTATTGCATGGAATAAGTATTTGAACACCTACCAACCAGCAAGAATTCTGTCTCTCACAGACCTGTTCATTTTTCTTTAAGAAGCCCTCTTATTCTTCACTCTTTACCTGTATTAATTGCACCTGTTTGAACTTGTTACCTGTATAAAAGACACCTGTTCACACACTCAATCAATCACACTCCAACCTGTCCACCATAGCCAAGACCAAAGAGCTGTCTAAGGACACCAGGGACAAAACTGTAGACTTGCACAAGGCTGGGATGGACTACAGGACAACAGGCAAGCAGCTTGGTAGAAGACAACAACTGTTATGATTATTTATTAGAAAGTGGAAGAAACACAAGATGACTGTCAATCTCCCTCGGTCTGGGATTCCATGCAAGATCTCACTTTGTGGGGTAAGGATGATTCTGAGAAAGCTCAGAACTACACAGGAGGACCTGGTCAATGACCTGAAGAGAGCTGGGACCACAGTCACAAAGATTACATTAGTAACACATGATGCTGTCATGGTTTAAAATCCTGCAGGGCAGCAAGGTCTCCCTGCTCAAACCAGCACATGTCCAGGCCCATTTGAAGTTCACCGGTAACCATCTGGATGATCTACAGGAGGCATGGGAGAAGGTCATGTGGTCAGATGAGACCAGAATAGAGCTTTTTGGAATCAACTCCACTTATCACCCCAAGAAAACCATCCTAACCGTGAAGCATGGGGGGTGGAAACATCATGCTCTGGGGGTGCTCTTCTGCAAAGGGGACAGGACGACTGCACCGTATTGAAGGGAGGATGGATGGGGTCATGTATTGCGAGATTTTGGCAAACAACCTCCTTCCCTCAGTAAGAGCAGTGAAGATGGGTCATGGCTGGGTCTTCCAGCATGACAATGACCCCAAACACACAGCCAGGGCAACTAAGGAGGGGCTCCATAAGAAGCATTTCAAGGTCCTGGAGTGCCCTGGCCAGTCTCCAGACCTGAACTCAATAGAAAATCTTTGGAGGGCGCTGAAACTCCAAACCTGAAAGATTTGGAGAAGATCTGTATGGAGGAGTGGACCAAAATCCCTGTTGCACTGTGTGAAAACTTGGTCAAGAACTACAGGAAACGTCTGACCTCTGTAATGGCAGACAAATATTTCTGTACCAGTTGTTAAGCTCTGTTTTTCTAGGGGATCAAATACTTTTTTCATGCAATATAATGCAAAATAATTATTTAAAAATCATACAATGTGATTTTCTGGATTTTTTTTTTTTTTTTTTTAGATTCTGTCTCTCACAGTTGAAGTGTACCTACGATAAAAATTACAGACCTCTCCATTCTTTGTAGGTGGGAAAACCTGCAAAACTGACAGGGGGTCAAATACTTATTTTCCCCACTGGATATTCATGGCATCATGGGCTGGCAAAACAGTTCCTCTGTCATTCCTGTAACAGACTAAGATGGTAAATATGTCATAATCTGTGTATTACAAGGATGATATCCCAATCATTTGTGTTGTGGGCACTGGGCCAAGCCTCTGATGTGCACAATGACACATGGACTTGCAGTTACAGACGGTGCTTTCGGTTTGTTTGCACAATGTCCACTGCACATGATGGATGCATGCCACATACATGTTGCATATCAACTTAACCTTTGTACTGCCTGAACAGGATTCAGTGGAGGTGCATGAATGTGGCATAAGTGGGAGATACCAGCAGGATCTCACATGCCCGATCCATTTGGCGTTTTTCCCGACCATGATCATGTTCTGACTGCTATTATGATGCCATGTGAATAGGTAGATTGCATGGGTAGACGACCTCCAAATGGCTTTTGTCTCTCTGCCAGGGGAACCGCAGTGTCGTAGACTTTTCTGATGAATTCTGGGTTCTGGCAGTGGAAGCCGGTTGGAACACCACGTCACTGTGGAGCGCATTTAGGAATTAATTAGCTAAGACACTGTGCCGAACCCTCAAAATCCCAGGCCTGTGGTAGAGGATGCAAGATGCTTGAGGAAGACACATGCTACCATCATTTGTTTTTTTGTTGTTGTTTTTTTGGTACAGGAGGGCTGGGGTTTAGGTAGGTAGGTAGGTAGGTAGGTAGGTAGGTAGGTAGGTAGGTAGGTAGGTAGGTAGGTAGGTAGGTAGGTAGATAGATAGATAGATAGATAGATAGATAGATAGATAGATAGATAGATAGATAGATAGATAGATAGATAGATAGATAGATAGATAGATAGATAGATAGATAGATAGATAGATAGATAGATAGATAGATAGATAGATAGGACAACAACAGCTCTCTGTCTGATGTCTACTCAAAGTGCTGAGCATGCACAAAACTTTCTGATGAACTCAATGGATATCAGCTGACAAGGAATGCAGTGAACAAATGACACACGGATTTGAGCAGGAAAAAAAATGGACAGAAACTGACATCAAAATTTCATATCCATGACTTAAATGATTTCTGCCTCACAGTGTGACGCAGAATTAAAGTGGGAGCATTTTCAGAGGTGTGTCCCACCCAGGTCATACATGAGCTCACCCATGCTCCACCTCTTTTACCATATATGGCCTGCTGACGCACACACACACACACACACACACACACACACACACACACACACACACACACACACACACACACACACACACACACACACACACACACACACACACACACACACATACACACACACACACAGCAAAGGACAGAGGCACACATGCAAGTCACACAACATGCTGGATGAAAAATTTTTCAAAAAAAAATAACTTACCTTTTTTTAAAAATGTAGAACACTACGCCAGCAATGAGACCAACAACAAGTAAACATGCAATTGTTATTCCAACAATGGCACCAGGTGAAAGTGATGGAGATGGGCCTTCTGCCGAAACTGCAGTACAAAATTGAAAATAAATAATTAATTAAATAATAAATTGATCATTTCAGCATTATTATGTTAATAACAATCCCATTTCAAACCTCACCCCTGCCACACAGTGTACAATGATTTCACATCTGTACAGAGTGCGGTTTATGAGATGCTGTCATTTGCACAAATATTAACAAACTTATAATCGCCAGAATATTGAATATGGATTGGCTCTACACTTTAATATAAAAACAAACAAAAACAAAACAATGTGCTGCACAGTACATTCATCCAAATGTGAATGACAAGAGATGTAATCCAATTAATAAACATTTTTAAAAAGTTTCCATTTACACTTTGTCTCACAGTGTGAAAGTGGCTGACAGCAGCTCTCTGCTGCTCACAGGTTAAATTAAAACTACTGTATAAAGATTTGACAAATTTTAGAATAGGAACTGGCAGACACTGTGATAAGGAATAACGTTTGTTTTAAACCCATGTACGCTTGAAAAGTCCCGTTTATTTTGTCCAAGTGTTCAACAAAACTGGAAGCACCGCTGGACTGATTAACGTCGGGCTCAGTGTGACTTCAACGGGGACAGGGACTGCTTTTGATTGACAGCGGGAGTTCGCTGTCTAAGGGTGCAGCTACATCACACACAATGGGTCTGGAGGAGTTGGCAGGAACTGTGTCTCAGAGACTTTGCCTTCTGCAACTGGCTCAACTGAAAGAGGTCTGTGTTGAAGTTGAGATCCCACCTGGAAATGTCACAAGACGAGCATTATTCAGTCTAATTACTGATTCTATGGACAGTGTGATCAGTGCACCCTGCTCAGCATGTCGCTCTCGTTGAAGCGTCACCTCTGCTATTTTGGCATTGTGGGATAGCTGGCCCACAGATTGAGCTCGCTGGACTACTTTCGCCTGACCCAGTTTCCAGTTGTTTGCAAAATGGTGTGGCATTTGTGCTGGAGACCCTCCTGTCCTGTGCACCAACAGCATTTCCTGTGTATTTGTTTTGTGTATTGTTCTGTAATTTATGTCTGTAGCATGGCCCAGGCAGGGGGTCACACCTTTGGGTCTGGTCTGCTTGAGGTTTCTTCCTCAGAGGGAGTTTTTCATTACCACTGCTGCTCTGGGGGTTAGTAAGGTTAGACCTTACTTGTGTGAAGCGCCTTGAGGTAATTCTGTTGTGATTTGGCGCTATATCAATGAAAATAAATTGAAATTGAAAATTGAAATTGCCGACATGAGAAGATCCTGCTGGATGAGTGTGAATATTGACTTATGATCATTTGGGTGTAAAAACACACAAGATACACAAGTTCTTGTGCCAACTATCACAATTATCTGGGAACTATGTTTTGCACAGGAATTCATCAAGCACATCGGCCCTGGGTACGTACTAACACAGAATACCCAGAAACTGGCTAGAAGTTCGGCCAAAACGAGAGCGTCCACTTTTAACTTGCCATAAGTTAAGCCAGTGGTGCTTGTGAGAGTGTGTGATCAGTGATGAAGAGGAGGACGTTGCATCACATTCAGGCCCGGCCCTGGGCACGGGCGAACCGGGTGGTCGCCCGGGGCGCCATCTAGTGGGCAGGGTGCCAAACTGCAACCCTTTCCCCCCCCAAAAAAATCATAATCATAAAATAAAGATTATATTGCGCCATGTTTTTATGTATAAAATACATTTAATGCGTTACATATAATAATATACAAATTATTTTGACTCCTCATCTGAATCTGTGAGGGCAAGAGCTCATGACCTGGCGCCCTGAACCTGACCTGCTGTTTACAGTGAAAGGTGGGGGGAGGGGGCAGCGCGCATCATCCTGATGTTAGCGCTATTGATAGATTGACGTCACGCACACAGGTGTTGTTGATTAAGACATAAAAAAACTAACAATGAAAAGGTCAAAGCCCTCAGGTGCTGCTCTAAGAAAGCGACGAAAGGAGGAGGAGGAAAAACAGGCCCAGGGTAGAGGTATGTCAGTTGTTTTACATCACAATTTAACATGAAAATAGTGTTAGCTTCATAGCTTGTTGACTCCCCATTATATCCATCAGTCCATGACGCTCCTACACAACAGCGGGCCAAGCTACAAACTAGGATTTTAAAGAAATACAGAATGTACCTGTAAATATATACACTCATCCTTAGTTTCACATAACCACATTAATTTATGCAAGATTAGAATTGCGGGCTAGTGTAAACTATAAAAATATATGTAAACCTACTTTTTTGTATAGATGCTCTGAGAAAGTATCTGCAGTCACAACAAGCACCTGTAGATGCTGCAGCAGAGAATCCCTTGGTGTCAACTTCACAAACTGAAGAATGTAAGTGCATGCATGATTTAATTATGAACAGCAGTTAGAATTTTTTTGTTTACTTTTTCCAAAAGCTAATTTTTTTTTTTTTTGTCATAATACTGTAAAAACACACACTCAAAGAATAATAGGTGGTTTGTGTTTTGTGCACAGCTGAATCAGCAGAAAGTCAAACTCCAACCATCAGTGCTATTAGTGAGACACAACTTGCCCTTCAAGATCCAGGTGAGTGTTTCATGCATTTGGTACAAACAGCAGCTCTTCATGTTTTATATCGGTCTATATATTGTCCACAGAAAAACTGTATGCACATCTCTCCACATGGATGCTCAGGCTACTATTTTTTAGAAATTAATTATTGCTGCAATGTGTATGTTTCTTTTTACAGAGGAAGGAGCCAGTACCAGTAGACTTAATATCCATCAGTCTGGAGAAACACCAGCCACTTTAGCAGTTGTTTGTGAGCCCATTGACCCAGCTGATTGGCCCAGCCTGACTGATGGTGTAAGGACCGAGCTAGTCACCCAAGGGCCTCCTGTTATCAATTCGGACTTCACATTTCCAAAAAATGAGGATGGGAGAAGTTTCCACCATCACTATTTCTTTAGGCACCTGATGAATGGGGAGAAGATGAAGAGAACATGGCTCATATACTCCACCAAAAATGACAGTTTATGCTGCTTTTGTTGCAAACTGTTCTCACAAAAAATATTCAAATTAGGCAGAGAAGGTTTCAATAACTGGAAGCACTGCTCAGATACACTTAAAATGCATGAGACCAGCCCTGAACACTGCAAAAACATGGCATCATGGAAAGAGTTAGAAAGCCGTATTAAGAGTGGCCAGACAATAGACAAGGCAGAAATGGCACTAATAAATGCAGAGAGGAAAAGGTGGCGAGAAGTTTTAACCAGGTTGGTGGCAATAATTCAATCATTGGCAGAACGAAATATTGCATTTCGGAGAAGCTCAGACAAACTGCATGATTTAAATAATGGAAATTTTCTGAAAGAAGTAGAACTCATGGCACTTTTTGACCCTGTACTCAAAGAGCATATTGAAAAGGTGGATAGAGGAGCAAACCACACAACATACCTCGGAAAAACTATTCAGAATGAACTAATAAATTGCATAGGTGAACAAATTTTGGACTCCATTGTGGCAGAAATTAAAGTAAGCAAATATTATTCCATTATTTTGGACTGTACTCCAGATTTAAGCCACATGGAGCAAATGTCAGTGATAATAAGAATAGTCAATCAATCAATCAATCAATTTTTTTTTTTTATATAGCGCCAAATCACAACAAACAGTTGCCCCAAGGCGCTTTATATTGTAAGGCAAGGCCATACAATAATTATGTAAAACCCCAACGGTCAAAACGACCCCCTGTGAGCAAGCACTTGGCTACAGTGGGAAGGAAAAACTCCCTTTTAACAGGAAGAAACCTCCAGCAGAACCAGGCTCAGGGAGGGGCAGTCTTCTGCTGGGACTGGTTGGGGCTGAGGGAGAGAACCAGGAAAAAGACATGCTGTGGAGGGGAGCAGAGATCGATCACTAATGATTAAATGCAGAGTGGTGCATACAGAGCAAAAAGAGAAAGAAACAGTGCATCATGGGAACCCCCCAGCAGTCTACGTCTATAGCAGCATAACTAAGGGATGGTTCAGGGTCACCTGATCCAGCCCTAACTATAAGCTTTAGCAAAAAGGAAAGTTTTAAGCCTAATCTTAAAAGTAGAGAGGGTGTCTGTCTCCCTGATCTGAATTGAGAGCTGATTCCACAGGAGAGGAGCCTGAAAGCTGAAGGCTCTGCCTCCCATTCTACTCTTACAAACCCTAGGAATTACAAGTAAGCCTGCAGTCTGAGAGCGAAGCGCTCTATTGGGGTGATATGGTACTACGAGGTCCCTAAGATAAGATGGGACCTGATTATTCAAAACCTTATAAGTAAGAAGAATAATTTTAAATTCTATTCTAGAATTAACAGGAAGCCAATGAAGAGAGGCCAATATGGGTGAGATATGCTCTCTCCTTCTAGTCCCCGTTAGTACTCTAGCTGCAGCATTTTGAATTAACTGAAGGCTTTTTAGGGAACTTTTAGGACAACCTGATAATAATGAATTACAATAGTCCAGCCTAGAGGAAATAAATGCATGAATTAGTTTTTCAGCATCACTCTGAGACAAGACCTTTCTGATTTTAGAGATATTGCGTAAATGCAAAAAAGCAGTCCTACATATTTGTTTAATATGCGCTTTGAATGACATATCCTGATCAAAAATGACTCCAAGATTTCTCACAGTATTACTAGAGGTCAGGGTAATGCCATCCAGAGTAAGGATCTGGTTAGACACCATGTTTCTAAGATTTGTGGGGCCAAGTACAATAACTTCAGATTTATCTGAGTTTAAAAGCAGGAAATTAGAGGTCATCCATGTCTTTATGTCTGTAAGACAATCCTGCAGTTTAGCTAATTGGTGTGTGTCCTCTGGCTTCATGGATAGATAAAGCTGGGTATCATCTGCGTAACAATGAAAATTTAAGCAATACCGTCTAATAATACTGCCTAAGGGAAGCATGTATAAAGTGAATAAAATTGGTCCTAGCACAGAACCTTGTGGAACTCCATAATTAACTTTAGTCTGTGAAGAAGATTCCCCATTTACATGAACAAATTGTAATCTATTAGACAAATATGATTCAAACCACCGCAGCGCAGTGCCTTTAATACCTATGGCATGCTCTAATCTCTGTAATAAAATTTTATGGTCAACAGTATCAAAAGCAGCACTGAGGTCTAACAGAACAAGCACAGAGATGAGTCCACTGTCCGAGGCCATAAGAAGATCATTTGTAACCTTCACTAATGCTGTTTCTGTACTATGATGAATTCTAAAACCTGACTGAAACTCTTCAAATAGACCATTCCTCTGCAGATGATCAGTTAGCTGTTTTACAACTACCCTTTCAAGAATTTTTGAGAGAAAAAGAAGGTTGGAGATTGGCCTATAATTAGCTAAGATAGCTGGGTCAAGTGATGGCTTTTTAAGTAATGGTTTAATTACTGCCACCTTAAAAGCCTGTGGTACATAGCCAACTAACAAAGATAGATTGTGATATGATCATATTTAAGATCGAAGCATTAAATAATGCTAGGGCTTCCTTGAGCAGCCTGGTAGGAATGGGGTCTAATAAACATGTTGATGGTTTGGATGAAGTAACTAATGAAAATAACTCAGACAGAACAATCGGAGAGAAAGAGTCTAACCAAATACCGGCATCACTGAAAGCAGCCAAAGATAACGATACGTCTTTGGGATGGTTATGAGTAATTTTTTCTCTAATAGTTAAAATTTTGTTAGCAAAGAAAGTCATGAAGTCATTACTAGTTAAAGTTAATGGAATACTCAGCTCAATAGAGCTCTGACTCTTTGTCAGCCTGGCTACAGTGCTGAAAAGAAACCTGGGGTTGTTCTTATTTTCTTCAATTAGTGATGAGTAGAAAGATGTCCTAGCTTTACGGAGGGCTTTTTTATAGAGCAACAGACTCTTTTTCCAGGCTAAGTGAAGATCTTCTAAATTAGTGAGACGCCATTTCCTCTCCAACTTACGGGTTATCTGCTTTAAGCTACGAGTTTGTGAGTTATACCACGGAGTCAGGCACTTCTGATTTAAAGCTCTCTTTTTCAGAGGAGCTACAGCATCCAAAGTTGTCTTCAATGAGGATGTAAAACTATTGACGAGATACTCTATCTCACTTACAGAGTTTAGGTAGCTACTCTGCACTGTGTTGGTATATGGCATTAGAGAACATAAAGAAGGAATCATATCCTTAAACCTAGTTACAGCGCTTTCTGAAAGACTTCTAGTGTAATGAAACTTATTCCCCACTGCTGGGTAGTCCATCAGAGTAAATGTAAATGTTATTAAGAAATGATCAGACAGAAGGGAGTTTTCAGGGAATACTGTTAAGTCTTCTATTTCCATACCATAAGTCAGAACAAGATCTAAGATATGATTAAAGTGGTGGGTGGACTCATTTACATTTTGAGCAAAGCCAATAGAGTCTAATAATAGATTAAATGCAGTGTTGAGGCTGTCATTCTCAGCATCTGTGTGGATGTTAAAATCGCCCACTATAATTATCTTATCTGAGCTAAGCACTAAGTCAGAGAAAAGGTCTGAAAATTCACAGAGAAACTCACAGTAACGACCAGGTGGACAATAGATAATAACAAATAAAACTGGTTTTTGGGACTTCCAATTTGGATGGACAAGACTAAGAGTCAAGCTTTCAAATGAATTAAAGCTCTGTCTGGGTTTTTGATTAATTAATAAGCTGGAATGGAAGATTGCTGCTAATCCTCCACCTCGGCCCGTGCTACGAGCATTCTGACAGTTAGTGTGACAATTCAAGCAATTCAAGGAGAACATGCGGCTAAACATGTCACTCCCGGTCCGATTGGGGAGGGGCCCAGAGAAAACTACAGAGTCCGACATTGTTTAGTTTAGTTTAGAGTCCGAATAGTAACAGTAGAAGGCACTCCTCAAATAAAGGAACATTTTTGGGGGTTTCTGGAGGCAGAAGAAACCACCGGAGAAAGCCTCTTAGCACTCATCCTCAACAGACTAAAAGAACTAAACATTCAATTTAAGGACTGTAGAGGACAGTCATATGACAATGGGGCAAACATGAAGGGAAAACAAAAGGGTGTTCAAGCTAGATTACGTGAGTTAAACTCAAGAGCTCCATTTGTTCCCTGTGGAGCACACACAGTTAATCTTGTTGTTTCAGATGCAGCAAAAAGCTCCACAGATGCTACAGGGTACTTTGGCTACCTGCAGTAGCTTTTTAATCTTTTTTCAGCATCTACACAAAGATGGACCATTTAAAAAAAAACATTTGGCCATATCTTTGAAATCCTGGGCTGACACTATGGGAGAGCAGGATAAACAGTGTAGTGCCTGTAAGGTTTCAGGCATCAGGCATTAGGGATGCTCTTTTAGAGGTAAGAGACTCTGCAAATGACCCTACAATAAAAATAGAGGCACAGACTTTAGCCGAAGAGATTGGTTCATACCGCTTTTCAATTTGCTCTGTTGTGTGGCATGACATTTTGTCAAAAATACAAGTAAACAAATTACTGCAGTCAGAATCAATGCACATGGATGTAGTTGACCTCTTAAGAAAAACTGAAGCATCTCTTTCAGAATACAGGAGTACAGGATTTGCTACTGCCCAAGCATGTGCCAGAGATTTGTGTGAGGAGATGAATGTTATTGCTGCATTGAAAGAAAAGAGACTGAGAGTTACCAAGAGGCAATTCTCTTACGAAGCTCCAGAAGTGACATTTTTCAATGCAGTTGTAGATATGACCATTGCATCACTGAAGGAGAGAACAGAGATGATAAGTGATGTTTCCAATATCTTTCATGTGCTCACCAACTTCCCCAATCTGCCTCCAGAAGAAGTAAAAAAGCAAACCAAAGAATTGTGCAATACATTGACCTGTGGAGACCAGACAGACATAGAGGAGCAACAACTGGTGATGGAGTTGCAGTCCTTTCCCACCTGGCCAAAACCCAAAATGACTGTCATGGAACTTTTAGTTTTCCTTGAGGAAAAACAACTCAAGGAGATCTATCCCAGCATCTGAGTAGCACTCAGAATAGGTGCAACCATTCTAGTCACTGTAGCATCAGCTGAGAGAAGCTTTTCTAAGCTTAAGCTTATAAAAAACTACTTAAGGTCCACAATGTCACAAGAGCGACTAAATGGACTTGCACTTATAAGTATTAATCAAGAAGTGTCCAGGCAGCTATCTTTTGATGCAACTATTGACGCCTTTGCAGCAAGGAAGTCCAGGCGTGTACACAGTGCTTAATTTGTAAAGTGGGAGGCAAAGGATGGGTGGCTCCGGTGCAGAAAAAAAAAAGAAGGGCGGGGGCCTTGTGAACAACGCTGTGCGCCACACCGAATATAAACTGGGCATGTATTGTAGGCCTAATAACACTAGTAGTCACACCAAATCCGGATAGAGTACAAATTCCTGTTTAATGATGTACAGTGGTCCCTCGTTTATCGCGGGAGTTACGTTCTCCGCTTTCACACCAGGCGCGACGCGAGCGACTGCAGCCACAGGTTGCCATGTATTCCCTATGTAAGGACGCGTTTTGGCGCCAAACCGTGCAGCGCGACACGATGGACACGAGTGAAGCGATTTTGCGCGTTTGTAGCGCGATATTGCGTTGCGTCACATCGTGTCGCCCTCCTCCCCAAGTTGAAAAATCTGAACTTTTTCATTTCTTCGCGCCGCGATGACCAATCAGGGACTGAATATATAGTGACGTGGAGATGTCTGGAGTTCACGCAGAACACAATGCGCGGCTCTCCCTTCACTCACTGTGTCCGGGGGTACGGATGCGGGACCCGCAAAGAATCCAAGTCCTCTCTCGTGGCCACGGAGCTCATCGGCTACGGTCAACATCCGGATCAAAACAGCGAGCGTAGCCTCTGGACCTGTTGCCAAATGTGGCGCAATTCCGCACAGCAGGTGGTGATTTTTTTTTTTTTTTTAGTCAAGAGAGGTGGCGGATCACGGATCCAGTATAAATAGCTGGCGGAGCCAACGTCAGAGGTTCCGGAGCACGCCTTCCGGCTTGCTCCCCCTCAAATTAAGCCCTGCGTGTACAGTTTTAAGTATTTGTTTACATTGTGTTGATAAGTTATTTTAAGAGGCTTTTTTTGCACACTGTTTGTGTTATGTCTGAATATTGTTACCAGAGTTTACGTCAAATCTAGAATATTTTGTTAAATTTTTAATATCTGTCATTCAAGTTTTTGTATTTTGTGTGACGTGCGGTTATTATCAATACAAAAGAAGGAAAAAAATATACATTTGTGGGTTTGTGTTTATGTGTTGAGGGGGGGGCATTCTACATTTTCGCCCGGGGCTCCAAATCACCCAGGGCCGGCCCTGATCACATTATCTGAGGACAATGTTGAAATTAGTTGAGCGAACCACACAAAAGACTGGAAACACAAGTAATGAGCCAGCAGAGAACACAGCACAAACTAGTCAAAACGCATGTTGAAGAGATGAGCTTAGCTGAAAAATACACACAACTGCAGCAAAACAGTCGAGCTCTGCAGGATGAAGTTAGGAGGCTGAGTAAAAGAGTGAAGAGTACAGCTTTAAGTCAAACTTCAGCTCCTCAAAATGTGCTGCCTACAGCCGTGAACAGGCTCCCAGAAGGGACAATAAGAAGATAATTGAAGATTTGTGGTCAGATTGGGGAAAGAGGGCAGAAGGACAAACTCTCATACAGTGATGCACCAGATTGACAGAGGTTTGAGCAGGAGACACAGTGAGGCTGAAATCATAGAAGCAGGGATGAAGTCGATTGGCCCAGGTTTGGGTATTCATGATATGCTTGAGATAAAAACGTGACCTTACGCTTTCCCAGCTGAAGACAATATTAAAGGGGCATTTCAAAGAGGACAGTTCTACTGAGCTGGACCACAGGCTTGTTCACATAACACAAGACAGTTGTGAGTCCCCTCAAAACTTTTTTTTTGGAGCAATTGTGTTAACACTCTGGGGTTCAAGGGCATTTTTTGGACAGTTCACTCGCCTGGCATAAATGTTTTATTATTGCTGTTAACAGCTCTCCCTGCATCCCACAATCAAGTTTTATGTCTCTTTTTTTCAGGACAACCCGTACTTTCAAAATATATATGCTATAGTTGTGTTTTATAAGTGTAATAATGGTTTACAATCAGAAATAAGAAAGGAAAAAGTAAAGCAGCAAATAATTTTCCACACACATTTATTCAAAACACAGCAAACTATAATAAACAACTACTTTTGCACTTGATAAAGGTAATTTGAGGTCTTGTGTGAAAGACTGTACAACAAAAAGCTTCAAACAATAAACACAAATGCACATTTTGACCAATATATACAAAATGGCCTATGTGTTTCTGTTTGTCTTCATCTCAAAGCAATTTCTGTCTGCTATTACACAAAGGTTACATCACAAACTTCTACTTCTCCTGTGTTTTGGGGTGTTCTGTGGTGCTCCTAAAGCAGCTTTCATTCACACTTTGGCCCACTTTGGCTCCTTACAGTCTGTGGAGCAGCCCTCCCCCTCGCTCCATTGATATGGTAAACAGTGCTTTACGCCAAGAAGGCAACAGAGTTATCCTGTAACATTCACATGCAAACTAGTGGAGCAATCCTGACAGTTACACACTCTTTGTTTGAGCATGTGAGATTGTCATCAGAGGCTCTCCGTCTGCTCCGTCTGCTTTCACTGGTTGCTGTGCATAATGGCGCAGGGCGCATGGAGCCCAATAGTATGTACTCATTGGATCACCCAGGGGCTATTCAAACAGGCCAACTAGTAACATATCACTCCTGAAAACGATCTTTGGCTTTTCACGTGAGGTAAATCTGCCCTATGATTGGATTTTGGAAAACCATGTGATGGTGAACCATTTCCGATTGGACACTCACATTGTGCACGTCATCACAAAGCTTCTATGAGGAGTACAAAGATGGCCGATGGCTGGCTCGAAAGTCTGGAGTTAACTTTTCAGCAAAAAAAAAGTAAGTTTCTATTTCATATCATTAAAAAGTTATTTATAATTTAGTAAAGCTTGGTCTTAGTCGTTGTATACGACGGCGTCGGCCCCAGAGGGTTAAAGGAAAGGCTTCTACTTGCTTCTAGAAGTAGGGAGACAGGAGACTCGGAGAGACAGTCCAAGCAAAGAAAGAACACAAGTAGTAAAGTCCCAAAAATGAATGAACTACAGACAGAAATGCAGATCAACCAGCAGGGTCAGTGGCCATCTGAAACCAGGGTGGGTGTTCAGGAGCAGTCAGCTGAAGTGGTCAAACCTAAAGGGTCTTTCACATTGCACGCTTTGGGCGCGGCAGAGATGTCGCAAATCGGTCTAAAAAGCATTATTTTCAATGAGACGTGTCACTTTTTACACACGTCAGAAGGGTCGAATCAAAAGCCGAGCTAAACTGACGCTTCTGCCAGGAGCGCGCATTGCCGCTTGTCGACAGGCTGCTGTGGGCAAAGTTCAACCCAATCCAACTTTTGCCGCTCTGAAATGTAAAGTAGCTTTGCGCTGTCCAATAGAAACGGGGCGTCAGGCCAAAACACAGAAGACTAGTGGCAGAAACCCAGCGGTGGGCACTGTTCAGTTCATCCGAAAACTGATAATTATCGAAGCTAATGTTTTTGTTAGCGGATTAGCTTTTCAGATAATTTTAAAAACCATCAGGGGGCCAATTATCTTCCGATAAACTGAGTTCCGATAATCAAAGTGTCAAAATATATTAACTTTGTTTTAGGAAATTGTATAAGTTTCAGTAAAATCATATTGCACTTCCAAAAGACTCATTTTATACAAATATTGACAAATGATTGAACCTTAGGCTCTGCTGTGGCTTTTTTTTAAATGATAGAATCTAGCAAATTTCAAATAATTTTACCTGCTGCATTAAAAGTGTAAAAAAATAATATTTTTCGGATAAATGATCAAAAAATCAGTCATGTGTCTTGTACATTTGAGAGAATATTCACATTTTCATTTTTGAGGGGTGGAGGTTGGGGCTTAGTGTAGATCACAAATATCTACAAAATCACACACCTGGACACTGACTCCCATGCACAGTGCTGATCCACAACAAGAAAGTCAATCTCATTCACACTGTCATTCAGTCAATTTACATTCACCAGTTCACTAAACCTTCATGTCTCTGGAAGTGGGAGGAAGCCAGAGCACCTATAAGGAATCCACACAAACACAGGAGAACATGCAAACTCCAACCAGAAAGCGTAAAGTGAGAAGAAAACATGAGACCTTCTCAGTAGGCCTGTTTCCACCGCAGGAACTTGCAGGCCATTTTCATGAGACTGACACCTTTGAGTTTGTCTCCACTGCAGGAACCACAGAGAAAAGTGAACTTATGGAAAGTTTATCCACGGCAAGAAAAATCCTACTGCCGGCTACATACTTATGACAGCCGAGCACACGCCACCGAAAAGTGCACAGAGGAAATGTTAAAAGACGACTACAAGCTTCTGAATGTACACAAAAATAAGAGTTGCTCACACTGCAAAACCAACAGAACACTGCACCACAGGACTCAATGTGGGGACAAAAGACGAGGTTTTTGTTGTTTGTTTGTTTTTTTTTTCTCTCTGATGGTGTAAAAAAAGATATGGAGAGAAAAGCCAAACTAACTTTCTTTACAGACAGTGGAGAGGACTGCAATCAAGAAGCCAACGGGCAAGTAAAAAAAATGAAATCCAGCTGCTTTAAGAGTTTGCAAACTTTTATGTTGCTTTGCTGATGACTTTAAGGTTAAAGTTTGCTTGATGTCACAGAGAGCCCAGTGGTTCTTCACCGCTGAAAGTGTAACACTCTGTCCTCTTCATGAAGTGACATGTTTTTATCCAGGATCAGAGGTGAGCCGTCCTTCAGCCACGTTCTGCTAAAGATGGAGCCAAAACCCTCACAGCTCAGGTTGACTGACTTCCCCTCCAGCAGCAGGTTTTTTGACGCTTTGATGGAAGCACCTGATATTTTCTTTGTTGGATGAAATATAAATAAGCCTGTAAAAAGAGTGAAAACTGGAACAAGTGTAACCATGAACTGTGACACAGCAAACCACCAAAATAAAGGAACTACAGTTTGTTCTCCTGAATAAAGGAACAAACATGTTGTAATCATATTGTTCCCTGTATCATGAGTGAAATGTGGCCGTTGTGCTTCACTGTGTCACTGGTACAAAATGTTTGTTGGATGGACTGTGTCTGACAGAGAGACAGTCTGAATATAAAGTATGATTTTTATTCTCAGCCAATTCACACTCGTATTTCTCCCTGGATGAATGAATTAAAGCAGATTTGTAATTGTGTTGTAATTCTGTAGCTGCCATCAACACATAGGGCCTGATTAATTAAAAATGTGTTGTGAAAGTGTCGTGACACGGACCCACAACAGGGGGCGTTAATGAACGGACAATGGATAAGCCAAAAGTAACAATTTAATGTTGTGATACGCACAACGACGTACAGACAATAACAATATGGTGGAATGTCAATTATACACCAGGTGACGTGTGGGCAGGCTTGACGATAGAAGACGCCTGGCGAGAGAAGAGCCGGATCCCACACAGCTTCCACCACCAACGGAGCTGAAGAACGCCGGAGCCGCCAAGCCCTGCGCCCCAGGTGGCCGCTGTCTTCAGCAGTCAGACCCGGTACTGCTGGCAGAAACAGAGACAGTCCTGATGAGTGTGAGTCCGCACACTCAGTAATCCCACAGTCTGTACACAGTTTGGAGGGAGAACCTCCACCTCCAGAAACAATATCACCCGTGCAGCTCCTGTCAGTCTCTTCCCTGGAAGGAGTGAGAGGCGAAAAACGTCGCACTCCCACTAGCCGCCAATCCAGCTTCAGACAGAGTCCACAGGAAAACGGCTGCACACCGAACAATGTTTAGATACAATAAATTACAGCAGAGAAGTTACCTGAAGGTAGCTGATTTCTCGGCGGGGAGGTGGAGTTGCAGTCCGGCCTTTATGGTGGTGGTGATGAGAAGTGGATGAGTGACAGCTGGTACGGATGATGAGTGACAGCTGTCACTCCCGGTCGCCCCGACGCCCTCTCGTGCTTGAAGCCCGCACTTCAAGCAGGGTGCCATCTTGTGGTGGTGGGCCAGCAGTACCTCCTCTTCAGCGGCCCACACAACAAAATGTGCACAAACACCATGCACAAATGCACCTGCACATTGAGTTACTAAGTGCAGAATGATGATAGCATGTACCAGAAGTGCAAAATTGTGTGTATTGTCTATTTAATGCATTTACCATTTTTTGATTTTGTGACTTGAGGTTTGTCCACCTGAGTGGGCAAAGTTGTGGGAGTTAACATGCAAATGCCTATGGAAACCTCACCTATTTATCAACGTCAAAAATCAGTTCAGAGAGTACTGATAGTGTTTGTATTTTGCACCTTTGAGACCTTGGTGTGAACTTTTTTCACTTTGACAGACTGCTGTTACACCTTCTTCAATTAAAAAATGAAGCAGAAACTTGAGAAACTGAAGCAGTTAAATGTGAATCCATTTTTTATCAAATGGTACGTTTCTTTTTTAACCAATCGTAGTCAGTGTGTAAGAGTTGACCCATTGCTTAATATGTATAATGACTCTTTTAAGAAAGGCCTGCTACCTAGCTCTTTAAGAGAGGCAAATATATCCCTTATACTGAAAAAGGGTAAAGCGCCTGAAGACTGCGCCTCTTATAGGCCAATTTCTTTGCTGAACGTAGATTTGAAACTCCTTTCCAAAATTCTTGCGAGGCGTCTTGAACATGTACTTCCCTCTCTAATTAATAAAGATCAAACAGGTTTCATTAAGGGTCGTAGTTCACATAATAATGTGCGCAGACTGTTGAATATAATTCAGTTTTTTAATCAAAAATCAGTGCCTGGCATAGTGGTCTCGCTCGATGCCGAAAAGGCATTCGACCGCGTTGAATGGTCCTATTTGTTTTTTACTTTGCGGCAATTTGGTTTAAGTGAAAATTTTATAAGTTGGATTAGGCTTCTGTATAGCAATCCCTGTTCAGCAGTTCTTACTAATGGGTTGCGGTCCCCAAATTTTTGTGTTTTGAGGGGGACTAGGCAGGGCTGCCCCCTCTCCCCCTTACTTTTTGCCCTGGCAGTAGAGCCGCTAGCGGAGGCGTTGAGAGCCCGGAAGGACATTTACGGCCTGAGTCTAGGACAAAGACAGCATAAAATCACTTTATATGCTGATGATGTTCTGGTTGTATTGACCCAACCTGAAATATCTGTGCCCTCACTCATCAAGACCATTAACAAATTCAGCGACATCTCAGGTTACAGAATTAATTTTAATAAATCAGAAGCGATGCCGCTGGGCACTTTAAAAGAAAAACCTCAGGTCCCTTCTTCATTTCCTTTTAATTGGTCTCCAGAGGGCTTTGTCTATTTAGGGATTAAGATTACACCTGCTTTTGATCAGATGTATAAATGTAATTTCACCTCTCTGTTTGAGTGCATTAAATTGGACTTGGAGAGGTGGAAGACTTTGCCTTTGTCCTGGCTCGGCCGAGTTGCTCTTCTTAAAATGAACATCTTACCCAGGCTATTATATCCGATTCGGATGGTCCCAGTTATTTTTTCACATAAGACTGTTAAGACTTTGAATGGCTGGTTTAGTGCGTTTATATGCGCAGGGAGACAGCCTCGCCTTAAAATATCTACGTTATGCCTCTCATCTTCAAAGGGGGGGCTTGATCTCGCAGACATAAGAAAGTATCAGCTCAGTGCCCATATGTGTGTAGCGGCGGACTGGGTGGAAGAACCTATTTCTCTCTGGCTTGATATAGAAAGTTCCATGTCCAACCTCCCTCTGAAAAATTTACTATTCCTGAAAAAAGGTAAACTTCTACAAATATTCTGTAGTAACCCTCTCACTTTATGTATTGGCAAATAATTCAAAAGATGGAGGGTAGGTCTCACTTAACATCTCTCTTCACTCCGTTATGTGGCAATCCCCTTTTCCGGCCTGGGACTTTGGACTCTGGTTTTTCTGTGTGGGCGGAAAAAGGTATCTCTACCCTTTCTGATTTGATGGACAGATGAAACCTAATGTCCTCCGATCAGTTAGTAAATAAATACGGAATTCACAGACGTGACTTTTTTCGGTACCTGCAAGTGAGAGATTATATCCTAAAGAACACAACTATACTTGCCAACCAAACTGTCACTGATTGTGAAAAACAACTATTTCAGCCTAAACTTAAATGCTCTGTTAAGATTTGCTATGGTGTATTGAGAGAATATGAAGGCTCAGATTTGGCTCATTTGAAGGGGACATGGGAGAGGGAGTTAGCTGTGGTGATCAGTGACGAGGCCTGGAATGAAACTAGGGAGAACGCAGGGTCTTTGAGTGTTTGTAATAGGGTAAAAGCAATGCAACTTAAGATTTTGCATCATGTTCATATATCTCCTTCTCAGCGTCACAGATTTAATTCAGACCTTTCTCCGCTCTGCCCTAAGTGTAAAACAGAGGTGGGTAACTTCACTCACTCTTTGGTCCTGTAGGAAAATACAACAATTTTGGTTTAGTATAAAAGGTGAATTGGACAAGATCCTTTCTATTATTACTGAATGTAACCCATTGTATATGTTGCTGGGAATGACAAATACAACATTAAGAAGAAATATGAAAGACAACTTTACATGATGCTTACTTTTTGTGCTAGGAAATGTGTCCTCTCGAACTGGATTATAGACAAAGCCCCATCAAGAACACAGTGGCAGCGGACTGTTCTTGAATACATTTCATTTGACTTCCTAACGAGTAAGCTACATAATAGGGAAGATGGGTTCTATAAAATATGGGACCCTTATTTGCGGTATGTTGGTCTGGATCTGGCAGCTATTTTTTCACGGGGCTTTCTGTGATGTACAAAGGTTATTTTACCAATAGTGGAATGCCCATGATTCTTTTTTAAACTGTATCTTTTTTTTTTTTTTTTTTATGAGTTTGTTTTTTTTTTGTTTTTTTGAGCTGGGGTGTTGTTGTTATATATTTGGTTCTGTTTTTGTTTTGTGTTTGTGTAAAAAGAAAATTAATAAACATATGTAAAAAAAAAAACAACACATGAACTGTGACACAGCAAACCACCAAAATAAAGGAACTACAGTTTGTTCTCCTGAATAAAGGAGCAAACATGTTGTAATCATATTGTTCCCTGTATCATGAGTGAAATGTGGCCGTTGTGCTTCACTGTGTCACTGGCAGTGTTGCCACAGTTACTTTGAAAAAGTAATCCAATTACTGATTACTGATTACTCCTTGAAAAAGTAACTTAGTTACTTTACTGATTACTCAATTGTAAAAGTAACTAAGTTAGATTACTAGTTACTTTTTTAGTTACTTTTCCCAGCTGCCGACAACAACCCTCTGCCACCTCAACATGACAATGATACCTGTTTTGCCAAAAGTTACTTTATAGTCACCCTTTCTTGACTTCAATGAAAACAAATACTTGTTTTATAAAAAGTAAAATAAAGACCTCTTTCTTGACCTCATATTTAACTGTTGACAGCACTGTAACAGTAAAACTTGCAATTTCGAACCTACATTGTTTCTAAATGTAACTATTAAATTCATTCTAGCATTTTTCTAACATTTAAATTCTCTCTAAATATTTTACTTGTCGAAATTAATATTATTTTAAGTAGTATTAGTAGTTGTAGTAAAAAACGGCTTCAAAACTGGACCTTTAATCTAGGGGTGTTGTGAGGGGGGCACATCCCTGCCCCACGCCCCCATTCCATCTGGATTCGCCCCTACTTTGGCGTTTGAGCACAAAGAATGGATAACATTTATTTATGCAGAAAACGTGACCAGATTTACAGGTAAGAAAGTTTTATTGTGTTTTCACATCATGTGGTCATCAGAAAGAGAGTTTAGGTGCATTTGAGTGGAAAATAGTGTTAGTTGTTGACGCGTCGCGGAGGATCAGCTGTTTTTAACGAGACGATACAGAGCGGCTCAGCTCAGAATTCTAAATAAAGGAGAAAAAAAAGTATAAAAATGTCTTTGTAAAGCTCAGTGCAGGTGTGCTGATCGCGCTTTAAGAGGTGACGACGAGTCGAGCAGCTGCAAAAAACAGCGGATGAAAAGCTCACAGCTCGCTGAAAGTGGTCAGTTCAGTCGAACCCCGACCTCCTGCCCACAGACCAAGTTTAATGCTGTTATCGACCCACAATGAAAAATAATAGTAACGCACAGTGACATGAAGAAGTAACTTTAATCTGATTACTGATTTGGAAAGATTAACGCGTTAGATTACTCGTTACTAAAAAAGTGGTCAGATTAGAGTAACGTGTTACTAAGTAACGCGTTACCGGCATCACTGGTCACTGGTACAAAATGTTTGTTGGATGGACTGTGTCTGACAGAGAGACAGTCTGAATATAAAGTATGATTTTTATTCTCAGCCAATTCACACTCGTATTTCTCCCTGGATGAATGAATTAAAGCAGATTTGTAATTGTGTTGTAATTCTGTAGCTGCCATCAACACATAGGGCCTGATTAATTAAAAATGTGCACAAACACCACGCACAAATGCACCTGCACGTTGAGTTACTAAGTGCAAAATGATGATAGCATGTACCAGAAGTGTAAAATTGTGTGTATTGTCTATTTAATGCATTTACCATTTTTTGATTTTGTGACTTGAGGTTTGTCCACCTGAGTGGGCAAAGTTGTGGGAGTTAACATGCAAATACCTATGGAAACCTCACCTATTTATCAACGTCAAAAATCAGTTCAGAGAGTACTGATAGTGTTTGTATTTTGCACCTTTGAGACCTTGGTGTGAACTTTTTGCACTTTGACAGACTGCTGTTACACCTTCTTCAATTAAAAAATGAAGCAGAAACTTGAGAAACTGAAGCAGTTAAATGTGAATCCATTTTTTATCAAATGGTACGTTTCTTTTTTAACCAATCGTAGTCAGTGTGTAAGAGTTAATAACTCTCTCTTGGAGGTGAGAACCATCAGCACGGGTGCTCCACAGGGCTGTGTGAGATCACCAGTTCTCTTCACACTGTACACAAATGAATGCTCACATATTCATCAAGGAAATTATGTTTTTAAATTTTCAGATGATACAGCCATCTTGAACCTATTGCACAAAGACACAGGTACACCAGCTTATCACTCAGAAATAGAGAATTTCCTTCAATGGTGTGACACCAACCATCTCATTTTAAATGTCCCAAAGACTAAGGAAATGGTCTTGGACCCTCGGTCTGTAGGGGACCACAGTCCAGTGGTCAAACACAACACATGTATAAGCAAGGTTTGCTCTTACAAGTACCGAGGAATTCATTTGGATAATACTTTTAGCTGGAAGGTCCATGTGGATTGTCTGTGTTCTCAAATCCAACAAAGACTAAACTTTTTACGCAGATTCAGAGTTTTTGGTGTGGATCAGAGAATTATGTTTATATTCTACCAAGCTGTCTTGGAGAGCTTGATAAGATTTGGTATATCAGTGTGGTTTGGTAACCTCACTGTGAAATTAAAAACCAAACTCAGTCGTCTGATCTACACTGCTATGAAGGTGATGGGACAAAGGAGTACCAGGACCTGCAGTCTTTGTATGACCAGTCTGTTTTCAGGCACGCTTAGAGGATATTGACTGACTCCTCACATATCCTCTATAAAGAATATGAACTCTTGCCTTCGGGTAGGTGGAACAAAGTTCAGAAATTTAAGATGAACCATTTTAAAAAGTCATTTGTGCCGACGTCTATCAGACTTCTGAATAAGATTGCGTAAGGCGGCAGAACTGTGTGATGGCTCCATGGCATTTATGGTGAGGGAAAGTGTGCAATATTGGTGGGGGGGGGTTGTCTATTATATTATCAGTTGTGGTGTCATATTTATATTCATATTTATGCGGAGTGTTTATATTGGATGGGGTTTTTATTGTTTTATGGATTTTATTGTGTTTACTGTGTTTTTTTCTTATAATTGTTTTTATCATGCATTGTATGCAGTATATGAGTCTAAGATGAATTTCCCTTTTGCGGATAATAAAGTATATCGTATCGTATCATTCCATCAACAAGAGAAAATTTAAAGACAAAACCTGAGGCTTCTGGACAGAAATATGCAGATCTCCACAACTCAGGTTCTTCCTTCGAGAGCAACTCAAAAGTTCCAAGGTTTCATGATCTTGGATCTCATGTAGACTTCACATCATCCAGAAAGGAGGCCCAAATTAACAGAACATCAGGACCGCAACTCAGGAATGATGGAGTTGGAGGCATCAGATAGAACTGTGTCATCAAGATTAGAGAGCACACCATCACACGACCTAAAATGCTGGCAACCATAGAAGAAACCAAGACTCCAAAACTGACACACAAAACCTCATGAATTGTCGTGGTGATGAATGATAAATTTTTGTTGAGCTGGACACCAGAAGTGTGTCCTGCAGCCATTATTACTGATTGTAGGTTCTATTATGACAATGAAAACTAAGCATTCATAGGGTGTCAGTGAGTCCTTTTTTCTTCCTGTTTAACCCATCTCATAATACCAGACTTAAAATCTTTGATGATTCACAACCTCTCAGTGGACAAACAAGTGTCCAAAGTGTAGAACTCTAACATAATGAATTATGTTAGAATTTTGTACTGTTCTACAGTGATTAAATGTGCTCCCCCCCCCCACCATATCACTTATTAGAAAAAAAAAAATCAAATTTACCTAAGACATGGATGGCTGAAGCTGGAGATGTTTGATATCTCAGAGTTTGTTCATTGAAGGCCCGACAGCTGTAGTTTCCACTCTGATGCAGCTGGATGTTGTTCAGTCTGAGTTCTGGACCAGAATGAGACAGTGTCTCTCCATTCAGATACCAGTAAAACTGGGCAGCTGGTCTGGAATCAGCCGCACAGGACAAGATGATGTTTGATCCTTCCATGTGGTACAGCTCGGATGGAAAAACTGTCAATTTAACATTTTCTGGGCCAACTGAATGCGACAAGCAAACACAAAAAGAATGTAATAGATTACCACAGTAAAATGTTTTGTTGTTGTTGTTTTTTTTTTTTTTTTTTTTTTTTTTTTTTTTACAAATTTACAATAACAGACAATGCATACAGACTGCACAAAAAATTAAGTTGTGCAGTTGTGTGGACTTCCACAAGGTAAAGTAACTTCCTTTATATGACTGGTTGTTTGGATCAGCAATTTCAGTTAAATATATCATATAGCAGACATCACAGTGATACTTGAGAAGTGAAATGAAGTTTATAGGATTTACAGAAAGTGTGCAATAATTATTTAAACAAAGTTAGGTGCATAAATTTGGGCACCCCAACAGAAAAAAAACACATCAATATATAGCAGATCCCCCTTTTGCAGAAATTCTAATATTTTTGGAAACATTAGGAATATTAGCTAACAACAGTGAACAATGGATGTTGTGCTGCAGTGCACCATGGGAGTTTGGGTTTTGGGGTTTTAAGGGCCCTGTCACACGTTGATGATTTCGCCAGCATGTGCCGACCATATTAAAAATGCTGGCATATGCTGGTGTACGTCTAATAAATTATGCAGCTGTCACACCTTGATGATTTCACTGTATGCTGACAGTCCCGTTTCCATCGAGTTGTTCGGGTCGGTGCTGCAGGGTATGGTGCAGGTCAGAACAGTTAAGTCTCGCTTGCTTTGCATTTGGACTGCTGGCAAACCCCTTTTATTTGGCAGGTGGAACACTTAAATATTGATGAGCATGTCATCCAGTGCGTGTACACTGTCACATGGTGTCTCCACTCCACACGGAGGCAAATCAGAGTAATTTAATTTTTTTTTTATTATTATTTTATTTTTGTCTTGTTGGATCACAGGATTTATTTTCATCGCATGCAGAATGCTGATGAGTCGACTGATGGCTGTGGTAAATGCTGTGAGAATGAATGAAGCGCTGTGACTCTTTCAACTTTTAAAACGCCAGGCGACCGTGAGACTGGCATCCTCAGGTTGAGAAATGCACCTGGAGCAGAGAAACTTGTTTTAAAACACTATGTTTCCACCCACGACAAGGAATTAAAGTATTTTCAGACATCGATTTCCAAAATCAGGACGCTTTATGTAGATAGGTTTTTGTCAGGCTGTGATGATGAATCGGACTGAAACGAACAGGCAGCACCAAAAATGGAAAGTTGACAAGACAAATTTTTTGGGGAGAAATTAGGGATATTAGCTAACAAAAGTGAACAATGGATGTTGATAATTACATTCTGGACTCACCTACCATTCCAGCAGTGGGTGGTAAATCATCTATATATTAAAAGTGAAGTGGGCTCTGTGTACATGTATGCATGTGTGCATGCGTGTGTGTACAGCTTTACTTTAAATCTCTCTGGGCATTTTGATGGCTGCTGACACTACGGAGTTCACAATTCTAGTCTTGCTGGACCTCACCTCTGCTTTTCATGCTGTTGATCACAACATCATAACAAACAGGCTAAAGTATCCATGTGAGATTACAGGTTGCATTTTAAAATCGTTCATATTGTGCCTTTCTGCAGCACTGGCCATGGGCTGTGGTCAGCTCCCCCACTTCTTCAAGTTAAATCTCATCCAACCTATGACATGATTACATGTCAACCACAGTCCCCTGACAAATGCATAACTGCAGTGTGTGTGTGCACGTATGACCATCAATCAATACATGATTGATGTTTGACACGCCTACCTTCCCATTGCAGCAACATGCTCACATAGATGGGGTCACACCTCCAGCCTGTGGGGCAATTGAGCTGGCCATGCTGATTTTTCTATGAGGCTGTCAGTCAGGCTTGGCATGATGGACGTACGTGTGGATGTTGTGATCGCGTGTCACGTGTCATGCCTGTCCGGTCAGCGACGGGCTGACATGCAGGCGGGCTGGGTTCTTATTTGCATCTCTGTTGTGATGCTGTGGGTTTGCAATATGCCATGGTGTTCCACAGCTGTTAGCTGTGCCATTGTGGACATGGCAGCCATCCAGCTGTGCGTGCTTTGCTGACAGCGATCACACTGCACTAGAGCCACCATGCACAACCTCATTTTGAACCGCACCTCAATAGGCTTGTGGTGTGGGGGGAGATGACACACTCACACGCCATCTGCACACTTGCATGCCATTTGTGGTTGTGGGGCGGCACACTCACACACCATTTGTGTTGCTCGGTATCAAGCTCGTGGGGCACTTAGAAAATGTGGGGCTTCGCACAGCTAGCACGAAAATGGTGGCCTGCTCTCTATTTTGGGAAATTTTGATTTGTACAAGAAAAACAGAAGAAATACTAAGGTTGGTGATCACCTTAGTATTTCTTCTGCCACTCGCCCAAAGCATCACTAAAAGGCCCAGACTTTAGATAAAGTTGAGGCAGCAGCCCACTGTGTTTCCTAATAAAATTATTTATTTATTTATTTTTTTCCCCCTGTCTGCATATATAGTAATGGTAAATGCCACACTGGCAGAACCATTTATGAACATTAATACTCATATATGCGATTTATTCTTGCAAGACAGAAGGTATGCAGTGCATGAGTGAATGTGGTGTGTGTGTGACCCCCATCCGCCCTTCCCGATCAGCCTACAACATCCTACTCAAAGCCAACCAACACCTTCTATCAGTGTGTCGTCCTGGTATTTGGTCCTCTGCTCTCTCTCTCTCTCTCTCTCTCTCTCTGTCTCTCTCTCTCTCTCTTCCAGGTGGCATTCCTTGTGGCGCTGATGAGCACACCTGTCTATAATCAACCTGCCTCCATAAAAACCCTGGTTCAACAGCTCATCGGCGCCAGAAACTCAATATTCATGACCTGGTACCTGGCCTCTCTATTTCTGGATAGAACCTTTTGTCTGTGTTCCGTCGCACTGATATCTGGACTCTCTGTTTGTCAGTCTGCGTGTTTCCTGACACCTGTGCAATTTGGGTTTGAGCACCAGTGAGCAGTCACCCTCATACTGTTTCTCCTCCTCTGCAGTGACACCGCTCTCCGTCAACTCCACAGGGGGCCACCTGGACCAGTAAGTGAGCCAGTAAGTGAGCCAGTAAGTGAGCGCATGTGTGTGCGGGACGCACGTGCACACACTTACCGGCTCATTCAGCCTTCATGAACACACACACAGCTGAGTGATGTGTGTGTGTGTGTGTGTGTGTGTGTGTGTGTGTGTGTGTGTGTGTGTGTGTGTGTGTGTGTGTGTGTGTGTGTGTGTGTGTGTGTGAGTGAGTGATGTGTCACTCACTTTGCACTGACCTCATGTGCAGAGTGAGTGACCTCATTTCTGCACGAGGTCAGTCGTGCTAGGAAGGAGAGGATGAGCTCAGATGTGATTGCATGAGTGAGTGAGTGACCGCACCGATGCCAGCTTGGACACATATGGTGTGAGTACGGTCCATGTGTTGGTTGTACTTCGGTGTCCAGTACCGGCAGGTCCTGTGCAAAGGGAGGAACACAGCGCTGCCTCCTACTCCGGTCCCATGTTTGCCATCCAGATGTTTGGACATCAGCAGTCTTCAGTACCTTTTATGGCTGTCTGACGGCAGTCTGTGTCATCTACCTGTTGTCTACCTACACTGACACTGCTGACCTTGCCTCTTTCCCTCCCGACTGCATCCGATTATGGCAATATTTGCTGTTTCGGCCTCTTTCCTGCATATTCTTGTTATGTGTGACGGGGGATTTATGAATAAAGTTCATTTTTATAAATGAGTTCCTTGTCAGCTGATGTCCACCAGATTCGACAAAAAGGTTTGTGCATGGTCAAAACTTTGAGAGGAGACCAGGCGTAAAGATTTGCCTTATACTTTTGGGATATGCAGTTGGGCTGTCACCAACTGTGACCATCACATCAGACACATTGGACTTGCAGCTGCTTAAGTAATCTGTGCCCCTGTTATGATGACTAACTAACTAACAAGCTGTCACCATGGCAGACAAAACGAGCTAAACATTAAATTGATCTTTTTTCTACATTTCTGTACCGAGTGCATTCAGTTTGAATTTATCTTGTGTGCATGAAGATTTTTGGTTTGTTTTGTTTTTACTGTCTGACAGCATGGAGCCATTATTGTAGCAGAGTAGTATTTGCAAATGCGTATTTTGATCTGTGTGTGTAAAAACATCCACAAATGCGTTTAACAATCTGTGTGTGTATTTTGATCTGTGTGTGTGTAAATACGTCCACAAATGTGTAAAAAAATTTGTGTGTCTGTGAAAATCGGGCCACTCCACTGGATGTGTTCTTATACGTAACCTTTGCTCCAGTTCTGCTGCGTTAGATCTGTAAATGCGTGCTGCGATTTGTGTGTGTGTGTGGAGACTTTTCTGTGTGCCTCCACCGGGGGGGCAAGCACCAATGACAATCACTCATCGCTGTCGTTTTAAGCCTGGCTGGTCCCTCGAAGAGATCAAAATACACATTTGCACCTGCTTTTCCTACAATAATGGCCCCATAAATGTCCAAAAGACAAATGTTGGGCTGGAAAAGATGAGACAATTTTCCAATCAACGATGCAATAGTGTGTCGTTTATGATGGACACACAGCATTAAAACACACTGCTTTGTTTCCGCATTGAGACCATCCACCAATCACATTGTCCAAGCACACAGACAGGTAGGTGCAACCCAGGACCCCTTCACAGGAAGTGACTCAGGTAGGTGGTTTAATTGAGGTTTAATGCAGTGATTTTTACCAGTGACAGTGATTACAGGTTGAGCAGTCGTATGCAACCAGTTCAGTCAGGGCACTGGCAGGTACTCGAGTCCATAAAACAGGCAATGGGTCGGAACCAGGGGCACAGTCAGCGCAGGCACCAGTGTCCAAGGGGGCAGGAAAAAACTCAGAACCAGTAACATAAAGCAAGGGTTAAACACCAGGAAATCAAACACAAAGGATGTGGGAGAGCTCAGCATTATGAAAAAGACAATCTAGTGGGGAGTGCAAGAGGAGAGATAGGTTAACCTGACCAAGACATAATTAGACTGATGGGAAACACCAGGAAAGGCACGACCAGGAGGTCCAAAACAACAAGCAGGATACAACTGAAGGACCTTCTCCAAAAAAAAACACATACTCTCTCCATATCAATCCGGTTTCAGGAAGCAACACAGTACCATCACAGCCTCCCTAAAAGTCACAAATGACGTAATAGAATCACTGGACAAGAAACAATTTTTTACAGCCCTCTTTGTTGACCTCTCTAAGGCCTTTGGCACTGGGGATCATTCCATCTTGAAACAATGATTGTTGAATATTCGTCTGTCGAAGCAAGCAGTGGATTGGTTTGCGAACTTCCTGTCAGACAGAATGCAATGTACATACTTCAGTGGTAGTTTCTCCATAATATTAAAAGTCTCCTCTGGCGTGCCCCAGGGCTCCGTTTTAGGTCAAATTTTGTTTAGCATTTTTGTGGATGTACTTAGTAGAAATGTCCCTGATGCTAAATTCCATTTTTATGCTGACGATACTGTTATTTATTGTTGTGGCTCAATCCTTGCTGAGGCCATTGGCTATTTACAGACCAACTTTAACCTTGTGGAACATCAGCTTGTAAATCTGAAACTTGTTCTTAACACTTCTAAAACCAAATTTATGATTTTTTCAAATGGCAGGAAGACACCTGAGTTCCCTCCCAATGTGCTCTCCCTGCAAGGAAACATGATTGAGCTCGTGCCTTGCTACAAGTATCTGGGTGGTCTGATTAAGGACAGGCTTTCTTTTAAGTCTTATATAGAGAATCAGATAAAAAAACTAAAGCTAAAACTGGGGTTCTTTTATCCTAACAGGACATGTTTTACCTTTACTGCTAGGAAGAATTTAGTAACTGCCACCTTTCTTCCCTTATTGGATTACGGTGACATTCTTTATATGCATGCCCCTGCTTGTCTCCAATTGTCTCCTATCTCTGGACTCCATGTATCATGGTGCCCTGATGTTTGTTACATGTTGCAAAACCCTCACTCAAAATTGCTCCTTATATAGCAGAGTTGAGTGGCCCTCGCTGGCTGCACCTCGGCTCTCACACTGGCACATTTTTATTTACAAAGCGATCTTAGGTCTGTCTACTCCCTCAGTATCTATGTGGCTACATTTTGAGAACCCAGAGCACTTACTCCTTGCGTTCCAATGATTGCTATTTGCTCAGTGTCCCCAGAATTCGCACTGAGTTGGGTAAGCAATCCTTCATGTACTTCACACCTGCCGTCTGGAACTCACTACAGAGAACTTTGAACTTGAGGGAACTAACTTCTCTTGAAACGTTTAAAAACATTATGAGGGACTTAGTATCTGCCTCATATTGTTCTTGTTCCTGCTTATGAAAGCCCCATATTAACTCTATGATGTGACCAGATTGTATTGGTCTGTTTTATTGGTGTCTGATTCTGTGTTCTTCTCCTGAAACTTAATGTTTTTAAGCTTCGTTCTTGACCAGGTTTCTCTTGGAAAAGAGATCTTTGTGTCTCAATGGGATTGACCTGGTTAAATAAAGTTTTAATAAATAATAATTTTTAAAAAAGCAAAAGCAGGGGGTGCAGTAGACGAGACAGACGGGTGACACTTGGATCAAGTGATCCAACCTGGAACTGAACCCCGTTTATACATCAGCAGATCAAAACCTTTCTCTCTGAGCCAACACCTCTGCACCTGTAAATGTCGAGTTTCCAACTAAGCCAACAAAATGACATTAGAAATTAGAAATGATGTGTCATGTGTCATGTTCATTCACCCACTTTGAAAGCATGTGAGGTTCTGAGACTGATGAGGTGTTAAAGTATCGTTACAACTGATATGCAGAAACAAAAAGCTGAGCACATACTCCTCCACCTGTCCTGAACTGATATCATACAGTGCCTGAAGCACAGCGACCTTTCCTACACACACACACACACACACACACACACACACACACACACACACACACACACACACACACACACACACACACACACACACACACACACACACACACACACACACACACACACTTAATCTGCACTTTGCTCCAGTTTTATTACCACCTGTTAAACTCCATTGTCGTGTTATCAGACCTGTCACCAAACTGAAGTGGCGTGGTGCTCCTCTGACTTCAACTTCTGGCTATCAGGGGACCTAGGAAGGAGCCCCTACCAGGGGACCCTAGGAAGAAAGGGGACGTACTTTCAGAGGACCCTTTGATTACAAGGGCCCCTACTATGGGGTCCTAGGGAGGAGGGGGGCATTGTTTTAGAAGGCCCTCTGATTATGAGGGCCCCTACCAATGGCCTCTGACTTACCAAGGGCCCTGGGCTGGGTGGGGGTGCTTTCAGTGGGCCCCATGGCTGACAAGTAGGGCCAGCTGTGGGGCCCACTGAAAGCACCCCCACCCTGGGAACTTGGTAAGAGTGGGTGTGGTTGTGGGAGAGCCTCATAGAGTATGAGTGGCCCCCAGTCCTTTGACTACAAGGGCTGCTGACCTTGCTAAGGGCCTACTCTCACAAGGCAATCCATACTGGACCCAAGTGCACTTGATTTCCAAAGTCCGGTTCATTTGATAGTTGTTTAGTATCGTGTTATGGTACACTAGTATGCTTAAAAGAGGTGGACTGTAGCTCGATACACATGTTGTGTCATCACTAACTGCAACAGCGGGGATCTCAGCATGGATCTCAAACATGACTCCAATGACAAGACTCCAAATAACAAATATGTAAATTCATTTCAGAAAGTTGTTAATAACTGGTGTTTTTTTAACACATTGGAGTGCGTGCAATGTGTTAATCGTAGAATGAGACCTGTGTTTTCCCATAGTAACAACCGGGGCTAAAAAAAAATGGGAGAGCAAAAGTGCTTTACCAAGAATGAGTACACCCAAAAAGGCATAACACAAGCTCTGTGTTCTCTCGTGAAACCCTCTCATTACCAGAGTCTTGGTTTCTTCGTTTACCATGGCTCCTTGAATTTCTCGGGACCTAGAAATTGCCAGGTGAGCTACTATATTTCATAACAGATGTTTTGTTGCAAATATGCAATTCATGCCCTTACTTAATGTTTCTGAATTTGTATTGTTTCGAAATTATTATATTCAATTTCTCTTAAGCAAAGAGACACAAATTAATTTAGCAATTTTGCAATTATTTCAATTTAAAACAAGCAATTTGTCTGATGGCTACTATCTTAGACATTGATTAAACTGAGAGAATTTGGACAAGGATGTGATTTCACTTATGTGAAAACAACAAGCCATTTGACTAGTTTCATGTTTCCCCTTTAATAAACCGTAGTAAAGAGACCAGTGGTCACTTCAGCTCTGGCATGAATGCAAAAGTGCTTTTTCATACAACAGAACTGCAAGCAAATTTTACCCAATAGCACAATTTTGGTTTGGTGACAGATGATGAAACAGCAAGTGGTTTTGTTGTAGTAGTTGTGGCTGCGTGTGTGTGTGTGTGTGTGTGTGTGTGTGTAACCCTGATATTTTTTTTGAGGATTATTTATTGTAAGAAAAAATTTATTCAGCTCGTTATTCAGTGTCTATTCAATGACAGTTTAGACTTGACATGTTTCTGCTGTAAAGGAAGTGTAAATGGGGTCTCGACAACAGTAAAACTTGATTTAATACTATCATTAACACAGCATTTTTAATACCCAAAACCTTCCCCCATTTCTGTCTCCCTCTCCGTGCCTCTCTCTCTTGCACACACACAAAAAAACAGCATGCATTTTTTGTAGTAGATGGTGGCTGCCCCTTTCCCACTCTCTTACTCAGTGTTGAAAAATTGTTACATTGTCCTAAATTCCCACGGGGGGCTGGACATGAATGAGCCAATCAGGTGTTGCAAGAACTTTTGAAAAGCCAAGTGAAAATGCAATATTGATATAAAACCCCCTGCAAGTATCAAAACTCCTCACATTCAGACAGTTCAGCTTGAGAACTTGCTCTGTGCTTTTACTACAACCTTTACTTTGCTATTACCAGATCAGCAACCAACAGCCTTTTTAAAGGCTCATTGCCCTTTATATTGCATTGTATTATTTTATAATATATTCTTTTTTGATATTATATCATACAATACTATATTGCATATATTCTGTTATATTCTTTTCAGTCTTTTCATAGTTCTTTTTTATAGTCCTTTCAAAGGCTTATTATATTATTATATTATATTACATTATATATTATAGTTAAACTTTGAAAGGTTCACAGCCTTTTTAAAGGCTAGTGTAAAGCTGCTAACTAGCAACTCACAGCCTTTTTAAAAGCTTATTGTTCTTTGCATATTACATTATATTATTATATATAATTCATTGATAATAGTAGAAGTGTAAGCTTTATAATATTAGTACATACATACATTTGCAAAAACAACAATTTAGCTTAGAGCTAATAGTTATAGGTCAGCTTATTTTAATACATATTGTGTCTGGTTCTACACTTTCAAGGTTGTATTTTTTTTCCTGAACATACAACATAGGAAGTATTGGATAGGAAAAGGAATTTGCAAGACAAGCACCTATATTAGCATCTTAACACTTTCCATTAATAACATGGATCCACAACAAAAAAGTGATGCCTCAAAAAGAAAAGCAAAAAAGATTAAGGAAGCGAAGCAGGCAGTTTTCCTGAAACGCGTTCCTTTGATCTTAAACTTCTTTGATAAACTGCTGGATATGAGTGAGACAAGTACTGCTAATGTTAGCAGTGACCAGAGTTCTAGCGATGAAGATGTGATCACCACTAGCTTAGTGTCACCTGTCAGTGACTATGTACCTTTGCAGACCCAGTCAGGTGCAGAGCAGGAATGCCAGCCATGCCAGGCTACCACAGACCACCAGAAGCAGAAAGACCATGAAAGTTGCAGGTGTGTCAGACCCACAATCAGACCAGTCAGCTGCATCGTGTGAGTGTCTTTTTTAAAATGAGGAGGGCAAGGATCCCAACTCCTGGTATGAAACCGTCAGCGACTCTGCTTTATGGCCCAGTACCCTTACCGACCAAGCCAAGTCGATTCTTGTTAGTAGAGGAGTAGCTGTATTTCAAAACAGAAGTGCTAAGTACCCAGCCTCAGTCAGGGACAGAGGCATTGGGGGTACCAGTAGGAGCTTTACAAATGGTTTACTCAGTTGCTCTCCACCCAATGGGCAAACTGTAACTAGGCAGTGGCTACTTTACTCTCCTTCAACTGGCTGTGTGTATTGTTTTGCTTGCAAACTGTTTTCCAGTAAGCACAATACTTTTGTTCATGGATTTTCTGACTGGAAACATTCAGAGCGGATTGGCGAGTGTGAGAGGAGTGTGGAGCATAGGGCTTGCATGGCAGCATTACATAATCACTCCAGAGGCACAGCAACAATTGAGTCTGATACTGTCAAACAAATTGATGCAGAGAGACAATACTGGCGGGACATTTTGAAAAGAGTTGTTGCAGTCATCCAGTTTTTGGGGGAGAGGGGACATGCTTTCAGGGGAGATGATGAGCTACTAGGATCAGACCCATTCCTAGCTGAGCACCTCCAAAGGTTTGGAGGCAAAGGAAAAGGCTCTGTGTCCTACTTATCATCAACAGTCTGTGAAGAATTTATCCATTTGATGGGAGAAAGAACAAAGCAGGCAATTGTTAATGAGATCAAATAATCAAAATACTTCTCTGTTATAGTTGACTCCAATCCAGACCTTGCTCATGTGGATCAACTCACTTTTATTTTCAGGTTTGTTAATAATGACAGACATGTAGTTGAGCGTTTTCTGACTTTTGAGCCTATTGAAAACCATAGTGGGGACAGTTTGGCTGAGTGTGCCGTTGCTATGGTGGAGAATCTGGGCCTAGACTTATCTAACTCTAGGGGCCAGTCATATGATAATGCAAGTAACATGTCGGGAAAGTACAATGGAGTCCAAGCTCATCTCAAATGAAGAAACCCTTTGATTTGTTATGTCCCCTGTGCAGCACATTCATTGAATTTAGTTGGTGTCAATGCTGTTGACAGTAGCCCAGAAGCTGGACGTTTTTTTGACTTTGTACAGGCAATGTATTTTGTGCATCATCTACACACAGGTGGGGAAAGGTTTTCCTTGAGACTGATGTCAAACTCACACTGAAATCACTGTCAGGTACTTGGTGGAGCGCACGGGCTGAGTCAACTAAGGCTCTTTGGAAATATTATGCACAACTGAGAGAGGCATTGAATGATATGTCTAAAGATATGGAGGAGAAATGTGAAACTGGAAGTGAAGCCTCTGCACTCTGTGACAAATTGGACACACTGTAGATGGGCTTCATGGCACACCTCTGGGACACAATACTACAGAGGTTCCAAGCCACAAGCCTGCAGTTGCAGAAGCATGATATTGACATATGTACAGCTACACAACTTCTCTTTTCTTTATGAGACTTTGTGGCAGCACAGAGAGATAACTTTGAGGTGTTTGAAGGGGCAGCTTTAAATGTCACCACTGTTGTCTCCCAAGAGTACAGGCATGACCTCCAGCGCACAAAGAAGCGCAAAATTATGTCTGATGATAGTGCAGAGCCAGGTGTAGCATTTAACGGAAAGGACAAGTTTCGGATCGAAACTTTCAAACTTATGTCCTGTCTCAACCACCGTTTGAATGCATACACACACTTAACCGAGCTATTTGATGTTCTTTTCATGCCCGACAATATGTCCAACAGTGAGCGCACTTTAAAGGCAAACTCACTCGCTGCAGCATATCCTTCAGATTTGAACATGAGCCTGGCAGATGAACTGATACGACACAAATCATTCATAACAGAAAAAGAAAAATCTCTAAGTAAAATGCTCAAAACCATGATAGATTTGGATTTACAGTAAACCTTTTCAAATGTCTACATACGAGCACGTAGACTTTTTTTGATTGTCACAAATTGTGAAGGGGAGCGTTCATTCTCCAAACTGACTCGTATTAAGAATGAACTCAGGATTAGGATGTGCCAAAACCGCCTGAACTCACTGTCACTTCAGGGCCGTTGAATCAGATCTGGTCAGACAGCTTAATTTTGATTAATTAGTGGATGAATTTGCAAGAAAGAAGAGTAGAAAGAAACATATAAAATACATTCTTGTGTTAGGGTTAGTTATTGACAGGTTGTTTATCATTTTCCGTTTTAAACGTCATGACAAAATATCTGTAATTAGACCTACATTTACATTTATGCTTAAATGTTATACATATTATTATACACAATAATGCATTTGATTTGGAGTGGAAACCAGAAAATTAAACTGTATTTCTCCCTCTAACCGGAGCTCCATTCATAGGTTCATGGCAAATTATAATTTCCCAAATGTATCAAAAACTCTCCCCTCCTTTCAAATGTGACATGCAGGCTGCCAGTGTAAAAGGTTTTTTGTTTTAGTCTGTTATAACATGTTTTCTTGCTTTGATAAGTTTAGATGGCAGAAAATAAAAGAACGGAAGTTAATGTAATGAAAGTACCATTACAATCGCAGATTTAAAGAAAGTAATTAGTAGTTTGCGCGGCAAGAAGACAAATGGATCATACAGCTAATAAGATTTAATGCAGCCACAAGGATTTAAGGGAGGGCAATAGGGTTTCCTTTATCATATGCCTGCCGTGGCACAAGTTACCAAGATAGTCACAAGAAATGTTATTTTGACTGCGTCTTATTTCACGTAGGATGTGTTGTGTGTATGTTGTTGTATCTTAAACTAACGTTAGATTGATAGCATCACTTATCTCGGACAATCTAATGCAGTCCCACCTGTCAACTAGCAGCCGACACGACACAGTGCACTTCTCCTGACAACCCACGTGTAAACCTGCTGTTTCTTTTTATTGAACAGGGGTTAGTCTTTCTGATTGCACTTACTTTACAATTTCTGTATGCAGCTTTGAATTTACTTTGTTTTTGGTCGTGTGCATATAGCTGCACTGTTAAAAGTATTTCTGCTGGGTTCCATTTAACTCTGGCTGCTCCATTGAGACGTTATGGCTTTATGTGCCACTGTCAGGCAGGATTTGTCTTTTGGAAAGACGTAAAGCAACATACAGCTTCAATTTCTTCACGTTCAAATAAGCACACATGGTTTGTTTTCATGTATATGGTATGCAGTGTTGCTAACTGGTCTGGGAATGATTTAGAACTGCGACAATAGCATTTAGGTGTTTTTGACGGGCCCAGACTACCCTTAATCCGTCCCTGTCTGTAGGTGTGACTGTGTTTGTTTGTCTGTATGTGACCCTGTGACAGACTGGTGTCCTGTCCACAGTGTGCTCTGCCTCACACCCTGTGACTGCTCAGATAGGCTCCAGCCCCCCGGGTGGCCCTTAATTGGAGTAAGTGGGTATAGAGGATGGATGGTGTAAAATAGTACTGATCAACTTTAACACTTAAAGAGTTGATTAACACTACAATAGTGTTAATTGAACATGATTTTAATGGACCACATGCACTTGTTGCAGTGTTAATTTAACTCTGTAACCCATCTTACAAAAAAATCTGATCCAGATGACTTCAGCTGGTAATATGAAGATCTTTGTCACATGTGGAGTGTGAGCGTGCACGTTAGTAACTCACAGCTGATGGACAACTTTAGTTGATTGCTGGAGCCGTTACTGACGGGATTGGACACGTGACACGTGAACGGTCCGTGGTCGTAGCGGGTCACATTGGTGATGATGAGAGTGGACCCTCCATCAGTGATCTGAACTCTGTCACTGTCTGTGACCTCTGAGGTGACGTTCAGCCAGAGGAAAGAGAGGGCGGAGCCAGAGGAGGTGCAGGTCAGACTGACGGAGCTGCTGAACTCCACCAGCTGTGTGGCGTTTGAAACAGCCACGACATCAGACACTCTGACTGCAGATAAATGAACAGAAAGGTTTGATGTTGGTGTTCAGACAAAAGTGGAACAGACAGAAACAGGAAACTGAAAATGATGAAACAGCATTTAAACATCAGCTCACCGTAAACATCCAATGTTCTACTGTCTACATGCCGTGTTCCATTGTTATCTATGTCAATATAATAAACCCCACTGTCCTTCAAAGTCACACTCCTGAGCTCTAGAGCTCCACTGTTTGCAAAGAGGGTGATTCTGTCTCTATAATCTGGACCTGGAATGGTTCCTCCCTCACTGTATGTTACTATTGGTGTAGAATCCTTTATCCAGTCGATGTATATAATATTTGTCTGTGATGGATTCAGTGTTGTGCTGAACGTCACTGTGTCTCCCACAGTTGCAGTCAGAGGATCATCTGGCAGTATTCCGACTGCTTTGGTCAAACCTGGAGGAGAAAGAAAAGCTCTGAGTGGAAGAACGACAACAAAATGGAACATTGGAAGAAAACTTCAGTCACAATGAGAAGATGTTCCTCTAAATCTAAAATAACCAGGAGGCTGAAATCAGGACAGAATCCATGTTTGGATGAAAAACAAACAAATTATTGATATGTTTCAGTGTGTTTCATGTGTTTATTAGCACAGACTGTATATGTGCTGGACAAACCCTCTGTAACGCCACCTACAGGATTTCTGAGGAACTCGTTTGAAATTCAAATTGTTCCAAATGTCACCATCTTGCCGACTGACGCCACTTAACTATCGTCCAGCCCATAAATGGTTAAAGAGGTGGAGCATGAGCAAGACCAGCCTGAAGTGGGCGGGGCAAATAAAGCCTGAACACACCCCCATCTGACAGTCATCAAATAAGCTAAAGCTAACAGCTACAGAGACCAAAACAGTTGTTTTGTTCCAGGCTGTAAACATGTTTATTTCTGCTGTAAAGTTGGAGATTTTAACACAGACCGGCCTTCTGTCCAGGGTGGACTCTGACTCGCACCCTATGATGGCTGATTTGGCTCCAACCCCCCGCGGCCCTCGATTGGAGTCAGTGGGAATAGAACATGAATGAGTTCAGATATTTTATGGTTTATGAACTTGACTGTTTCAAGCCCATATAACATTTTCCCTTCATGTCTGACACCTTGACATGTGGGTGTGGCATCGCTGCTCTTTGAATCAAATATTTACAGATAATTTTCTGAAATCATCATCTCCAAATCATAAAATAAATGTGAACACACTGAATGTGCAAAGCTCAAAAGATAAGTGTTCCAGTCAGGTGAAACACACACACACACACACACACACACACACACACACACACACACACACACACACACACACACACACAGACACACAAAAAACAACAAAGACCGAGTCTGTGTGTGTGTGTGTGTTCTTGTTTTTTATTATTTTGTTCAATAATTAAACCAGACTGATTTCAGTCACTTTTAAAGACATATGATGAAGCTACTTTTATATCTAAACATTTACAACACAGAAACAGAACTTTAATGTGTTTATTTAACAGTAACAGATTTTCTCTGAATTATGTGTCATCAATTTAATTGCACACATTCTATAATTCAGCAGGAAAATACAAAATCAACATGTGATTCTTCAAAATTCCACAATAAAATTCACTTAAATGACATCTAAAGGCTCTAAAAGAACTTCCAGTGGAGAAAAAACTTTCATGAGCTCCTCTGTAACTCTGAGCTACAACTAAAGGTCAACTACTGTCAATGAACTTTATATTGGTTAATAAAAAAAAAGTTCTTACCAGTAAAAGCCACAGAAAATATACAAAAAAGAAGTAAAGTATCCATTAGTTAAATTTCTGTGTTCAATCTGAGAGAGCTTCAAATAAATGTCATCATCTGCCAGCTGTAATGTGCAAAGAGGAAAAAAAAAAATACAGACTTGAAGATAACACAGAGATTAGATCCAGCTTTAAAGTGAAGAAAAAAAAGCTGTTACAGCGCCACCCAGTGGCATAAAGTGCACATTTAAAGTCAAATCAATTGAATTCAATACAATGTATTTATATAGAACCACATCACAGCCAACATGGTCACAAAACTGTTAACCCCAAAATGTGAATCAGCTGCAAAACATGAATACTGAAAGAATATTTCCCGAAATATATATATATATATATATATATATATATATATATATATATATATATATATATATATATATATATATATATATATATATATATATATATACGAGGTCTGTCCATAAAGTATAGGTCCTTTTTATTTTTTTCAAAAACTATGTGGATTTCATTCATATGTTTTTACGTCAGACATGCTTGAACCCTCGTGCGCATGCGTGAGTTTTTCCACGCCTGTCAGTGACGTCATTCGCCTGTGAGCACTCCTTGTGGGAGGAGTCAGTCCAGCCCCTCGTCGGAATTCCTTTGTCTGAGAAGTTGCTGAGAGACTGGCGCTTTGTTTGATCAAAATTTTTTCTAAACCTGTGAGACACATCGAAGTGGACACGGTTTGAAAAATTAAGCTGGTTTTCGGTAAAAATTTTAACAGCTGATGAGAGATTTTGAGGTGATTCTGTCGCTTTAAGGACTTCGCACAGTGCGAGACATCGCGCAGCGCTCTCAGGCGCCGTCGTCAGCCTGTTTCAAGCTGAAAACCTCCACATTTCAGGCTCTATTGATCCAGGACGTCGTGAGAGAACAGAGAAGTTTCAGAAGAAGTCGGTTTCAGCATTTTATCCGGATATTCCACTGTTAAAGGAGATTTTTTTAATGAAAGACGTGCGGACGGATTGCAGCGTCGGCTCGCAGCCGCCGCGACGCTCCGCCACAGGAAAAACACCTCTGTTGGAAGCCTTAAGGACAAGTTGGAACATGTCCAGCTGTTAAATTTCTCATATACTCACTCCACTGAAAGCCATCAAAAGCCGCCTGGATTTTACAAATGGTTATCAACACGGAGGTGTTTTTCCGCACGTCTTTCATTAAAAAAATCTCCTTTAACAGTGGAATATCCGGATAAAATGCTGAAACCGACTTCTTCTGAAACTTCTCTGTTCTCTCACGACGTCCTGGATCAATAGAGCCTGAAATGTGGAGGTTTTCAGCTTGAAACAGGCTGATGACGCCGCCTGAGAGCGCTGCGCGACGTCTCGCACCGTGGGAAGTCCTTAAAGCGACAGTATCACCTCAAAATCTCTCATCAGCCGTTAAAATTTTCACTGAAAACCAGCTTAATTTTTCGAACTGTGTCCACTTCGATGTGTCTCACAGGTTTAGAAAAAATTTTGATCAAACAAAGCGCCAGTCTCTCAGCAACTTTTCAGACAAAGGAATTCCGACGAGGGGCTGGACGACTCCTCCCACAAGGAGTGCTCACAGGCGAATGACGTCACCGACAGGCGTGGAAAAACTCACGCATGCGCACGAGGGTTCAAGCATGTCTGACGTAAAAACATATGAATGAAATCCATATAGTTTTTGAAAAAAATAAAAAGGACCTATACTTTATTGACAGCCCTCGTATTCACACCCTTTGCTCAATACTTTGTTGATGCAATTATAGCCTCAATTCTTCTTGAGCTTGGTGCACCTATCTTTGTCAAGTTTTGCACTTTCCTGTTTGCAGCACATCTCAAGGTTCATCAGGTTGGATGGGGAGCATCAGTGCACAGCCATTTTCAGATCTCTCCAGAGCTATTCAATTGGATTCAGGTCTGGGCTCTTCACAGAGTTGTCCTTGAATCCACTTCTTTGATATCTTGGCTGCATGCTTTGGGTCACTCTCCTGCAGAAAGATGAACTACTGCCCCAGTCACAGGTCAAGAGCACTCTGGAGCAGGTTTGGAGCACTCTGGACACCTGGCATTTATGCCAAAGAGTTCAATCTTTGTCTCATCAGACCAGAGAAATTGGTTTCTCATGGTCTGAGAGTCCTTCAGGTGCCCTTTGACAAACTTCAGGTGGGCTGCCATGTCCCTTTTACTAAGGAGTGGCTTCCATCTGGCCATTCTACCATACAGGCCTGATTGGTGGATTGCTGTAGAGATGGAAGGTTTTCCTCTCTCCACAGAGGAATACTGCAGCTCTCACAGAGTGACCATTGGGTTCTTGGTCACCTCCCTGACTAAGATCCTTCTCCCCCAGTCGCACAGTTTAGACGGGCTGTCAGCTCTCGGAAGAGTCCTGGTGGATCCAAACGTCTTCCATTGGATGATGGAAGCCACTATGTTCACTGGGACCTTCAAAGCAGCAGAATGTTTCTGTACCCTTCGTCAGATTTGTGCCTCGAGACATTCTTGTCTCAGAGGTTTACAGATAATTCCTTTGACTTCATGCTTGGTTCGTGCTCTGACATGCACCATCACCTGTGGGACCTTATCTGTAGACAAGTGTGGGCCTTTACAAATTATGTCCAATCAATTGAATTTACTCCAGGTGGACTCCAGTTAAGCTGTAGAAACATCTCAAGGATGATCAGTAGAAACAGGATGCACCTGAGCTCAATTTTGGGCTTCATGGCAAAGGCTGTGAATACTTATGTACAACTGATTTCTTAGCTTTTTTTTTTTTTTTTTTTTTAATAAATTTACAAAAATCTTTAAAAAAAATTAACTTTGTCATTGTGGAGATTGTGTTTAGAATTTTTAGGAAAAAATTAATTTCATCCATTTTCAAAATTATGGGGAAAAACAACAGCACTGTGAATACTTTCTGGATGTATTGTCGACCTCTGGTTGGCAACAGGAACATCAAACCACATTTTACTTTAATCACTTTCCAGGAGTATGTTTCACTCCACCATTCAAATACGTGCATACTTTTCAGAGGAACACATCAAGGGAACTCAGCACCAACTTACTGCAAGCAGAAAATATTTAAAATGTAGACAGAAAAAATAATGTTCTTGACCAAATACCATTATTTCAGTTGAAGTTTTATCTTCCAGAACATTAACAAATACAAAACATGAAAAACATAAAATTTCTGCTTTGTCATGGCACCTGTGCAGTAGATCACATCATGACTGACTCAGCTGCAAGTCCATGCACACACTGAACACAGAAGGAGCCAGAACATTCTAACAGCACCGTACAGTATTAACACTCTGTTAGTTGTTGTTGGGAGACTCAGATGAGGTGGACAACTTGTATTGTGAGTGAACATCAGCTCCAACATTAAGGACATGTGACACATTTCTCTGGACATGATTCAGTGTGCAGGTGTCTCAGTGCTGAGGACCCCAGTAAAAAGGACAAGTGAACACACACATCTCACCTCACTGCCACAGCTTTCATTTGGTGGGACGCACCTGTTTGTCTGCCTTGGTGGTTGCCAACCAGGACGCAGAGTGTTTTCATAGTGTGATGGAGGCTGTGACACATGGGGATGGTGCACACTCCTTGACAGACCTCTGCCATTAAAAAAAATATTGATTAGGGTTGACATCAACTGGTACATTATGGGAAAAAATGCACATACGTGGTCATATTTCTTCAGATGTTTTGTATCACTAATGTGCAAACAACTGTAAATATCAGTTGCCTTATTTTGTTTATCTGTAGATGAGTAATGTGTGTCTCTAAGTTTTCTAAAAAAAGAATTCCATTCATAGAAATTTCCACAAGATAATATAACATTCACAATCTTGATTCATCACAATCTGCAGCATTATTAAAAAGTGCACTTATCCTTTGGTTTGTTCTCACATACACAAAGTAAAGTGTACATATGCTGAAGTTTGCTGACTATACTATAATATGTTGAAACAATTAACTGAGACATACAGTTGTCTTCAAAATAACAGCAGTGTGTTTTAAAAAGTGAGTAAAGCTCAAAATCCTGATAATATCTTTTATTTCCAGACACACAAACACATTGTGAACTCTGCACATTCTATTTCAAATCAAAACATGAAGAAAATTGATCAAGTTTGTTTTTACTTTACAGAAAGTGAAGAAAAAGCAATGTTTGGCTGTTCAAAACATTTTTTTATTCTGTGACCCTTATTGCACCCTCACAGGTGGCCTTTATTTCAGGACGAAGGTAGCAAATGTTCTACATGCTGGTTGTTGTCCATTTCTCTGTGAAAATCTGAGTAAAATGGGTCGTTCCAGACATTGTTCAGAAGAACAGCATACTTTGATTAAAAAGTTGATTGGAGAGGGGAAAACATACGACGAAGTGCAGAAAATGAGAGGCTGCTCAGCTAAAATGATTTCAAATGCATTAAAATGGCAACAAAATCAGAAAGATGTGGAGGAAAATGGAAAACCCCTCATTCAAATGGATCGAAGAATCACCAGAATGAAAAAGATTGTAAAGCCCTGGTCCCACCGAATAATGAACGATGTATAATGAGCCGATGTATAATTTTGTTGTTTTTTTTGGTTCGAGTCCAGTTATTCAACAAACGTGGGAGAATAGTGGCTCTTAGAGGCAGAATATTCGGATAAAATAGCTCATCTCTGAGCATGGCCCTAATTTCAAGTTCAAAATTTATCAAAAAGAGTGTGGGGAAGTTTGTGCACAAGGTACTATGAGGACAAACGAGGATTTTAGAAGCATGTTTGTCATGAGGACGAGGCTGTTAAAAGCCCATTATCCGAGTACCTGGTGGCTACGAGAACAGGACAGGCTATTATGGCTCTGCCCTCTCGTGCACTTCTTTGTGACAATCCCTCCCTCTTTGTGCGCTGGACGCTGTCAGAGTTTGGCTGTTGAAAACACCTCAAATCGCTTCTGGAATCACAGAGGACTGTTTCATCTGGAGCTTTTTTCCTCTCTCTCGTGCGCTGCATGAGGTGGAGAACGCATTTGGAACTCTCGAAAAGAATCATTTGTAATGTTTATATTGCAGTGGCTTGGTAAATTTAACATCTTGTTATTACCAATCAGATGAGCTTTGCTGTGTGCGCTGTGTGCGCTGATGCCATCATTCGCACTTACTTGAAGTGTTTTTTGAATTGTTTGCACAATGTTCATATACGAGACTCATGATTCGAATAATCACTGAAATTTCTGACAAATCCATGTGTGGCTCATTATTCATGGCTTTATTATTCGGCGGGACCAAAGCTTAACAGATATGGTTTCAAAGTTCATTCACACAAGAATAAAATACCTTAATGTTTGCGTTTGTGAAGAATTTTCTTCTCAAACAAACTAAAGGACTGTTGGTACAATGATCTTATCTTACAACTTCACTGGGAGGTGTCATGTCAGTTATCAGACATTTTAACACTTCACATAAACACGCTAAAACCAGAGATATTCCAGAGCCTGGTTTCATAAAGCAGTCTGTTTTTTAGTGGGCGAAACTCACTTAGTCGACTCATATTTTGATGTTAGTCATTGCGCAAAGCGCTTAGTTGGCTAAATTTTTGTGTTACCTAACTAAAGTTTTAAGCCTGGAACAGTCAACTAAACATCAGTGTCTAACCTCAAAAAAGGTGGCTATGCACCACCACTCGATGAAGGAGGAAGGAAGGAGAGACTTGTGGCGGGAGCGGGTGTTCTGGGACCCGGAATAATCCATTGGAAATGCGGACACCAAAGTCAGGGGCGCTTCTCCTCTGCTGCGGTGGACTCAGCCATGTTTGTAACAGATGGACCAACCCGGAAATAAACAAAACTGTCACGCATTGGAGACATTTCTTGGTAACGGCACTCGGGAGGCCACTTTGACCATGAAAATCGTCAAATTATTATAATCGTCAAATTATATATATAACGTAAGATGGTTAATTTAAGTTTAGCCTTTGATGTGAAGTAGAGGTTATACAGATAATGTTGGGCAACTAACCTTAGTCGACTAAGTAAGTTTATTAGACTATAAGATTCGACTGCTTTATGAAACGAGGCCCAGGTCAGGAAAAGATCAAAGTTTGCAACCCTGGAACCAGTATCACCTACAGGTCTTCACAGTGATCTTCAAAGTACCACAAATGTTAAGTTTCTCTGATTTTCCCTGTGAGTGAAACCACACACCAAAGGGGTGGGGCTTAGTGAGTAGATTCCACTTTAAAAGGCCAAGAACAAATTCACTCTCTTACCTCTTTCTCTTACGCTCTTACTTTACTATTTTTTTTCTTTGTTTTTCTTCATGGCTGAACAGGTTCCAGGTGGTCTAGACTAAATTTAGCTAAACGCTACCACGTGGCTCTTTGTTCATTCTTTTGTTTCATTACTTCATCACTTTTGACATTAAATCATTCATTTTGAAAACCTGTAAGTGTTAAGTCAACTTTCCTGCCTTTTATAGGCAACTTCCTAGTGGAGTTTTTCCCATCAAGAGTGAATTTGCTAAATGCGTTTTTCCTTTTTGTTCCCTGTAACTTTAAAATGTTCGCTATCAAGTCTTTAACTTTTTTTTTTTTTTTTTTACAAAGACTTTGATTCAGTCTTCCACAAGATTTTGGAAGCCACCAGAGTATCTTTTGAGAACATACACTGAAAAACTTTGTCCATGGGTCAACTGAAACCAAATGACAGACCCACCAAACCATCGGCCTGTCCTGCCAGCAAACCAAGCCAAAACGATGCCTGGGATCACCAGGGAAAACCAGCGGTTCAACCCCATTAACAGGCAACCTCAGGCCACAAAGGCCCACCAACCAGATGACCGGACTGGACCAGTCATCAGAACCACCTCTTCAATGGACCACCTAAGTGACCTGCCAAGGTTCATCAGGACATTGTTGTCAAAAGAGATGCAAAGTGGATTTCTTCAGAGTTATTTGTTTGGTAATTTTCTTAAAATTGATAATAATAATTGGTGACCTTAAAGTAATGAAGTAAAGTAATAACAAACTGGATAAATTTTTCTTCATGTTTTAATTTGTAATAGAAAGTGCAGTGTTCCCAATGCATTTGCATGTATGGAAATGAAAGTTATACGGATTTGAGCTTGACTCACTTTTTTTTAACACACTGCTATTATTTTGAACACAACTGTACATGGTGAGTGAGGAAAAGAAGAAAGAATTTACATCTCTTCATAGGCTGTGTCGTCCATTCCATCATGTCCTGCAAAACATAACAAAATATTTCAGGATAATAATATTCTGCACAAATATGCAACAAATGAATGTGTGTGTGTATTTTTCTTTGCTTTTAAATGTCAAATCAAGACATTTGTCAGAAACTTACTTAAGCTTTCATAAGTATGACTGATAGTCGAACCACTGTTGAGAGACGTAAGAAGCAAATTCAAGAGCATCACCCACAACAACCTTACATAATACAAACAGCATGGCAACATAAAATGCTCCTGATCATATATATATATATATATATATATATATATATATATATATATATATATATATATATAGGTGACAGCATAGGGCTTCGACAACAAAAGTGTAAATGAGTGGGTGGCTGTGTTAGTGCATCCCCATCACACTATCTGGACAATAACTGTAAAACACAATATGTTTTCATCTTGTAACTCACCAAATTAAAAGAAAATAAGATGGTTGCAAACCTTACTGCTTTGACGAACTTACAAACTTTGATTCAAGGCATTGATCATAAAGCAACTTTGTTTTGCCCGTGTATTTTATTCTTCTAAATATGACTGTTTTTCTTGGAAATCCATTGGTCTTTTCACAGTTATTGATAATTATGTATCCTGTCTGATAAATCCTCAGGTCATTAATCAGTGTAACCATGATTTAGAATGGCATTCTGAACAATTAACCCAATAAAAATCCCTGTTTATCAGTTTTAATATGATGAATTCAAATGAAAATTGAATGAAAAATGGTGGTGTCCTTCAGCCTTGGTTGAAAATTAAGTTGAGTTTAATTTGTAAGAAATTATATATTTTTTTTAATAATGCTATTTGTTAAATTTGAATAATGATGCCAAATAACACCACTATCTTAAAGCATATCACGAGTAAATAAAATATCAAATGAGCTGACTCTTCTTTCCTCTTCTTTTGCCTGCTGGCGTTGCTACAGCAGATCAATCGTTTCCATCTCACCCTGTCCTCTGTGTCACACCAACCACCTGCATGTCCTCCCTCACCATATCCATAAGCCTCCTCTTTGGCCTCCCTCGTGGCCTCATCCTGAGCATCCTTCGCCCTATATGACCTGGGTCTCTCCTCTGCACATGTCCAAACCATCTCAGTCACACCTCGATGACTTTGTCTCCAAACCATTCCACCTGAGCTGCCCATCTGATATGTTCTTAATCCTGTCTGTTCTCATCACTCCTAAAGACAATCGCATCATTGTCAGCTCTGCCACGTCTTTTTTTTAGTGCCACTGTCTCTAGTCTAAGTCTAAAAACATCATAGTCCATCAAGACTCATGTCTGATCTCATCTGTCAACCTGTCCATCACCACTGCGAACAAGAATGGACTCACAGCTGATCTGTGGTGTAATCACACCTTCACCTTGAAAGAGTCTGTCATTCCGACTGCACATCTCATGACTGCCAGACTATCTTTGTAGATGTCCTGCACTACCCTCACATACTTCTCTGCCACTCCAGATGTCCTCATACAATACGACCACTCTTCTCTTGGCACCTTGCCATAAGCTCAAGATCCACAAACACAAGATAACTCCTTCTGACCCTCTCTATACTTCTCCATCAGTATTCTCAGGGAAAACATTGCATCTGTAGTCCTCTTTCTTCGCATGAAACCATGTTGCTGCTCAGAGATCTTCACCTGTTTTCTAAGCCTAGCTTCTACAACTCTTTTCCATAACTTCACATTGTGGCTGATCAACTTTATGCCTCTGCAGTTCTGCACATCACCCGAGTTCTTAAAAATAGGAACAAGCACACTTCTCCACTCCTCAGGTTTACTCTCATTTTCCAAGATTTGATGAAACAATCTGGTTAGAAACTCCACTGCCATCTCTTTCCCGGAATGTTATCTGGACCAACTGCATGTCCACTCTTCATCCTCTTCATAGCTGCCCTCACTTCCTCCTTATGAATCTCTTGTACTTCCAGATTTATTCTCTCCACATCATCCAGCCTTTTCTCTCTCATTTTCTTCATTCATCAGCTCCTCAAAACATTCCATCCACCTACTCAACACACTCTCCCCACTCATCAGCACATTACCATAAGCATATTTTACCATGCCAACCTGCTGCACATCCTTTCCAGCTCTGTCCCTTTGTCTGGCCAATCGGTACAAGTCCTTTTTTCCTTCCTTACTATTCAACTTCTTGTACAGCTTGCTAAATGCCTTGTCCTTAGCTTTTGCCACCTGTCTTTCTGCCTAACGCCACATCTCCGTGTACCCCTGTCTACTTTCTTCATCTCTCTGGCTATCCCAGTTCTTTTTTGCCAACCTCTTTTTCCTTATGCCTTCCTGGACATCTTAATTCCACCACAAACTCTCCTTGCCTTCCTTTCACTTCCACTATCCACATGTCACACCCAGTGCCTTCCTAGATGTCTCCCTCACCACATCTGCAGTACTTTTCTAGCTACAGACCACCATCCTTTGCTGTCTCGCTACACTCTCTTCTGCCACCACCTTACAGTCTCCAATTTCTTTAAGCTTGGTTCTCCTACAAAGAATGTACTTCACCAGTGTGCATCTTCCTTCACTCTTATATGTCACCCTGTGCTCCTCCCCTTTCTTAAAGTATGTGTTTACCAGAACCATTTCTGTCCTGTTTGCAAAATCAATGACCATCTGACCTTGCACACTCCTGTCCTTGATTCCATATTTACCAATTGCTTCTCCATCACCACTGTTCCCTTCACCAACATGCCCATTGAACTCTTCTCCTATCACCACTCTTTCATGGATGAACACACTCTCCACCACCTCATCTAACTCACTCAATAAATCTTCTTTCTCCTTCATCTCGCAACCTACCTGTGGGGCATATGCACTGATGATATTCATCATCACCCCTACAATTTCCAACTTCACATTCATTACCCTTTCAGAAACTTGCTTAACCTCCAACACAGTCTTAACATACTCTTCCTTTAAAATGAACCCAAACACTATTTCTCTTCCTATCCTCACCATGATACAACAACTGGAACCCATCACTTATCTCCTGCTCTTACTTCACTTCCTCTTGGTCTCTTGCACACACAATATGTCTACCATTCTCCTCTCCATCATATCAGCCAGCTCTCTCCCAAAACCAGTCATACTGACGACATTCAAAGTAGCCCAGTTTCCACCAGCACCCTGGTGGTCAACGGCACCAGTGGTGGTCATTGTTAACCCGGGCCTCGACCAATCCAGTATGGAACTTCGATTTGTACTCTGCATCTGTAATTTTTTTGGCACGTTATGCACCAGATGCAACCCTACTCATTTATCCGGGCTTGGGACTGGCACTCAGAATGTATTAGCTCCACACTCTATGTTCCTGAGTTGTCAAATGAGCTGTGTATTCTAAATAAATAAAAAATTATGAAAATATAGATGTATTGCATTTTATTTTTGGTGCAATGTGCCCTGAGAATTTAAATCATAAACATGGGGAATTTAGCCTGATATCACAGTTTGCTGATTATGCTCAGAAACATGAATCTGTGAGGAATGTAGACTTTGATGACATCATGTAGGCCAGGGTTATTCAACATATTCCAGAAAGGGCCGAGAGTGTGCAGGTTTTCTTTGCAACCAGAAAGCGGGAGGTTTTTTATTATTATTATTATTATTTTTATTTCCGTTTGTTGTGTTGAGTGCCTCTGGGACAGACTGCAGAAGTGAATCTCAGCACAGCGTGAGAATGGTCTTCAAGACACAAATCTAACGATGGATTCTATATGTTATGTGTCGGACGCAGCTCGGAGAACCGACCAGCGTTTGAAGGACCCAGTATGAAATAAGCAGAGCACGGTTCAAAGGCTAACTGAATTTAATACATAACAGTGATAATAACAAAAAGGTGCGGCCTGGCGTGGTGCGCTCCCAGCAGCGCTAACGGTCCGGAGCCAGAAGCTGTTTCGGACCCAAGGACCCCGCCGACACCCCCCAGGTGGCCGCAACAACCGAGTCTGTGAAAGAAGGAACCATTATGTGAGTCCACACTCTACACACAGAACACTTAAAGGTGTACAAACAGCAAACACTTCCTGGCTTGATTACTGATCAGCTTCCCAACCTGCAGGCATGGAACATCCAGTTCACAAAACTCCACCGCAGTGGAAGCTGATACATGACTAACAAACAGCTCAATACAATAAGGTGTGAGGGACACCACATTTACTGACTGTATAACTGTTAGTCACAAAATCTAACGTACCTCAGGAAGTGTGCTGACGAGCGTGAGACCTCACCCCCTCCTCTTTCACAGACTGTGCATCAAACCTGGACGTTCTCAGCATCCGCTGTTGATGAGATGGCTCCCAAGACGACGATCTCACCCGTCTGGTCACAAGGTCGAGTCTCTGGCAAATACACACTGTGCACTCCAGTCTTAAATGCCAACATGTTCCAATCCATCCAGATGCACCACAGCTGTGAGTCCTGACGAGTCGCAGGTGATCAGGGTGAGGTCCTGACAGCCTCAGCAACACAGCCACTCAGTCCCAAATGCACGCCACCTGGGAGGAAAACCAAAAGACAGAAACAAACCGGCAGCCAGGCCCCCCCAGCCATATAACACTATAATTTCCATTCGTGGACACAGGTGGAGTGACTTTGTGGATCAAAGTGGCTGCCAATCTGTTATGCATTTTTCAGATGCACTCTGATGTATTTTAGTTTTATCAGCTTTATCGTAAATCACACAAGTTAAAATGTTGGAAGTAATGATTTATAATCTGGTATATAATTTCTTAAAAGATAGTGTCGACTGGACTAATATGTCCTTTAAGCACGCTGTTCCCTCTCTATACATTTTTTTTCTATTGCTGCAAATGTGGCTCAAAATATGTCAGTGCTATTAATAATAGGTTGTCATGGTTTTGGCCCGATCAGGGTGTTGAGGCCACCTTTTCTCTCTTTTTTTTTCCTTCTGCTCCAGTTTTGCATTATTAGTTGTTTGTTTTTATCCTGGTTTATTCTGTTGTCACTTTTCTCTGTTACTTTTTACTTTGGATCAGTTGTCATATTCTTCAGTCTGTTGTGTATTCATTTATTGTTCATTAATTTATCACTTGGTTATTTAGTTTCTCTCTATTGTAAATTTGCTGTGCTTAACATCAGGTTTTGTTTTCTGTTTAGTTTTAGTATCTCTAATTATGCTTATTTAGTTTTATTAGGTTATCACTTGTTTATTTTGTTATCATCAGTCATGCTTACTTTTCCAGTTTTGCATTCTAAGTAGTCTTATTTGTTGCCGTCATCTGGTTCTGCCTCAGTTCATAGTTCCTTGTAGTCCATCACATCATTGCACCTGCCCCATGTCTATCACCTTGTTTCTGTGTCGTTTCTCTCACTTTGATTGTTTGCTTTGTGTTTCCATTTCACTCTTGCTCTCACACCTGCTCACGTGTCTTTCTGTTTCATCATTCCACTTTGCTCACTCCCTTCCTCACGCTCTTGCCCCTGTCATACTCTTGAGCCAGAAGCCACACCCCCTTCTAGATTGTTCCTCACATGCACCTCATTAACACTACCTGTTCCTCATCTCACATACGAATTAGTCCACATGTATTTAAATCCCACAGTCCTTTACTTCCCCGCCAGATTGTTGTCTTCGTACACTTTCCAGCGCCCACTCACAGTTCTGTTCTTCATCTTGCTGTATTCTGAACCTTGCTCTGTTTCCCCCGACCATGCCTTTTGCTTCTTCTCGGATGTCTGAGTTTGCTCGTGCCTCTGAATCCTGCTCACTTGTGACTGCGTCTCAGACTGATCCTGTTTGTACCTCTGCCTCTCTGAGTGATTACATGTGTATCGAAACCAAGTCTGGAATAAAGACCATGATTTCTCCAACACCAAAGCCTTGTCTAGGAGTTTGCATTGCGGGTCCAGCCGCTCCTGGTGACGGGCTCCCGTCCGCCCTGACACTCACACACCAATGTCAGGGTGCTGCCATGCAAGGTGCTCACTACACACCGGGACCTTATTAAGGACCTTGCCCAAGGGCTCTTCGTGATTTTCCCATGAGGCTGGGGTTTGAACCGAGGTTCCTGTGGTCTGAAGCCCAATGCTTTACTACTAGATCATCACTTCCCGAGTGTTCAATATAAGTCAGTGACTCTTAATTTTATTGATATAATGAAAAAAGTCCCTTATCAGTACACAGAGGACCAAATACTGTCCAGTTGTTCATAAAAATATACAGTGAGGCAAATCAGTATTTGATCCACTGTCAATTTTGCAAGTTTTCCCACCAACAAAGAGTGGAGAGGTATGTAATTTTTATTGTAGGTACACTTTAACTGTTAGCGACAGAATCTGAAAAACTATTGGTTGAGTTAATGGGGTTGTAAAAAGGAATACTTTGCATCATTTGTCATGCTCAGTTATCATGTTATAGCGTAACATATTTCATAGAATCCGATGGACATTGACCTTCTTTGACCTTTACTTTGGAGACCAAGCATTCAACAAAGTTAAACTATTCCATTTATTAAGTACTATGTCCACACTCTTTCCCCCAAATTTCACCAAATTCCTGCAGGAATTCTGCAAGCTACCATTCCCAGCAACATGTACGTGTCCACAACATGTATGGCGAGTTGTGAGTGAGGCCTGATATGCAGTGAGTACACGTGTGTTTGTAGAAGGTAACAGACACAGGAACACGTAATTGAGATAAGGATGAGTGAGGAAAAGAAGAAAGAATTTACATCTCTTCATAGGGTCTGTTGTCCATCCCATCATGTCCTTTGAAACAGATCAAATAAACTTTGATGAAAAAAGATTTAAGCAAATAATATATACACAAAAATATGCAGAAAAGACCAAGTATTTATTTAATTTTCTTTGCTTTTAAATATCCGTTGAGAAATTATTCAGAAACTTACTTGTATTTTCAGAAGTGCTTCCTTTAGAAGAATCACTGTTGAGACAAGTATGAAGTGAGTTACATGTGTAATGTTTCCCATCACAACAGCTTTACACTGAAATGTAAATTGCAATGGATCATGTTTAATAACTTTTACGTACTGTGATTTTGTTAATTTAATGCAAAATATTCCCTGCCCTGCTAACAGCACAGAGGTTGGGCAGCAAAAAGATCTGAGAAGGTGAGCGAGTTTGTCCATCCCAACCACATTGTTCAGACAATAACTCCAAAAACACCAAATGCTATCATCTTGTAACGGACCAAATTAAAAGACCTGATAATGGAGACACGCCTGATTGACGATCTGGACCAGGTTTCATAAAGCAGTCTAATCTTGTTTAGTCAGATAAAATCGGTTAGTTGACTACTTTTTTTTTTACGTTCGTCATTGTACAAAGCACTTTGTCAGCTAATGTTTCACGTTACCTGACTGAAGTTTTTAGTCTGGTACGGTGGAGGCTAATGTTATTTTAGTCAACAAAACTTCAGTGCCTTACCTCAAAAAATGGCAGCTATCAGGTACCAACAATTGATAGAACACTCAAGAGCACCCCTACATCACTCGTATTCCTTCAAAAGGAGAGCTTCTCCTGCTTTTGACCATGGTTGCAGCGGATGACGACTGTCATGATGTATTTATGATAGTTCTCATATGAGCATTGCTGTTACGCAGAGCAGCGTTGTGTGCACATAAAGGCTTGACGGAAGTGTAGAAGAAGAAACTGAATAGTGAAACTACTAGGCTAAGTGCAAAGCAGTTTGTATGGGTCCGAAAATGTTTATAAAACCAGTTAACAAAACAAAGGCTGGATAGTTGATGATGACAACCAACCCAGAACAAACATAAACAAAACTGTTGCACATTGGAGCCATCTCTTGGTAACAGCACGCACGAGTCAGTTATACCTGTGAAAACCGTAGACTCACATAAGATGGCCAAACTACAAGTTCCTTATATTTCACGTCAATGTGAAATGGTGATTAGACGAATTAAGTTGGATGACTAATCGTACTCGACTAAGTAAGTTTAGTAGACTGAATGAATGAATGAATGGATTTATTCAGCACACACACAAATCCGAAAGAACAGAAACATACAAATAACATGAATGTTATATAAACAAAGCCTGTGAGTCCGAAAGGGTGTGGGCAGAAGCAAAGATGATCAACGCCCACCCCTGCTAGTACAAGTCCAACAATTATAACAGTCATAATAACATAAACACAAATTCACAACACATTACATATCAACACACAGACATACACTTCAATATTCAATTACACTTCAATTCATATATATTATGTATATATATAAAGCGCCAAATCACAACAAACTTGGCGCAAGTCACTCCACACAAATAAGGACCAACCTTGCCGACCCCCAGAGCAAGCACTAGGCAACTGTGGTGAGGAAAAACTCCCTCTTAGGAAGAAATCTCAAGCAGACCAGGCTCTAGGGGGGTGACCCTCTGCTTGGGCCGTACCATATATACCTATATACATGCATATATACATTAACTTCTTCTTTGTCTTTCGGCTGTTCCCGTTAGGGGTCGCCACAGCAGATCAATCGTTTCCATCTCACCCTGTCCTCTGTATCTTCCTCTGTCACACCAACCACCTGCATGTCCTCTCTCAGCACATCCATGAACCTCCTCTTTGGTCTCCCTCTTCTCCTCCTGCCTGGTGGCTCCATCCTCAGCATCCTTCTCCCTATATACCCTGGGTCCCTCCTCTGCACATGTCCAAACCATCTCAATCTCACCTCTCTGACTTTGTCTCCAAATCGTCCCACCTGAGCTGTCCCTCTGATATGTTCATTCCTAATCTTGTCCATTCTTGTCACTCCCAAAGAGAATCTCAACATCTTCAGCTCTGCCACCTCCAGCTCTGCCACCTCCAGCTCTGCCTCCTGTCTTTTTGTTAGTGCCACTGTCTCTAAACCATACAACATAGCTGGTCTCACTACTGTTTTGTAAACCTTCCCCTTCACTCTTGCTGATAATCTTCGGTCACAAATCACTCCTGCCACCTTTCTCCACCCACTCCACCCTGTCTGCACTCTCTTCTTCACCTCTCTACCACACTCTCCATTACTTTGAACAATTGACCCCAAATATTTAAACTCATCTACTTTCACCACTTCTACTCCTTGTAACTGCACTATTCCACTGGGCTCCCTCTCATTCACACAAATGTACTCAGTCTTGCTTCTACTGACTTTCATTCCCCTTCTCTCCAAAGCATATCTCCACTTCTCCAGACTAGACTCAACTTGCTCTCTACTCTCACTACAGATCACAATGTCATCTGCAAACATCATAGTCCATGGGGACTCCTGTCTGATCTCATCTGTCAACCTGTCCATCACCACTGCAAACAAGAAAGGACTCAGAGCTGATCCTTGGTGTAATCCCACCTCCACGTTGAATGAGTCTGTCATTCCGACTGCGCATTTCACCGCTGTCACACTATTCTTGTACATGTCCTGCACTACCCTAACATACTTCTCTGCCACTCCAGACTTCCTCATACAATGCCACAACTCTTCTCTTGGCACCCTATCATAAGCTTTTTCTAAGTCCACAAACACACAATGTAACTCTTTCTGTCCTTCTCTGTACTTTTCCAACAGTATTCTCAGAGCAAACATTGCATCTGTAGTGCTCTTTCTCGGCATGAAACCATATTGCTGCTCACAGATCTTCACCTGTTTTCTAAGCCTAGCTTCTACTACTCTTTCCCATAACTTCATGCTGTGGCTGATCAGCTTTATGCCTCTGTAGTTACTGCAGCTCTGCACATCACACTTGTTCTTGAAAATAGGAACCAGCACACTTCGCCTCCACTCCTCAGGCATCCTCTCACTTTCCAAGATTTTATTAAATAATCTGGTTAGAAACTCTACTGCCATCTCTCCTAGACATTTCCATGCCTCCATTGGAATGTCATCTGGACCAACTGCCTTTCCACTCTTCATCCTCTTCATAGCAGCCCTCACTTCTTCCTTGCTAATCTCTTTTACTTTCTGATTTACTCTCACCACATCATCCAGCCTTTTCTCTCGCTCATTTTCTTTATTCATCAACTCTTCAAAATATTCCCTCCACCTTCTCAGCACACACTCCTCACTTGTCAGCACATTACCATGTGCATCTTTTACCACCCTAACCTGCTGCACATCCTTTCCAGCTCTGTCCCTTTGTCTGGCTAATCGGTACAAGTCCTTTTCTCCTTCCTTACTATTCAACTTCTTGTACAGCTCGCAATATGCCTTTTCCTTTGCTTTTGCCACTTCTCTTCTCGCCTTACGCCGCATCTCCTTGTACTCCTGTCTACTTTCTTCATCTCTCTGACTATCCCAAAACGTTTTCGCCAACCTCTTTCTCCTTATGCTTTCCTGGACCTCTTCATTCCACCACCAAGTCTCCTTGTCTTCCTTCCACTGTCCAGATGTCATACCCAGTACTGCCCTAGCTGTCTCCCTCACCACATCTGCAGTACGTTTCCAGTTGTCCAAAATTGTTTCCCCTCCAACTAGTGCTTCTCTCACCTGCTTGCTAAATTTCACACAACAGTCTTCCTCCTTCAGCTTCCACCATCTGATCCTTTGTTGAACTCTCACTCTCTTCTTCTTCTTTACCTCTAAAGTAATCCTACAAACAACCATCCTATGCTGTCTAGTGACACTCTCTCCTGCTACCACCTTACAGTCTGTGATTTCTTTTAGCTTGCATCTCCTATAAAGAATGTAGTCTACCTGTGTGCACCTTCCTCCACTCTTATATGTTACCCTGTGCTCCTCCCTTTTCTTAAAGTAGGTATTCACCACAGCCATTTCCATCCTTTTTGCAAAATCAACAACAATCTGTCCTTCCCCATTCCTATCCTTGATACCATATCTACCCATTACTTCCTCATCACCTCTGTTCACTTCACCAACATGCCCATTGAAGTCTGCTCCTATCACCACTCTTTCATGCTTGGGCACACTCTCCACCACCTCATCTAACACACTCCAGAAATCTTCTTTCTCCTTCATCTCACATCCTACCTGTGGGGCATATGCACTGATGATATTCATCATCACCCCTTCAATTTCCAACTTCACACTCATCACCCTGTCAGACACTCGCTTAACCTCCAACACACTTTTAACATACTCTTCCTTTAAAATGACCCCAACACCATTTCTCTTCCTGTCCTCACCATGGTACAACAACTTGTACCCACCGCCGATGCTCCCGCTCTTACTTCCCTTCCACTTGGTCTCTTGCACATGCAATATGTCTACCTTTCTCCTCTCCATCATATCAGCCAGCTCTCTCCCTTTACCAGTCATACTACCAACATTCAAAGTCCCCACTCTCATTTCCACCCTTCTAGTTTTCTTCTTCTCCCGCTGTTCGAGGCAACGTTTTCCTCCTCTTCTTCGTCGTCTTCCCCCAGCAGTAGCCCAATTTCCACCGGCACCCTGTTGGGCAATAGCACCGGTGGCGGACGTTGTTAACCCGGGCCGCGACCGATCCGGTATGGGAATTCGATTCTGAGTCTGCATAGTTGGGTTGGCTTGTTTTACGCCGGATGCCCTTCCTGACGCAACCCTCCTCATTTTTCCGGGCTTGGGACCGGCACTCAGAATGTACTGGCTGCACACCCCATGTGGCTGAGTTACATATATACATACATACATACATACATACATACATATATACATTAACATACACATATATTGTGTGTGTATATATATATATATATATATATATATATATATATATATATATATATATATATACACAAGGTCTGTTAGAAAAGTATTCAACCTTTTTATTTTTTTCAAAAACCATATGGATTTGAATCACGTGTGATTGCATCAGACAAGCTTGAACCTTCGTGCGCATGCGTGAGTTTTTTCACGCCTGTCGGTTGCGTTATTCACCTGTGAGCAGGCTTTGTGTGAGCACTGGTCCACCCCTCTCGTCGTTTTTTTATTGCGAATAAATGTCTGAACAATTTGGAGCTTTGCTGCATCAATTTTTTTCCAGAAACTGTGAGAGACCTCCAGGTGGACACCGTTCTGAAAATTAATATGGCTTTCAGGGATGATTTTATGGGGATTAAACAGATTAAGGAGTGTTACTGCTGCTTTAAGGACGGCCCACAACTGCTGAGAGCGCGGCGCGCTCCCAGCGCCGATCGACATGCTCAGACCCTGTTGAAACAACCAGATCATTTCCAACGTGAAGGCTTTGTTGATCGGGGACCTCGTCTGACTTTCACAAAAAGGCAGAAGTCGTGGACATCAGCACTTTTTCGGCACATTCCACTGTTACAGGAGTTTTTTTCATGGAAAGAAAACCGGAGAGACGCGCCACGGAGCCGTTCATTACGCCGCACAAAACCACCTCCGTGTTGGTCTCACAGGATGGCTTTCAGGTGGATTTCAGATGGATTCTGGTTGTTTTTCAGTCATGTGATTATCTGATTGTGATTGTGCATGAGCTAGACATGCCCCAACATGTCCCAGAAGGCTTCATCACGGCGTTGCTTTGCGCCATGCGGCTCCACCGCGACGCGCGGAACTCCTCCGCACGTCTGTCTTAATGTGCTGAAAAAGTGCTGATGTCCACGTCTTTTCACAATTTCTTTGCTAGTCAGACGACATACCGGAACAAGACAGCGTCCTGTTTAGAAATGAACGTCACATTCCACTGTTACAGGAGTTTTTGTTATGGAAAGAGGAGCGGAATTCCGTGCGTCGCGGTGGAGCCGCATGGTGCAAAGCATGGGACATGTTGGGGCATGTCCAGCTCATGCACAATCACAATCGGATAATCACACGACTGAAAAGCAACCGGAATCCGTCTGCAATCCACCTGAAAGCCGTCCTGTGAGACCAACACGGAGGCGGTTTTGTGCCGCGTAATGAATGGCTCCGTGGCGCATCCCTCCGCTTTTCTTTCCATGAAAAAAACTCCTGTAACAGTGGAATGTGCCGAAAAAGTGCTGATGTCCACGACTTCTGCCTTTTTGTGAAAGTCAGACGAGGTCCCGGATCAACAAAGCCTTCACGTTGGAAATGATCTGGTTGTTTCAGCGGGGTCTGAGCATGTCGATCGGCGCTGGGAGCGTGCCACCCTCTCAGCAGTTGTGGGCCATCCTTAAAGCGGCAGTAACACTCCTTAATCTGTATAATACCCATAAAATTGTCCCTGAAAGCCATATTAATTTTCTGAACGGTGTCCACCTGGAGGTCTCTCACAGTTTCTGGAAAAAAATTGATGCAGCAAAGCTCCAAATCATTCAGACATTTATTCGCAATAAAAAAAATGACGACAGGGGTGGACCAGTGCTCACACAAAGCCTGCTCACAGGCGAATGACGCAACTGACAGGCGTGAAAAAACTCACGCATGCGCACGAAGGTTCAAGCTTGTCTGATGCAATCACACGTGATTCAAATCCATATGGCTTTTGAAAAAAATTAAAAGGTTGGATACTTTTCTAACAGACCTTGTACATATTGATTGATTGATTATTTATTTCGAGCTTTACAAAATAAGCATTTCCTTCACATTTACATTTACCCACATTGGGTTGAAAAGAACAGGAAATACATACGTACAAACATACATACATACACGCGCATTTAGCCCGAAAACGGGTGGGAAGAAGACAATCTTATTTAATCCCACCCCCAAACACCCATATGTTATTACCACTACCGAGTGTGACCAATATTCCTTCTTTATTATTATGTAAATGATGTCATATATTAGTGATAAATATCTATAATTAATAATAATAATAATAATAATAATAATAATAATAATAATTCCCACCATAATAGTTAGTAATAATGACAATAATAATATTATTATTATTGTCAATCAGTTTTTTTTTTATTGATATTGCTGGTGTCATTCCTTGAGTCATTTTCATATGTCAATAAGTTCCCCGCATTTATTCAGAGAATGACTATTTAGAAGAATTATTGTTGTATGCATCGATGGTAGTTCTCTCTCTCTCTCTCTCTCTCTCTCTCTCTCTCTCTCTCTCTCTCTCTCTCTCTCTATATATATATATATATATATATATATGCAGATATATATATATATATATATATATATATATATATATATATATATATATATGCAGATATATATATATATATATATATATATATATATATGCAGATATACATATACAAAATACACACATGTATACACATACACACATATATATATATACAAATATGTTTCATATATTTTATTATTTTATTAATTTTATTACCTTAATTTTTTTATTAATTTATTTATTTTTAATTTTTTTTTCCCTTCCCCTCCTTCCCCATTCGTCTTGTGTGTGGTGCATTAAACGATGCAAAGTATTTTGTAAACCTGCTGCCAGAGAGGGGTCACCCCCTGACACAGGTCCACCCTTTGCTGAATGTCCTAGGCTCTGCATTAAAAGACAAGGTTTTGGAGTCTGGTGGCAAAAGGGGGAGACCTTCGAGTGGTGGAAGAAGGGGGAGACCTTCGAGCAACAGACCACCACTTGCCGGCCCTGATCTGGTAATAGTGATGTAAGTGATGTACGTATATGTATATGTGTGTGTATATGTGGGTGTATGTATGTATATGTATATATGTATGTGTGTGTGTATATACAGTGTGTTTATATTTTTGTTGAGTGTAAGTGCGGGAAACAAGGAGGAAAGAAAAAGTATTTTTATGTATCAATAAATGTATATATATATATATATATATATATATATATATATATATATATATATATATATCTATACACACACATACATACACACATATACACACACGTATACATACACATACGAGGTCTGTGAGAAAAGTATCCGACCTTATTATTTTTTTAAATAACCATATGGATTTGAATCACGTGTGATTACATCAGCCAAGCTTGAACCCTCGTGCGCATGCATGAGTTTTTTCACGCCTGTCGGTGACATCATTCGCCTGTGAGCACACCTTGTGGAAGGAGTGGTCCAGCCCCCTCATCGGATTTTTATTGTCTGAGAAGTTGCTGAGAGACTGGCGCTGTGCTTGATCAAAATTTTTTCAAAAACTGTGAGGCACATCCGAGTGGACACCATTCGAGAAATTCAGCTGGTTTTCGGTGAAAATTTTAATGGCTGATGAGAGATTTTGGATTGTTTCTATCGCTGTAAGGACTTCCCACGGAGCGGGACGTCGCGCAGCGCTCCGAGGCGACGTCGTCATCCTGTTTCAAGCTGAAAACCTCCAAATTTAAGCCTCTGTTGACCCAGGACGTCGTGAGAGAACAGAGAACTTTCAGAAGAGGTCGGAATCAGCAGTTTATCCAGACATTCCACTGTTAAAGGAGATTTTTTTAATGAAAGACGTGTGGACGGATTGGCGCATCGGCTTGCAGCCGGCGCGGCGCACCCACCACAGGAAAAACACCTCCATGTTGATAACCATTTGTAAAATCCAGGCGGCTTTTGGTGGCTTTCAGTTGAGTGAGTATCTGAGAAATTGTTTAACAGCAGGGCATGTTCCAACTTGTCCTTAAGGCTTCCAATGGAGGTGTTGGAAGCCTTGGAAACCAGGTTTTCAGCTTAATTAATTCACTATTTACCACATTAATAAATTTGCTATAATTATCACAGGAATAGAATATATTGGTGTCATCTGCAAATAATAATAATTTTAATAATTGTGACACATTAAAAATGTCATTTATATAAAGATGAAAAAAATGTGGACCCAGTATGAATCTCTGTGGGACCCCACAAGCGATGCCCAAACATCCAGATTTAAATGCATCCATCTGCATAAACTGTTGTCTCTCTGTTAAATAGCTTTGAATCCAGTTCCAAGCCACTCCCCTGATACCATATCTTTCCAGTTTATTGAGTAGAATTGAGTGATTGTGTCAAATGCTTTCTTTAAATCAATGAATATTCCAACTGTATAGTTTTTACTATCTAAAGTGTTTGTGATCTCTTCTATTGCTTCAATTATTGCAAGTGAAGTTGACCTTCCAGACCTGAGTTTCGTTGACTTTCGTTAATTATGTTATATTTTTCTATAAAGGATTCTAACCTGTTGTTAAAAAGCTTTTCGAAAATTTTGGAAAATTGTGGGAGTAGAGAGACCGGTCTGTAGATTGTGAAGATGTGTTTATTTCCATTTTTGTATAGTGGAATAACTTTTGCCATCTTCATTTTGTTCGGGAATGTCCCAGTTTGAAATGACAAGTTACATATATGAGTCAGGGGTTTTGATATGCTTTTAATTATTGTTTTTACTAGCTTCATATCTATGTCATAACAGTCAGTTGATTTTTTATTTTTACATTTATTAGCAATATCTATTATTTCGGCTTCACTAACACTGGAGAGAAACATTGTGTTTGGATTGATTTTTATGAGTGATTCCTGCTCCTTGTTACAACCTTCGGGAATTTTTGCTGCCAAGTCGGGTCCAATATTAACAAAGAAGTTATTAAAACCATTAACTATGTTATTCATATTATAGATGTCCCTGTTCTTATCACTAAAATAATTTGGATATGAATTACCTCTTACCTTAATTTTGATTATAGTGTTAAGAATTTCCCAGATTCTCTTGGTGTCATTTTTATTATTATTTAATAGATTGGTATAATATATTTTCTTGCTGGCTCTAATTATATTAGTTAGTTTGTTTTTATATAATTTAGATCTATGTTCAGATTCTTTTGTCCTTAGTCTAACAAATTGTCTGTATAATGTATTCTTCTTTTTGCAAGCATTTTGTAGACCTTTTGTTAACCATGGACTTTTGGCGACAGTACTGTTTTTGTTGACTTGGCATTTTGGACAGTTTATCTCATATAATGAGCTGAAAATGTCTAGAAATTTATTGAAGGCACAATCCACATCATTCTCCCTGTACACAGTGTGCCAATCCTGTTTTGTTAAGTTATTATTATGTTGATCTATTGCTTTTTGGGTTCTTTTGGGTTTAAATGCAGAGTATTGGGGTTTTACTTGAAAATTACAATTGGAGTCATACACAGTGAACACAGGAAGATGGTCAGTTATGTCACATATCAATAAACCATATATTTTTAGTTTCTATATTGTTTGTGAAGATGTTATCTATTAGAGTTGCACTATTCAATGTAATTCTGCTTGGCCTGGTGATAACTGGGTATAAGCTCATGCTGTACATTGTGTTTATAAATTTGTCAGTTGATGTGTGCCTATTGGGGTTTATTTAATCAATGTTAAATTTAATCTCCACATATAAATATTTTTTTGTTATTTATTGATGAAAACATTTTGTCCACCCAGTTTGTAAATATAGCCATATTTGAGCCTGGCGCCCTATATAAATAACTTATAATAATGTTTTTATAGTTTCCATTATAAACTTCTATTGAAATACATTCTAACACATCTTTTATTGTTAATGTCATACTTTCTATTACCTTAAAAGTAATATTTTTATGCACATATATAGCAACACCTCCACCTCCTTTATTCACTCTGTTGATGTAGTTTAGATTATAACCATCCAACTCAAATTGTATTCCTTTTTGCGCATTGAACCATGTTTCTGAAATTGTTATTATACTAAAGGGTTTGTAAACTGCTGAAGATATTCTTTGATACTGTTAAAGTTTGTGTACATACTTCTGCTGTTAAAGTGGATGATTGATAATTTACCTTCTGTTTTAACTGTATTATTGTAATCCTCTTCCGTATAGTAGTTGCAATGAACGGTATCAGTCAAAAAAAACATATTATCAGGATCTATTTCGTTCTCCAAATCCATTCTTATGTTCAGTATACTCAGTTGCTTTTAATTCCAATAATTCCTGGTTTATTATCCTCTGTTGTATTATTTCATCTCCTGAAGTACAGATTATGGGTTTTGATTCAATGGTTTGTGAAGTAGAACTAGTTTTTTTATTTTTTTTTTTTACTTTTTTATTTCTCCATACATTATTGACTCATATTTCATATTTTTCCAGCTCTTTTATGTCCTTAATAACCAGCACCTTAGCTACTTCAGGAGACCCATTCAGTTTAATGAAGATTTTACAATTCCTGACCCATGTATTCTGAATTTTGTTTGTTTTTCTTAAGTATCTGGCTTTTTAGCAATGTCTGCATTTGTTTTTGTAAAGTGACCATTCAAGTAAACATTCGTACCTTTCAGTTTTCTTCCTTGCCTCAACAATGTAAACTTATCTTTCTGTTGAAAAACCTCATGATAAGCACAGGAGGAGCGCCTTTCTTCATAGGGAGAGGGTGACAAGCTTCAAGACAGTTTATGTCCAAATCAATGTCCCTGGACGCCAGGAACGCGGCGACCTGTTGTTCCACAGAGCTCTCCTCCATCTCGCCAGGTCCGAGATCACTGCCCACGGTCAATGCGTGGGCATATGAGCGGGGTTTAATCTTTGAACCAGTCACAACCACATCGTTAATCCTTGAATACTGCTCCAAGTCCTCAACTCTCTTCTCAAGAGCCTTGATCTTCTTGTCCTTATCCTCTAATAACGCTCGTAGTCACGCGACTTCCTCCACTAGCTTGAGTATCTTGTCCTGCTTGTCCTTTATGTCATCTACGTCCAGTGACACTGTCTCAAGCGCCTTTTTAACCTCCTCCGACTCCTCAACCACCGAGCTTTTCTTTGGTGCCATTTGTAGTGTTTTTGACTCCGGTTGTTTACACTGCTCGGTACCTCACCTGGAAGCAGCATGGCTAACCGCTAGTCCCGGTCCCAAACTGCGCTGAAAGTTATTGTTTTACATAAATCCAAGGTCCAATAACCTTTTTTTTACGTTGTATTTTAATCCATAGCCATTGTCCATTTGGTCTGATTCCGAAGAAAAAAAATTATATAAATAAGTTTTCAAAGTTTCTTTTGCCTCTTCACACTCAGATAACCCAGAAGTGAATGTTGGAGTAAGCAGGAGTCTTCCACAACCACAAAACACGTACGTCATAGAGTATGTCATAGACTGAAAGATTGATTGCTTTATGAAGCATTGCAACACTGTTTTCCCAGTGTACGAGATTACACAGCCAGTGGCCTTCTGAAGAGGTCTCCCATCCAAGTACTAACCAGAACCAACTCTGATAAATTTTGTGATTGTATCATCTGATCTGAGGCCACATGTTCTTGACACTCAAGTGAAGAGTTCTTGGATGGTGACATGACAGTCATTCATGACCAAAGTCAATATTAAGTCAATATACTTGCTCATTTCAGCTTGTGGAAGACCTACAGGAACATGATTGGCAAAATTTGATGCAAATACCTGTGCTCAAGTTGTTCCATCATGTTACTTGTAGGCAGTGGTGGGCACAGCTCCGCTAATCCGCTAACCGCTAATTATAGAGGATAATGTTTTCATTATCGGATTAGCTTTTCAAATAACTTTGAAAACCATCATTGGATCTATTATCTTACACTAAGTTATGGTCTGATAACCATCATCGGACCAATTATCTTCTGATAAGTTTTGGTCCGATAATTTTTAGACCGCTAACATTTTTGCAGACATAGCTATTTCACGACAGAAGAAATGCATTTGAGATGCTCTGATCAGGCTCCACATGGACAACAGCATTAAACTCTTTGTATATTGTGCCTAAAACTCTTGTGAATATATTCTCTGGGTTTATATATGTTGTTATTGTGTTTGTTTTATGTAAAAATGCCAGAAGAAGCCCAGGTTGCTTTTCCAAAAGCCGAAAAGTCTGTTAAATTGTGAGTCTGGCCATGTGATATAACCAGCATCAAAATGCATAGAACACTGCCATCTATTGGCGAGCGGTTATATCACAGTGTTGTCGACGGCAGGATTTTAAAATTATCTGTAGGTTTCCAAAACCTGAGACCACAACATGTGGAGATAAAAAAAAAAAAAAAATCATCATACATCTGACAGGTTTAGTTGTACAGTGTGTGGTGTCAGCCACACTGTAAAAACAACACACACAAACAGATTTCACATATGAACATTCACAAGTCAAACACCTCACTTTCTGATTGGCTGCATGTCACATTTAGCTCCTCATGTCCTTCTTAACACACCACACATGGCAGGAATATCTGATAAGATTATATTTAGCATCATCACGATTGTCGGGGAGTCCTTAAGATTGTTGGAAGGGGAAGATCGGGTCCGATATCGGCCTAATTATCTTGCCATGTGAACCAGGCTTGATGTTATGATGCCTCACAGAGCGACTGATTGATCTGCTATAACATTGCACCGAGCCGCTAACAGATCGGATGTTATGACGCCTCACGGAGCGACTGATTGATGTGTTATGACACCACACCGAACATGTTTTCACTATTATTTGATTTCTTTGTGCGACTGACATCATTATTCAAGCATTCAAAGGGCGATTCCTATCGCCACACAACTCCAACCACACACAAGAAAGTTTTTTGACAGTTCTTTTTATTGAATGAAGCCTTGTCTCCCTCACCGGATAGAGTTGTGATGTCATCACACGTGCGATTAGGTGCTGTCTAGTGGGATCTTGAAAATTTCTTTCTTTTTTTATACAAATGAAAAAAATGACATTTTACAAAAGCACATTTATTTGTAAACACCAACATGTTACATTGATTCACTTGTGTTGTTTTTTACATAGAATGAATGAATCAACCAATCAGTATGAGCACAGGTTTAGTCACCCATAATCCCGTCTGGGCATCTGTGTGTTAATGTTCAAATCTTCAGAATTCATGCATTATTTTAAAATTAACAGATGTTATATATTCTATGTGGAATAATTTTATTTTTAAAGCAAAACCATAATTCAAACCTGCTTTCCATTTCAAGACCTCTGCCTCATCGCTGGACCACTGTATCCTGTCAGGTTAAATTACGCTTACCTAAAGCAGGGGGCACAGCTCACAGAGATAGAAGCGCTGGCTCATTGGCTGTTTGGGTTTGTGATCGCCTTTTATTCTATTAGAAGCTTTGGCGGTGTTGCTGTACGATTGAAAGTTCAACCTCCATTCGGTCAAAATCAAGATGCAGTTGAATCCTCCGAGAGCATTCTGCATGCACTTCAAAGAGTCAGGCAAATTCCTGTGGCCGGCCCGAATATTTAGCACATGTTGAACTGCTGTCTGACCGCAGCCTGACTGCGTTCTAAATATTCGCAGAGCATCAAAACAGCATTCAGAACAGTCTGATCCTGCCTGAGAGACTTTCACCATGGTCAGGCACATCAAATCTTGCCAGTATGTCCTGATTGTGCTACGGATGAGCTGTACGTGCACCTCCATTGCATCCCATTCAGTGTGCACAAAGGCAATATTATGTGCAATGTCTGTGGCACGCATTAATCTTGTGAATGACACATGAACATTGCACAATCAAACCGAAAGCACCATGTGTCACTGTGAGTCAATGCGTCTCTGAGCCATGGAGCAGCATACACATCTGAATGGGGTGTCATATCTATAATAAACCTTATATGACAGATACATGGTCAGATACGTGGTCCCATGGATTAGATAAAGTATATGAAATATTATGATCATCATAGCTATGCTGCCTCACGGCGAGTCATTGCATTTCAGAGGCTCGGCGCAGCATGGCACAGTGCAGGTGAATGGCATGTCACAGCTGTAATACACATATTATGAAATGTACACCATACAACTCTCTAGGACGAATGATGTTCCAACTGTATTGCCAAGCCGTTGCATGCCCATCTGCATGTCAGGGCATGCAACATATGATCCCAAAGTCCAGGCAGTATGTCATGTGAAGCATTAACTGATTGGCAGGACACACACAGGAACCACAGTGAGGTCATCTCATGGACCTAATATCCTGGAGAGGGGAAAGGCGTGGGGCTGTATCATCTGATGGCTCTGCAGATGGTGCATGAGCTCATATCATGTGATCACCCTGCTGGGTGTACCTAAGCTCATATCATTTGATGTCTCTGCAGCTTGTGCATGAGGTCATACCATATATTCACCCCACTGTGCGTGTATGAGCTCATATCATCTGATGGTTTTGCAGCTCATGCGTGAACTTATATCATGTGATCGCCCCATTGCAGATGAGCTCATATCATCTTACGGCTCCGAAGCTCGTGCATGAGCTCATATCATCTGACAGCTCTGTAGCTCGTGCGTGAGCTCATATCATGTGATCACTCCACTGCTCGTGCATGATGTCGTATCATGTGATCAATGTACTGCTTGTGTATTATGCTGTATCATCTGATCACTGCACTCTGCTGTTCACACAGAGCTGATTTCCTGGAGAGTAAGAGAGAGAGAGCATGCAATGGGAGGGGGAGCTGGCATGCTGCTGCTGTGTAATGCTTTACACTCAGGACCTGCCTCACCTCCCTTCTGGCTTACATATTTTATCCAATATTTGTACTGATATATGTTGTCCAGGGTTCCTGATTATGGTATTACTGAGATACACTACGAACTGCAACCGTTGAACAGCAACCGGTAATGGCCATCAGGCCATTACCGGTTGCTGCAGCGATAATAACAGTTGTGGGTGTGCACATCGGGGTCCTGATGGCCATTCGACATCCAGCATAAAGAAACTGCGGGCCTTCAAAGGATATCAGACCACAATGCTTGCTCTGCCACGCCCCTCCTCTTACATGCCTTCCACCTAGTCTTCGGGTGGAGATTGGACTGTACTCGCACGGCATTGGAGTGCTTTCTTGATATTCTTACTGCATTTTGACTGCGATGTGGATATTCGCTCTGTGTTCCAACTATATTTGAACTGCATTCATAAGACCCCCGTCACACATAGCAAGAATGTGCAGATATCAGGCAGAATCACCCAGAACAGGAAAAAAAAAAACAAAACCTGGAGGTGCAGTCTTTAGGGAAAGACAGACAGCCGTGTAGGACCGAGAGATGACCACATGGAATTTGGGCAGAGTTGTGCTTACCCCCATAACCGCAACCCAAACGTTGTCGGACAACAGTACAGAGACACAAACTGCACCAAAAATATAAAGTGCCCAGACTGGTGGACGGATGCACCCAAGTGCTGTCACTCACTCACTCATACACTAATTCGCTCAAAACTCGCACCCTCGCACACACATGCGTCTTCGACACATGACGGACTGTCAGCATCATGCCCATGGACATAGCATGGCAACGGTGATGTTGTCAGCAAACAGAGGGCACGGGAGAGCTGTATTCCGTGCTGACTGGTTGGATCACCACTGCACATCATAGGACAATGCCTGACATAGGATATGTTTATGCCATGATGGAAGGGGAATTTTTGTGCTGGTGTCATCAGCAAACAGAATGCATGGGACAGCTGTGCTCTGCGCTGATCAGTTGGATCACTAGCGCATGGCATGCCACAGGACAGCACTTGACATGGGATTTTTTTATGCTGTGATGGACGGGGCATTTTTGAGCCGGTGTGATCAGCACATGCCACAAGCGGGATGTGAGGGGCTTTCCTGGCCACTGTCCGCCCTGCGCTGTGAAACACACCTGAGGCTGTACCCAGTGGTGGGCACTGTTCAGCTAATCCGATAACCAATAATTATCAAAGCTAATGTTTTTGTTAGTGGATTAGATTTTCAGATAAGTTGTAAAACCATCATCGAACGAAATATTTTCCAATAAATTTAGTTTCAATAACTTTCAGTTGGTGAACATTTTTTTTTTTTTTTTTGCTGGTAAAGTGAGCAAAGTTTTAATCAATCAATCAATCAATTTTTTTTATATAGCGCCAAATCACAACAAACAGTTGCCCCAAGGCGCTTTATATTGTAAGGCAAGGCCATACAATAATTATGTAAAACCCCAACGGTCAAAACGACCCCCTGTGAGCAAGCACTTGGCTACAGTGGGAAGGAAAAACTCCCTTTTAACAGGAAGAAACCTCCAGCAGAACCAGGCTCAGGGAGGGGCAGTCTTCTGCTGGGACTGGTTGGGGCTGAGGGAGAGAACCAGGAAAAAGACATGCTGTGGAGGGGAGCAGAGATCGATCACTAATGATTAAATGCAGAGTGGTGCATACAGAGCAAAAAGAAAAAGAAACAGTGCATCATGGGAACCCCCCAGCAGTCTACGTCTATAGCAGCATAACTAAGGGATGGTTCAGGGTCACCTGATCCAGCCCTAACTATAAGCTTTAGCAAAAAGGAAAGTTTAAGCCTAATCTTAAAAGTAGAGAGGGTGTCTGTCTCCCTGATCTGAATTGGGAGCTGGTTCCACAGGAGAGGAGCCTGAAAGCTGAAGGCTCTGCCTCCCATTCTACTCTTACAAACCCTAGGAACTACAAGTAAGCCTGCAGTCTGAGAGCGAAGCGCTCTATTGGGGTAATATGGTACTACGAGGTCCCTAAGATAAGATGGGACCTGATTATTCAAAACCTTATAAGTAAGAAGAAGAATTTTAAATTCTATTCTAGAATTAACAGGAAGCCAATGAAGAGAGGCCAATATGGGTGAGATATGCTCTCTCCTTCTAGTCCCCGTCAGTACTCTAGCTGCAGCATTTTGAATTAACTGAAGGCTTTTAGGGAACTTTTAGGACAACCTGATAATAATGAATTACAATAGTCCAGCCTAGAGGAAATAAATGCATGAATTAGTTTTTCAGCATCACTCTGAGACAAGACCTTTCTGATTTTAGAGATATTGCGTAAATGCAAAAAAGCAGTCCTACATATTTGTTTAATATGCACTTTGAATGACATATCCTGATCAAAAATGACTCCAAGATTTCTCACAGTATTACTAGAGGTCAGGGTAATGCCATCCAGAGTAAGGATCTGGTTAGACACCATGTTTCTAAGATTTGTGGGGCCAAGTACAATAACTTCAGTTTTATCTGAGTTTAAAAGCAGGAAATTAGAGGTCATCCATGTCTTTATGTCTGTAAGACAATCCTGCAGTTTAGCTAATTGGTGTGTGTCCTCTGGCTTCATGGATAGATAAAGCTGGGTATCATCTGCGTAACAATGAAAATTTAAGCAATACCGTCTAATAATACTGCCTAAGGGAAGCATGTATAAAGTGAATAAAATTGGTCCTAGCACAGAACCTTGTGGAACTCCATAATTAACTTTAGTCTGTGAAGAAGATTCCCCATTTACATGAACAAATTGTAATCTATTAGACAAATATGATTCAAACCACCGCAGCGCAGTGCCTTTAATACCTATGGCATGCTCTAATCTCTGTAATAAAATTTTATGGTCAACAGTATCAAAAGCAGCACTGAGATCTAACAGAACAAGCACAGAGATGAGTCCACTGTCCGAGGCCATAAGAAGATCATTTGTAACCTTCACTAATGCTGTTTCTGTACTATGATGAATTCTAAAACCTGACTGAAACTCTTCAAATAGACCATTCCTCTGCAGATGATCAGTTAGCTGTTTTACAACTACCCTTTCAAGAATTTTTGAGAGAAAAGGAAGGTTGGAGATTGGCCTATAATTAGCTAAGATAGCTGGGTCAAGTGATGGCTTTTTAAGTAATGGTTTAATTACTGCCACCTTAAAAGCCTGTGGTACATAGCCAACTAACAAAGATAGATTGATCATATTTAAGATCGAAGCATTAAATAATGGTAGGGCTTCCTTGAGCAGCCTGGTAGGAATGGGGTCTAATAAACATGTTGATGGTTTGGATGAAGTAACTAATGAGAATAACTCAGACAGAACAATCGGAGAGAAAGAGTCTAACCAAATACCGGCATCACTGAAAGCAGCCAAAGATAACGATACGTCTTTGGGATGGTTATGAGTAATTTTTTCTCTAATAGTTAAAATTTTGTTAGCAAAGAAAGTCATGAAGTCATTACTAGTTAAAGTTAATGGAATACTCAGCTCAATAGAGCTCTGACTCTTTGTCAGCCTGGCTACAGTGCTGAAAAGAAACCTGGGGTTGTTCTTATTTTCTTCAATTAGTGATGAGTAGAAAGATGTCCTAGCTTTACGAAGGGCTTTTTTATAGAGCAACAGACTCTTTTTCCAGGCTAAGTGAAGATCTTCTAAATTAGTGAGACGCCATTTCCTCTCCAACTTACGGGTTATCTGCTTTAAGCTACGAGTTTGTGAGTTATACCACGGAGTCAGACACTTCTGATTTAAAGCTCTCTTTTTCAGAGGAGCTACAGCATCCAAAGTTGTCTTCAATGAGGATGTAAAACTATTGACGAGATACTCTATCTCCCTTACAGAGTTTAGGTAGCTACTCTGCACTGTGTTGGTATATGGCATTAGAGAACATAAAGAAGGAATCATATCCTTAAACCTAGTTACAGCGCTTTCTGAAAGACTTCTAGTGTAATGAAACTTATTCCCCACTGCTGGGTAGTCCATCAGAGTAAATGTAAATGTTATTAAGAAATGATCAGACAGAAGGGAGTTATCAGGGAATACTGTTAAGTCTTCTATTTCCATACCATAAGTCAGAACAAGATCTAAGATATGATTAAAGTGGTGGGTGGACTCATTTACTTTTTGAGCAAAGCCAATAGAGTCTAATAATAGATTAAATGCAGTGTTGAGGCTGTCATTCTCAGCATCTGTGTGGATGTTAAAATCGCCCACTATAATTATCTTATCTGAGCTAAGCACTAAGTCAGACAAAAGGTCTGAAAATTCACAGAGAAACTCACAGTAACGACCAGGTGGACGATAGATAATTTTACTGTCCAAAATGTGTGTAAACCCTAAAATCAAACATTTTAGTCCATCATGGACTGTTGGGGTTTTTACGTAATTATTGTATGGCCTTGCCTTACAATATAAAGCGCCTTGGGGCAACTGTTTGTTGTGATTTGGCGCTATATAAATAAAATTGATTGATTGATTGATCATGTGTAGATCAGTGGTTTGTGGCAGACTGGCTGTCGCTTGATGATGACATCATCATTAAGCGCAAGACGTGATTGGCCGGTCGATGTAGTGAGCATTGTGGGTAGTGTAGTTCAGGTTCACTTTGGACCTTACACTGTTACCGTCCGCTCAACAAACAAAAAAGACCAATTGGCACGGGATAATTTAATTGCCAAGACTCTTTTTTTTTCTTTTTTATCCTTTTTGGATAATCAGGAAGTTTTATGTGGAATATTTTCTTCAGAATTTAATGAATCCCACAGAAACTAACAGGTAAGAATTTATATTTACGTTGTGTCTTTTACTCTGCCAATCAATGGACGTATTTCAGTTGTTTAAGCTGCAGGGTTCAAAGCGTGTGAAAAAGCAGCAGCTTTTAGTTCGTAAATGACGGTGTACATAATACCGACATAAACTGACTTCTAATACTGTGTTTTACTGCTTTTGAAAGATGATTACAGTGTTTGGATTTGTGTGATTTTTTTTTTTTTATTCATTCATTTTTCGTGTGTTCTTTTTATGTTTGTGATCCTTGAACTTACCCAGCAGTGCCTGCGGCGCTTAAAGTGAAACTGATTTATCAGAAGCCGACAGTGTAATCTTACGTGGTCATGTCTGAATAAATGTTGTCGGCTATCTGTAATAAAGATTTTTTTTTTTTATAATTTTTTTGCAGTTTATCAGTTTAGCATCATAAAAAAACACTTTTCAGTTATAGGATTAATGGTTATCGAAGCTAACTTTTTGGTTATCTGTGCCCACCACTGGCTGTACCGGAGGTGAGTTCACATGTATATTCATGGCGTCATGGGCTGGCAAAACAGTTCCACCGTCAATCCTGTAACAGAGTAAGATGGTAAATATGTCATAATCTGTGTATTACAAGGATGACATCCCGTTCAGTTGTGTTGTGGGCACTGCGCCGAGCTTCTGATGCGCACAATGACACATGGACTTGCAGTTACAGACGGTGCTTTCTGTTTGATTGCACAATATTCACGTCCACTGCACATGATGGATGCATGCCACATACATGTTGCATATCAACATATCCTTTGCACTGCCTGAACAGGATTCAGTGGAGGTGGATCTCACATGCCTGATCCATGTGGCGGTTTCCTGACCACAATCATGTTCTGACTGCTATTATGATGCCATGTGAATAGGTAGATTGCATGGGTAGACGACATCCAAACGGCTTTTGTCTCTGCCAGAGGAACCACAGTGTTGTAGACTTTTCTGATGAATTCTGGGTTCTGGCAGTGGAAGCCGGCTGGAACACCACGTCACTGTGGAGCGCATTTATGAATTAATTAGCCAAGACACTGCGCAGAACCCTCAAAATCACAGGCCTGTGGTAGAGGACCCGAGATGCTTGAGGAACACACATGCTACCCTCATATTTTTTTTTTCTTTGGTACAGGAGGGCTGGGGTTTAGTAGTGCAGCAGAAAATGGAATATTTACAGAGGAATCCTTCAAATCTGGAAAGAAGCACCAAAGTTGGCACAGATATTCCTTAGACATTACTCTTTTGTGAATTTTCAATCGGTGTTCAGGTAGGGGTCAATTGAAGAATTACACAGGGGTCAAAATTTAAAAATGTTTCAATCATATTGAAAGCTATACCACATTATTTGTCTGATCACAACAATACCAAAAAGGTATAGTTTGGACTATCTATGACTGAATGTTATGGAGTTATGGGGTAAAAACAGCAAGAATGGTAACAAAGGTCAGCATTAATTTGTACAGTGGTCAGACATTAAAGTTGCTCTAAATACTGTAAAATGTGATGCAAATTATTGGTTGAGTTAATAGGGTTTTAAAAAGGAATAGTTTGCGCTATGTGTCATACTTAGTTATCATGTTACAGGGCAACATATGTCACATGTCACAGAATCCAATGGACGTCGACATTGCTCTACCTTTACCTTGCAGACCAAGCATTCAACACAGTCAAAACTATATCATTTATTAATCCTATTAGTTCAACCAATAATTTGCACCACTTTTTACCAAAATTGGAGCAACTTTAACGTCTGACCCCTGTACAAACTAATGCTGACCTTTGTTGCCATTCTTGCTGTTTTTACCCCATAACTCCATAACATTCAGTCATAGATAGTCCAAACTATACCTTTTTGGTATCGTTGTGATCAGACAAATAATGTGGTATAGCTTTCAATATGATTGGAGCATTTTTAAATTTTGACCCCTGTGTAATTCTTCAATTGACCCCTACCTGAACTCCGATTGAAAATTCAGGTGGCTACTCAGTTTTTTCAAGAGTAATGTCTAAGGAGTATTTGTGCCAACTTTGGTGCTTCTTTCCAGAAATGAACAATTGTTACAGTTATCTGCTCCACTATAGATAGATAGATAGATAGATAGATAGATAGATAGATAGATAGATAGATAGATAGATAGATAGATAGATAGATAGATAGATAGATAGATAGATAGATAGATAGATAGATAGATAGATAGATAGATAGATAGATAGATAGATAGATAGATAGATAGATAGATAGATAGATAGATAGATAGATAGATAGATAGATAGATAGGACAACAACAGCTCTCTGTCTAATGTCTACTCAAAGTGTTGAGCATGCACAAAACTTTCAGATGAACTCACTGGATATCAGCTGACAAGGAACGTAGTGAACACATGACAAAAGGATTTGTGCAGGGAAAAAAAATGGACAGAAACTGACATCAAAATTTCATATCCATTACTTAAATGATTTCTCCCTCACAGTGTGACTCAGAATTAAAGTGAGAGCATTTTCAAAGCTGTGTCCCACCCAGGTCATACATGAGCTCACCCGTGCTCCACCTCCTTTACCATATATGGCCTACTGACATGCACACACACACACACACACACACACACACACACAGAGCAAAGGACAGAGGCACACATGCAATTCACACAACATACTGGATGAAAATTTTTTCAAAAAAATTAACTTACCTTTTTTTAAAAATGTAGAACACTACGCCAGCAATGAGACCAACAACAAGTAAACATGCAATTGTTATTCCAACAATGGCACCAGGTGAAAGTGATGGCGATGGGCCTTCTGCCGAAACTGCAGTACAAAATTGAAAATAAATAATTAATTAAATAATAAATTGATCATTTCAGCATTATTATGTTTATAACAATCCCATTTTCAAACCTCACCCTTTCACATCTGTACAGAGTGCGGTTTATGAGATGCTGTCATTTGCACAAATATTAACAAACTTATAATCGCCAAAATATTGAATATGGATTGGCTCTACATTTTGATATAAAAACAAACCAAAACAAAACAATGTGCTGCACAGTACATTCATCCAAATGTGAATGACAAGAGATGTAATCCAATAAATAGACATTTTAAAAAAGTTTCCATTTACACTTTGTCTCACAGTGTGAAAGTGGCTGACAGCAGCTCTCTGCTGCTCACAGGTTAAATTAAAACTACTGTATAAAGATTTGACAAATTTTAGAATAGGAACCGGCAGACAGTGTGATAAGGAATAAAGTTTGTTTTAAACCCATGTACGCTTGAAAAGTCCCGTTTATTTTGTCCAAGTGTTCAACAAAATTGGAATGATTGCAGATTCAAAAAAAATGAGAGAAAGGGACTGCTTTTGATTGACAGCGGGAGTGTGCCGTCTAAGGGTGCAGCTACATCACACACAATGGGTCTGGAGGAGTTGGCAGGAACTGTGTCTCAGAGACTTTGCCTTCTGCAACTGGCTCAACTGAAAGAGGTCTGTACTGAAGTTGAGATCCCACCTGGAAATGTCACAAGACGAGCGTTATTCAGTCTAATTACTGATTCTATGGACAGTGTGATCAGTGCACCCTGCTCAGCATGTCGCTCTCGTTGAAGCGTCACCTCTGCTATTTTGGCATTGTGGGATAGCTGGCGCACAGATTGAGCTCGCTGGACTACTTTCGCCTGACCCAGTTTCCAGTTGTTTGCAAAATGGTGTGGCATTTGTGCTGGAGACCCTCCTGTCCTGTGCACCAACAGCATTTCCTGTATATTTGTTTTGTGTATTGTTCTGTAATTTATGTCTGTAGCATGGCCCAGGCAGGGGGTCACACCTTTGGGTCTGGTCTGCTTGAGGTTTCTTCCTCAGAGGGAGTTTTTCATTACCACTGCTGCTCTGGGGGTCAGTAAGGTTAGACCTTACTTGTGTGAAGCGCCTTGAGGTAATTCTGTTGTGATTTGGCACTATATAAATGAAAATAAATTGAAATTGAAATCGAAAATTGAAATTGTCGACATGAGAAGATCCTGCTGGATGAGTGTGAATATTGACTTACGATCATTTTGGCGTAAAACCACACGAGATACACAAGTTCTTGTGCCAAATAGCACAATTATCTGGGAACTATGTTTTGCACAGGAATTCATCAAGCACATCGGCCACGGGTGCGTACTAACACAGAATACCCAGAAACTGACTAGAAGTTCGGCCAAAACGAGAGCGTCCACTTTTAACTTGCCATAAGTTAAGCCAGTGGTGCTTGTGAGAGTGTGTGATCAGTGATGAAGAGGAGGACGTTGCATCACATTATCTGAGAACAATGTTGAAATTAGTTGAGCGAACCACACAAAAGACTGGAAACACAAGTAATGAGCCAGCAGAGAACACAGCACAAACTAGTCAAAACACATGTTGAAGAGATGAGCTTAGCTGAAAAATACACACAACTGCAGCAAAACAGTCGAGCTCTGCAGGATGAAGTTAGGAGGCTGAGTAAAAGAGTGAACAGTACAGCTTTAAGTCAAACTTCAGCTCCTCAAAATGTGCTGCCTACAGCCGTGAACAGGCTCCCAGAAGGGACAATAAGAAGAGAAATGAAGATTTGTAGTCAGATTGGGGAAAGAGGGCAGAAGGACAAACTCTCATACACAAACGTGATGCACCAGATTGACAGAGGTTTGAGCAGGAGACAGTGAGGCTGAAATCATAGAAGCAGGGATGAAGTCGATTGGTCCAGGTTTGGGTATTCATGATATGCTTGAGATAAAACTTGACCTTACGCTTTCCCAGCTGAAGACAAGATTAAAGGGGCATTTCAAAGAGGACAGTTCTACTGAGCTGGACCACAGGCTTGTTCACATAACACAAGACAGTTGTGAGTCTCCTCAAAACTTTCTCTTTGGAGCAGTTGTGTTTAAGGAAAGGCTTTTACTTGCTTCTAGAAGTAGGGTCAGATGAGCAGTACAGTCCTGAGCTCATTCAGAACAAATTCTTGAGGTCAGTTAGTATTGGACTGTTAAGTGACCATGTCAAGTTCCAGCTTAAGCCTTATCTCGATGATCAGAGACTGACACATGAAGTACTCATTGACAGGATGAATGAAGCAGGTAGTGCTGAGTCGGAGAGACAGTCCAAGCAAAGAAAGAACACAAGTAGTAAAGTCCCAAAAGTGAATGAACTACAGACAGAAATGCCAGGAGCGCGCATTGCCACTTGTCGACAGGCTGCCGTGGTCAAAGTTCAACCCAATCCAACTGTCGCCACTCTGAACTGTGACGTAGCTTTGTGCTGTCAAATAGAAACGGGGCATCAGGCCAAAACTAGTGGCCAAGACTAGTGGCAGAAACCCAGCGGTGGGCACTGTTCAGTTCATCCGAAAACCGATAATTGTCGAAGCTAATGCTTTTGTTAGCGGATTAGCTTTTCAGATAAGTTTAAAAACCATCAGGGGACCAATTATCTTCCGTTAAATTGAGTTCTGATAATCAAAGTGTCAAAATATATTAACTTTTATTAGGAAATTGTACAAGTTTCAGTAAAATCATATTGCACTTCCAAAAGACTCATTTTATACAAATATTGACAAATGATTGAACCTTAGGCTCTGCTGTGGCTATTTTTATTATTACTATTATTATTTAAATGACAGAATCTAGCAAATTTCAAATAATTTTACTTTCTGCATTAAATGTGTGAAAAAACATTCTTATTCAGATAAATGATTAAAAAAATCATCAGTCACATAAATGGACTGCATTTACAGTGGGGAAAATAAGTATTTGACCCCCTGTCAGTTTTGCAGGTTTTCCCACCTACAAAGAATGGAGAGGTCTGTAATTTTTATTGTCGATACGCTAGGTGAGAGACAGAATCTAAAAAAAAAAAAAAAAAAAAAAAAATCCAGAAAATCACTTTGTATGATTTTTAAATAATTAACTTGCATTTTATTGCAGAAAATAAGTATTTGACCCCCTACCAACCAGCAATAATTCTGGCTCACACAGACCTGTTAATTTTTCTTTAAAGGGGATAGAGAATCAAAATCATCTTTTTCATGTTTTTGGTGTTAGTTCAGAGTCTCCCCGCTGTGGGGAAAACAGACGAAGTGCCAGCAAATTCTCTGATATGATGCAGGTGTTAGTTTTGGGGATGAAAATTTACAGGGTGATTCCATAATTTTTTCCTCAGAATTGAGTGATTCCATATTTTTTTCCTCTGCGTGGTCTAAAAATGTAACCGTTACTGACTGCCACAATCTTTTTTTCTTGATTTCTTAAAGCCAGAAAGTTGCCATTTGAAATGACTTTAGTTTTGTGTCATGTCTGTGATCTGCTTTTTTTCTACAAAATTAAACAACTGAATGAACATCCTCTGAGGCCGGTGATTCCATAATTTTTTGCCAGGGGTTGTACAAGCAAAGCTTGATCTCGTGACCTAAGAGAACGTGATGAGGAATAAGACACGAGCAGGTCAGACAGATACCGTGGAGCAAGATCATTAAGACATTTAAAAACAAACAATAAAATTTTAAAATCAATACGATAGCGAACAGGCAGCCAGTGAAGGAAAAAAAAAAGGGAGAAACATGGTCATACCTCCGGGATCCAGTCAAAAGACGGGCTGCAGCATTCTGGACCAGCTGCAGCCGTGCAAGTGAGGCCTGGCTAATACCAGTGTACAGTGCATTACAATAATCCAGCCGAGTCATAAGAAAAGCATGGATTAAAATCTCCAAGTGATGCCTTGAAAGTAAGGACTTAATCTTAGCTAGCTGCCTCAGATGAAAGAAACTTGCCTTCACAACAGCACTGATTTGTTTATCAAGCTTAAAATCTTTATCCATTCTCACACCAAGGTTGCAAACCATACATTTAATACATTGTGTCAATGGTCCAAGGTTTATTGAACCACAACTACCTGATTTACTTGGCCCGACCAGAAGAACTTCAGTTTTCTTTTCATTAAAGAGAAGGAAGTTTGCAGACATCCAGTCTTTAATGTTCTCAATGCACTCCAGAAGATGATTGGCACCAAAAGCATTCTCACGCTTTAGGGGCACATAGATTTGACTGTCATCAGCATAAAGGTGAAATGACACCCCAAATCTATGAAAAACTGATCCCAGCAGAAGCAAATACAATGAAAAAAGAAGTGGCCCAAGAATGGACCCTTGTGGTACACCACATGACAGAGGAGCTGTGGAGGAAACAAAATCTCCAAGTTTTACACAAAAACTCCTATCCGTTAAGTAGGATCTGAACCATTCTAGAGCATAGCCCTGAATGCCGACCACATTCTTAAGGCGATCCAGGAGGATCTCATGATCCACTTTGTCGAACGCAGCGATCAGATCCAACAACACCAAAACAACAGTGTGACCAGAATCAGTGGACACCAACATGTCATTAAAACTCTCATCAAAGCTAACTCAGTACTATGAAAATTCTTAAAACCAGATTGAAAGACCTCAGGGATCTCATGCTCATCTAAAAAAGCTTTCAACTGATTAAAAACAATTTTCTCCAACAACTTTGACAAAAATGGTAATTTAGAAATAGGGCGAAAGTTGGATAGATCACTAGGATCAAGACCAGACTTCTTTATCAATGGTTGAACAACCGCATGCTTCAGGCAAGCAGGCACTACCCCATTTATCAACAGTTCCATTGCCGCAGTGTAGGACAGAGGAAGCCATTGTGGGAAACACTTCTTTAAACAGACGTGGAGGAACATGATCACTGGGTGAGCCAGCAGGCTTCATCTGACGCAATACTTTTTCTGAACAGGAGAGTGTCACAGGCTCAAACTGATACAACACGGCTTTACAAGTGACAGAATCAAACACATCAACAGATGGAGGGCTAATAAGGGCCCTAGTTGACACAACCTTGTTGATGAAAAAATTTAAAAAGTTTTCACACACCACAGGTGAGGCTTCAATGCTCTCAGGCTGGGGAACATTAAGAGCCATATTCACCATGTTAAAAAGAACATGAGGGTTGTGTCTATTAGCTGTAACCATAGCAAAATAAAGAGCCTTAGCAGATTTTACACATTTTTGATAGCTGGACTAACAGTCCTTTAACATTTTAAAGGAACTTTGCAGCTTATCCTTTTTCCATTTTCGCTCAGCTCTCCTGCACTCGCGTCTTGCAGCATGAGTAGATTCATTTAGCCAAGGCTCAGATCTGGGTCTGGGGCATCTCATTTTAAATGGAGCCACACGATCAAGAATAGACTCACAGGTAGAGTCAAAGCATAAGGAAAACCGCATGGCGCAAAGCAACGCTGTGATGAAGCCTCACAGGACATGTTGGGGCATGTCCAGCTCATGCTCAATTTCTCGGATAGTCACACGACTGAAAAGCAACCGACAGCCGTCTGAAATCCACCTGAAAGCCGTCCTGTGAGGCCAACACGGAGGTGGTTTTGTGCCGCGTAATGAACGGCTCCGTGGAGCATCCCTCCGCTTTTCTTTCCATGAAAAAAACTCCTGTAACAGTGGAATGTGCCGAAAAAGTGCTGATGTCCACGCCTTCTGCCTTTTTGTGAAAGTCAGACGACGTCCCGGATCAACAAAGCCTTCACGTTGGAAATGATCTGGTTGTTTCAGCGGGGTGTGAGCCTGTCGATCGGCGCAGTTGTGGGCCATCCTTAAAGCGGCAGTAACACTCCTTAATCTGTGTAATCCCCACAAAATCGTCCCTGAAAGCCATATTAATTTTCCAAACGGTGTCCACCTGGAGGTCTCTCACAGTTTCTGGAAGAAAATTGATGCAGCAAAGCTCCAAATCGTTCAGACATTTATTCGCAATAAAAATCTGACGAGAGGGGTGGACCACTGCTCACACAAAGCCTGCTCACAGGCAAATGACGCAACCGACAGGCGTGAAAAAACTCACGCATGCGCACGAAGGTTCAAGCTTGGCTGATGCAATCACACGTGATTCAAATCCATATGGTTTTTGCAAAAAATAAAAAGGTCCGATACTTTTTGGACAGACCTCGTAGACCAGTAAAGAGCTGACTTTCACTGTAAAAACTGATATAATTGCCAAAAACAAAATTTGCACAGACAGAGGGGTCATGGCTGGGTCTTCCAGCATGACAGTGACCCCAAACACACAGCCAGGGCAACTAAGGAGGGGCTCCGTAAGAATCATTTCAAAGTCCTGGAGTGGCCTGGCCAGTCTCCCTGAACACAATAGAAAATCTTTGGAGGGAGCTGAAACTCCAAACCTGAAAGATTTGGAGAAGATCTGTATGGAGGAGTGGACCAAAATCCTTGCTGCAGTGTGTGAAAACTTGGTCAAGAACTACAGGAAATGTCTGACCTCTGTAATGGCAGACAAATGTTTCTGTACCAGTTGTTGAGCTCTGTTTTTCTAGGGGGTCAAGTACTTATTTTATGCAATAAAATGCAAATGATATTATATTATTATATTTAAAAATCATACAATGTGATTCACTGGATTTTTTTTAGATTCTGTCTCTCACAGTTGAAGTGTACCTACAATAAAAATTACAGACCTTTCCATTCTTTGTAGGTGAGAAAACCTGCAAAACTGACAGGGGGTCAAATACTTATTTTCCCCACTGTATATAGTTTTTTTCCATCTGCATGATGGCCTGCAAGTTCCTGCGGTGGAAACAGGCCTACTGAGAAGGTCTCACGTTTTCTTCCCACTTGACGCTTTCTGGTTGGAGTTTACATGTTCTCCTGTGTTTGTGTGGGTTCCCTCCGGGTGCTCCGGCTTCCTCCCACATCCAAAGACATGCAGGTTAAGTGAAGTGAAGGTCAGATGAAGTGCTGCTGGTTTGTGATGCTCTTTTTGTGTCAACAGTAAAAGATGATGTTTATTGCTTCCAGTGAATGATCATGGTCTATGTAGCTTCATCATGGCTGATGGGGTTGCTGCAACCGTCTGTGTGCTTGTGCAGTCGGCTCGCTGCGAGGACGGAGAGGTGAGGGGGCGAAGGAGGGGTATGAGCTGCTTCAGTCAGTGCAGAGAAAACTGTTGGTTCATCTTGTTCACACCGTGTGCACGTGTCGGTGACAGTCATACTGAAATTATGAGATGAAATAAATGGTCAAAATTCCTTAAAAAATGAGAATATAGGAATGAACATTATAAAAATCACACACACGTGTGTTAAATAATAATAATAATAAAAACCTGATGTGGAGAAACTGCAGTGATGTTCAGAAGCAGAAATTACACAAAGCAGCTGAGAACTCTGAACTTTAACAGACTGTTATTTTCCAAAGATGTTTATTTTAGATGACTCAATGTCATTTTATGTTCAAGCACAAAATGTGACTGAGGAGGAGGAAAAAGAAGAAATTAACTCTTGTCAGAATAAAAACCCCACCTGCTGATTTTTGATGTTTTTCAATGTTATTAGGCTGCAGCTCTGCATTTCATTTATTTCAAAGTAAGTTATGTCTTATTATTTTCAAAAATCATGAGAGTCATATCAGTCTGCATTGTTCAGTTTTTCCTGCATGTGTTTGTGTATTTTTTCCTTCTTTATAAGAGTTTGGTGCTTGTGTTTGTTATACAAAGTTTTAATAAAACAATAAAATGTTAACACTTTTCTTTATAGCAGTTCTGTAATTTCTGAAATGCAACAGAAACAGTCACAAATCAGAAAAAAAGTTGTGACTGTATGTAAAATGAAGATTAAAAATAAAAATGTTGCACTATTCCCAGTTTTTCCACTCACACCCACTGAAACCAAAAGTGTCTAGGTGGCTTCCCTCACTTGTCTTCCAACTTGGACATTTAGTTTTTGAGAACTGCCTACCTGACACAGATTTACTATAAAGTACCACACTGTGTTCCTGAATGATCGATATAAATGAAGTCTAAGAAATGTTCAGTCACTTGGAAATGTTCATGTATTCAGCCTGACATTTCTCAAGAAAACTGGCTGTGAAAATGATTAATTAATTCTTACATTTAGAATAAACAGCCCTGTTCCAACCTTTTTTTTTTTTTTTTTTTTTTTTTTTGGAAAATGCTGCAGGCCTTAAATGCAGGAATGGATATATATCAACAAAAATTAAATAAAAATAAAGCTGACCACACAAAACATGAAATATGTTGGTTTCATACAGTCAGCAGTTACAGAAATAGAAGTCAAAGTAAATGTCAGGATCATTACGTGTCCACCACCACCACATTTTGAAAAACTATAAGACCACAGGCCATACATTATCTATGTTTTGTGTCTTTTAGTGAAGTTTTTTTTGTTTTGTTTTGTTTTGGTTTTTTATTTGGAATGGGAAGAGCTGAAAGACAAAGACGAAGAAGAAGAAGAATTAAGGCAACCAGTGCCTTCCTGTATTACCACAGATGAACTCTTCCTGTTGCCACATCTTCTGAAATAAAACTGCAGAACACTAAAACCCAAAAACTAAAAGAAGGAAAAAATGGGAGTGGTACAGGAGCGGGAGTCATTTTTCCCGGAGTGGGACGCGACAAGAATTTTTATTTTTTTACTCTGGCCAGGGATTGGGATGGGACAGAAATTTTTCTGTGGCAGTGGGACGGGACAGGAGTGAAAATCTACTCCCATGTCACCCTCTGGTCTGATCCACACTGCTGTGAAGGTGATGGGATGGTAGGAGTACCAGGGCCTGCAGTCTTGGTATGACCAGTCTGTTTTCAGGCACACTCAGAGGATATTGACTAACTCCTCACATATCCTCTATAAAGAATATGAACTCTTGCCTTCATGGAGGCGGTACAGAGGTCCGAAATTTAAGATGAACTGTTTAAAAAGTAATTTGTGCCGACGTCTATCAGACTTCTGAATAAGATTGCGTAAGGCGGCAGAACTGTGCGATGGCTCCATGGTATTTAAGGTCAGGGGAAGTGTGCAATATGGGGGGGTGGGGATTGTCTGTTATATTGTTGGTGGTTGTTTCTTATTCATATTCATATTTATGCGGGGTGTTTATATTGGATGGGGTTTTTATTGTTTTTATGGATTTTATTGTTTTTATTGTGTTTTTTTCTTATAATTGTTTTTATCTTGCATTGTATGCAGTATATGAGTCCAAGATGAATTTTCCTTTTTGGGATAATAAAGTCTATCATATCATATCATATCCACAACAAGAGAAAATTTAAAGACAAAAGCTGAGGCTTCTGGACAAAAATATGCAGATCTCCACAACTCAGGTTCTTCCTTAGGGAGCAACTCAAAAGTTCCAAGGTTTCATGATCTTGGATCTCATGTAGACTTCATATCATCCAGAAAGGAGGCCCAAATTAAAAGAACATCAGGACCACAACTCAGGAACGATGGAGTTGGAGGCATCAGATAGAACTGTGTCATCAAGATTAGAGAGCACACCATCACACAACCTAAAATGCTGGCAACCATAGAAGAATCCATGACTCCAAAACTGACACACAAAACTTCATTAATTGTCGTGGTGATGAATGATAATGTTCTGCAGCCATTGGCATTCATAGTCTGTCAGTGAGTCCTTTTTTTTTTTTCCTATTTAACCCATCTCATAATATCAGACTTAACATCTTTGATGACTCATAACCGCTCAGTGGACAAGCAAGTGTCCAAAGTGTACAACTCTGACATAATGAATATATTCACAGTTCTGCTGTTGTACAGTGATTAAATGTGCCCCCCCATATCACTGGTTAAAAAAGGAACATTTTTCAGATTTATCTAAGACATGGATGGATGAATCTGGAGAATTTGATATCTCAGAATTTGTTCATTGAAGACCCGACAGTTGTAGTTTCCAGTCTGATTCTGCTGGATGTTGTTCAGTCTGAGTTCTGGTCCAGAATGAGACAGTGTCTCTCCATTCAGATACCAGTCAAACTGGGCAGCTGGTTTGGAATCAGCCACAAAGCACAAGGTGACATCTGATCCTTTCCCATACCATAGTTGTGATGGAGAAAGCCTCAGATTAATATTTTCTGGACCAACTGAATGTAACAAGGAAACACAAGATAAGAATATAACAGATTACCACAGTATTATTAGAAGATTTGTTTTAAAATTATTATTATTATTTATTTTTTTTTACAAATTTACAATAACAGACAACAATGCATACAGACTGCACACACAAAAAAAGAGTTGTGCAGTTATGCAGAGTTCCACAAGGTACAGTGACCAGACCAAACTTGATTTTGTATATTAATAGCCAAGTGACCTCTGTGTGCTTGTGTACCTCTTTATGGCTTCAATCACGAAGAAACTGGGGACCGCTGACATTTGCCATTTGGTATGCTTATGTATTTTGGGTCAAGGATGAACTCTGCAAGAATGTAAAGTTGATAGGAGTAACATTTTTGGAAAAATTAGGAATATTAGCTCATAACAGTGAACAATGGATGTTGTGCTGCAGTGCACCACAGGAGTTTGGGTTTTGGGGTTAAGGGCCCTGTCACACATTAATGTTTTAGCCAGCGTATGCCAACCATATTAAAAATGCTGGCATATGCTGGTGTACGTCTAATAAATTATACATCTGTCACACGTGGTTTGGGTCAGTACTGCAGGATATGGTGCGGGTCAGAACGGCTAAGTCTAGCTTGGTTTGCATTTCTACCACCGGAAGAACCCTTTAATTTGGCAGGTGGAACACTTAAACATTGATGATCATGTCATCCAGTGTGTGTCCACTGTCACATGATATCTCCACTCCACATGGAGGCAAAACAGAGTAATTTAAGATTTTTTTAAATTTTATTTTATTTTATTTTTGTCTTGGTGGATCATGGGATTTATTTTCATCACATGCGGAATGCTGGCGAGTTGACTGATGGCGGTTTTAAATGTTGCTGTGACTGAACGAAGCGCTGTCACTCTTTCAACTTTTAAAGTGCCAGTCGACTGCAATATTGGCATCCTCCGGCTGAGAAATGCACCTGGAGCAGAGAAACCACAGAGGGACTTGATTTAAAACACTACGTTTCCACCCACGACAAGGAATTAAACTATTTTCAGACATCGATTTCCAAAATCAGAACACTTCATGTGGATAGGTTTTTGTCAGACTGTGATGATAAATCCGAATGAATGAAACGAACAGGCAGCTTCGAAAATTGAAGGTTGATAAGATGAATATTTTTGGAGAAATTATGGATATTTGCTAACAAAAGTGGAGAATGGATGTTGATAATTACATTCTGGACTCACCTATTATTATTATTATTGTCCCTGAAAACAAGATTCTTAAAATTAAGCAAGACCAGATTAAGACTTTATATTTACTCATTGTGAATGGTTTAAATATTTGAATCAGTTTGTTTCCATGAGGACTGCAGCTTTCAGCCAATCAGTGGACAGCATTAATGGATGTTTTTCGACTTATAAATAAATTACAAGAAATGCTGCAGGACCGCAGCCCTGACCATGGGCAGTGGTCACCTCCCTTCCTTCTTGATGTTGAATCTCATCCAACCTATGACATGATTACAAGTCAACCAAGGTCCCCTGACAAATGCATAACTGTAGTGCGCGTGTGCGCGCATGTCTATCAATACATGATCAATGTGTGACATGGCCACTTTCCCATTGCAGCAACACGCTCACATAGATGGACTCACGCCTCTGGCCTGTGGGGCAATTGAGCTGGCCATGCTGATTTTTCTGTGAGGCTGTCAGTCAGGCTGTGACATGACGTACATGTGGATGTTGTGATCGTGTGTCACATGACATGCCTGTCTGGTCGGATGGGGCTGTGACACGCAAGCGGGCTGAAATATGCCATGGTGTTCCACAGCTGTCAGCTGTGCCATTGTGGACATGACAGCCATCCAGCTGTGTGCGCTTTGCTGACTGCGATCACACTGCTCTGGAGTCACCACCCACAACCTCAGCCACACTGCAGTTGGCTGCAGTATGGGGTGGGTGAAACATTCACACCTCATCTGTGTTGTGGGGGGGACCACACACTCGCATGCCATTTGTGGTGGTGGGGTACACATACACTCACATACCATTTGTGTTGTTGGGGGGGGCGCACTCACACACTATTTGTGTTGCTCAGGGGGCACTTACAAAATGTGGGGCACTGCAGAACAGAACAAAATAGAAGAAATACTAAGGTTGGCGATCACCTTAGTGTTTCTTCTGCCACTTGCCCTAAGCACCACTAAAAGGCCAAGACTTTAGATAAAGTTGAGGCCACGGCCCATTCTGTTTCATAATAAAATTAATTTTAAATGGTAGGAAGTATAATGCCATACTGTGCCAGTATGCAAGCCATACAAAAGGGAAAATAAATGTGTCTTAAGTCTGGACTTGAAAGTCTCTACAGAGTCTGACTCTTTTATTGACGCAGGGATTTTATTCCACAAATAGGTGCACAATAGGAGAAAGCTCTGTGACCCGTAGACGTTTTATTCACCCTATGGATACAAAGTAGCTCTGCACCCTGAGAACACAGAGCCTGGGCTGGCACATAGGGTTTAATTCAGTCACCTCAGTAGGAAGGTGCTAGTCTGTGAATAATTTCATAGGTTAATAGCAGAACCTTAAAATCTGGTCTTACAGGGACAGGAAGCCAGTGAAGAGACACCAAAATGGGTGTAATGTGGTCAAACTTTCTGCTTCCTGTCAAAAGTCTGGCAGCAGCATTTTGAACCAATTGGAGAGCCCTAATATTGGACTGCAGTAAGCCAGAAAATCGAACTTTGCAGTAGTCCAATCGAGAAGAGACAAATGCATGAATCAGGGACTCAGCATCAGCCATAGACAGGATGGGACAAATCTTTGCTATATTCCACAGGTGGAAGAAATCAGTCCTCATAATATCTCTAATGTGGAGGTCAAAGGACAAAGTAGGATCAAAAATTGCCCCAAGGTTCCTCACTTTGTCAGTGTGCTGAATGACACATGAGCCTAGGCTAAGCGTTTGCTGGTCAAATTGAAGTCGATATCTCAGAACCATGAACCATCATTTGAGTCTCGTCAGTCTTGTGAGTTGAAATTGCTGGACATCCAGGTTTTCACTGATGCAAGGCAATCCTTTTAGGTTTTTATGTGAATGAGATTACCAGCAGTTATCGACAGGTTTAAGTGCGTATCATCAGCATAGCAATGAAAGGTATTCCCACAATGCCGCAAAAAGTACCCAAGGGGTGCTACATAAAGGGAGAAAAGCAGGGGGCCTAAGACAGACCCCTGTGGATCCCCAAATTTCATGTCACTAAGGCTAAAGGTAGTGTTGTTGTACAAAACACAATAATAATAAATACAATAACAAGTGAATTACTAACGTAAATGTGTGTGTTTGTCTATATGTGGCCCTGCAACAGACTGGTGTCCTGTCCAGGGTGTTCCCGCCTCATGCCCTGTGACTGCTCCAGCCCCCGCGAACTTGTATTGAACTAACGGGTTAAAGATGAGTGAGGGAATAATAATAAAAGCCAAGGGTGGACATGAAGGTGGACATGCTCTGAGATCCATGCACAGTGCTTGTCCAGTTGCTGAATCACTCTCTTCTCTGTGACATGGTGATGTCAAGCAGCACTTCTGGGGTGTGTGTAGTTTGATTTGATTTATTTGGCAATAACATAGTAAGTCTTTTCGGCTGTTCCCTTTTTTTTTTTTTAATTTGGGTTTTCTTCCACTCTGGGTCACTACAGCAGATCCGATGAGGGATCTGCATGTAGATTTGTTACACATCATGTATGACACCCTCCTCCTCTGTCCTCCTGCAATTTGGCTCTGATTGACAGATGAAGTCATGTTTACATGGCAGCACAGAGAGCTGCATTTAGCAGAAGGATTTTCATAGTTTAAAGACACATATGCACTGGGGGAAGGCGGATTTGAATGGAGTTTGCTGTGGTCCGAAAGCATGACGTCATTTCCTCACTGTATGTGTGCTGTTCTCAAGGCGGGGACATCACACAACTCTGCTGCACATCCTTGCTGAGTCAGTGAATGAGAAAGACAGAATGCTCCAGATAAAAAAAAATGATTCAAACCAAACCACTGTCTGACCTGGAATAGGTGTTCTGTGCTCGTGCAGAATAAAGACCAAAGGATGGCAGTGTCAAAGCAGTCTTCATATTTGGTCCCATTTGCTCAGCTGTCCCGAGTGAGTTGCACATGTTCAAAACACTCTTGGCACCATTGAGCTGGGACGCGCATCTGACAGTGGTCGATGTTCAGTTTTTGCATCATCTGATTGCAGTCTACATATTCTGACAGCATCATAACAGCATCTGAAACAATCTGATCACAGCTGATTGTGCTCTGAGATGGATCGGTCACAGCAAAGCCTGCCGGCATGTTGTGCCAGTTACGTCCACCTCCACTGGACCCCGGCCAGGGAAGGCGAAGGAAATGTTGAGATGGAATTGCATGTATGTGGCACATGTTCATCATGTACAGTGAATGTAAACAATCAAACTGAAAGTACTGTGTGCCACCACGCCTCTCCGTGGTCTCATGCGCAGTAATGTGTCATCGCACACATCAGAGCTGAACGGATGTCACAGCTGAAATATACATATTATTACTTGATCACCATCTAAACTCTGAAGGAGGTGTGACATGGAACTGTATCCCCAGGCCATGACAACATTATTAAACATGAAACTCACCTCCACCACGGAATCACGATCGTTTCACAATGCAGAGCACACAGGATCCAGAAACCACAGCCGGTGGTGAAAAGACTCTCACACGGCTGCTGTGTGCTGCAAATAACCATGGCAAAAATAAATCCCATGTGATCAACCAACCGACATCACAGTGTACAGAGTTGTGTTGTGCTGCTGACATACAGCTGGGCTGTCCCCAACTGTGACCATCACATTAGGCACGTTGGACTTTCAGCTGCTTAAGTAATCTGTGCCCCAGTTACTGTTATGATGACTAATTAAGTAACAAGCTGTCAACATGGCAGACAAAACAACCTCAACATTAAATGGATCCTTTTTCCACATTTCTGTACTGAGTGCATTCAGTTTGAATTTATCTTGCGTGCATTTTTTTCTTTTGTTTTGTTTTTACTATTTGACATCAGCTGAATGAAAAAACACCTCACGTGGAATGTTTTAATATATAAGTAGGTAGATTAAGTTCACCACTGCTTTGTCCTTATTTCTATAAATTGTATAATCCAGAGTTTGACTCACAGAACTCCATGAGGCGTTCTGATCAAAATAGGACAAAGTGAGTTTTCTGAACTGGACAGCAGTCATGGGATTTTTTTTCAGTACCTGCAACGGTTTTAAAAAAATTATTTTTGATTTTTCATGGTTGTCAGTTGTTTCCCAGCCATTGACACGTCAGTGATAGGTCCTAATTAGCCAATGTTGTCATTTTTTTGACGATTTAGCTGATGGCACCCACTTGAAAGAGGGACAAATGCATGGACACACTCATGCATACGAGTATAATACAGATCCAAACTGGAGAGTGTGGAAAAATTATTTTGTAATATTTAGCTCATTTTGTACACCATCGCTCTCAATCTCTCTCTCTCATGTTCTCTATGAGTTGTTTGATATCAATGCGCACCAACTGTGAGGAAATTTGACATCATGCTTTTAGACCACGGCAAACTGCTCAAATCCAGCATATACGTCTATAAAGTCGGAAAATCAGCGGAAATGTGATGTCATCTGTAGCGCACCAGCACTACCGGAGACAACAAGGACACATAAGGGACGCTGACACAGTTACATCGAAAGGTATTTTCTCATCACTTCTGTGTCCCTTTTAGAACACACTACGTACTCACAAATGACATCATCCTATGTAACGAGGCCATAAAGGATGTGAAACAGTGACAACACAGAATGAAAGTAGACAATGTTGGTGTAGGACATTTGTGAATGATACACACCACTGATCGCAAAACAACGTGCAACAACAGCAATGCAGATGAACAGTAGAGCTACAAACAGACACATGAAGCAAACATCATGAGCAGAACCACAACACAGATTGTGAGATTTTTACTGATTAAATCAGTTTAAGTGCAAACTACCATACAAGTAGATTTGCTTGCATCGCTTTTATTCAATTCATTCTACACTATTTTGTGTATTTTTCTTGTTTTTTTGTTTGTTTGTTTGTTTTGTTTTATTTGAGTTGATCTTATTTTATTTTCCTTAAAATTGTATCAGTTCATTTTAAAGTGGTATGTTTTGGTAATGATTGAATGTGGTTTTGCGTCAGGACCCCATTGGAAAGATAATCACAGTGATAATTTGTGATATTGTGTACTGTGCACATAATTGGGCAATCCTGAATAAATATATTCATTCTGAGTTACCACTGATTTTGTGTGCTTTTGAGATACAGACTTGGCATCTGTGCCCAGAGTCACAGCGCAGAGCATCAAGAGAGCGACATAACATTACCACTGGCAGACATCCATCGGCGGGCTGAAAGCAATTAAGCAGAGTGATGTCATCACCAGGACTGATATCAAACACAGGAGTCTGTGTATGGCACATGTATGTAGATGTGTTGTAGGATTGTCCAACTGAGGTCTTATTTACTGATTTCTACCAAACTTGGTATATTAATGAAGGTTGGCCCCAAAATTGCTGTAATTTTTTTTTTTGGGGGGGGGGAGCACTCGTCAAGAAATTTGATTTTCAATCCAATTTTGAACAAATGCGGCACACACTTACATTCCAGAACTACCCAGGTCATTTGGGTCAAGGTCCAAGTCATTGAAGTCGATTGAAAAGTTACTTAAAATACAGTAAAGAAGAACTCATTCAAAACCATGTTAAATTAACTCTATAATGTTGTAAAATAGGCAGCATGGTGGATAAGTAGTTTGCACTGTTGCCTCACAGCAAGAAGGTCAAGGGTTCGATTCCCACCTGTGGCCTTTCTGTGTGGTGTTTGCATGTTCTCTCTGTGTTTGTGTTGGTTCTCTCCGGGTGCACCGGCTTCCTCCCACATCCACAGACATGCAGGTTCGGTGAAGTGGAAACTTTAAATTGTCCGTAGGTGTGACTGTGTTTGTTTGTCTGTATGTGACCCTGTGACAGACTGGTGTCCTGTCCACAGTGTGCTCTGCCTCACACCATGTGACTGCTCAGATAGGCTCCAGCCCCCCGGGTGGCCCTTAATTGGAGTAAGCGGGTATAGAGGATGGATGGTGTAGAATAGTATTGATCAACTTTAACACTCGAGTTGATTAACACAACAATAGTGTGAATTGAACATGATTTTAATGGACCACATGCATTAGTTACAGTGTTAATTTAACTCTGTAACCCATCTTACAAAAAATCTGATCCAGATGACCTCAGCTGGTAATGTGAAGATCTTTGTCACATGTGGAGTGTGAGCGTGCACGTTAGTAACTCACAGCTGATGGACAACTTTAGTTGATTGCTGGAGCCGTTACTGACGGGATTGGACACGTGACACGTGAACGGTCCGTGGTCGTAGCGGGTCACATTGGTGATGATGAGAGTGGACCCTCCATCAGTGATCTGAACTCTGTCACTGTCTGTGACCTCTGAGGTGACGTTCAGCCAGAGGAAAGAGAGGGCGGAGCCAGAGGAGGTGCAGGTCAGACTGACAGAGCTGCTGAACTCCACCAGCTGTGTGGCGTTTGAAACAGCCACGACATCAGACACTCTGACTGCAGATAAATGAACAGAAAGGTTTGATGTTTGTGTTCAGACAAAACAAGTGGAACAGACAGAAACAGGAAACTGAAAATGATGAAACAGCATTTAAACATCAGCTCATCGTAAACATGCAATGTTCTACTGTCTACATGCCAGTGCTCCATTGTTTAATATGCCCAAAAAATAAACTCCACTGTCCTTCAAAGTCACATTCCTGAGCTCCAGAGCTGCACTGTTTGCAAAGAGGGTGATTCTGCCTCTATAATCTGGACCTGGAATGGTTCCTCCCTCACTGTATGTTACTATTGGTGTAGAATCCTTTATCCAGTCGATGTATATAATATTTGTCTGTGATGGATTCAGTGTTGTGCTGAACGTCACTGTGTCTCCCACAGTTGCAGTCAGAGGATCATCTGGCAGTATTCCGACTGCTTTGGTCAAACCTGGAGGAGAAAGAAAAGCTCTGAGTGGAAGAACGACAACAAAATGGAACATTGGAAGAAAACTTCAGTCACAATGAGAAGATGTTCCTCTAAATCTAAAATAACCAGGAGGCTGAAGTCAGGACAGAATCAATGTTTGGATGAAAAACAAAACAAATTATTGATATGTTTCAGTGTGTTTCATGTGTTTATTACCACAGACTGTATATGTGCTGGACAAACCCTCTGTAACGCCACCTACAGGATTTCTGAGGAACTCGTTTGAAATTCAAATTGTTCCAAATGTCACCATCTTGCCGACTGACGCCACTTAACTATCGTCCAGCCCATAAATGGTTAAAGAGGTGGAGCATGAGCAAGACCAGCCTGAAGTGGGCGGGGCAAATAAAGCCTGAACACACCCCCATCTGACAGTCATCAAATAAGCTAAAGCTAACAGCTACAGAGACCAAAACAGTTGTTTTGTTCCAGGCTGTAAACATGTTTATTTCTGCTGTAAAGTTGGAGATTTTAACACAGACCGGCCTTCTGTCCAGGGTGGACTCTGACTCGCACCCTATGATGGCTGATTTGGCTCCAACCCCCCGCGGCCCTCGATTGGAGTCAGTGGGAATAGAACATGAATGAGTTCAGATATTTTATGGTTTATGAACTTGACTGTTTCTAGTCCATATAACATTTTCCCGTCATGTCTGACACCTTGACATGTGGGTGTGGCATCGCTGCTCTTTGAATCAAATATTTACAGATAATTTTCTGAAATCATCATCTCCAAATCATAAAATAAATGTGAACACACTGAATGTGGAAAGCTCAAAAGATAAGTGTTCCAGTCACGTGAAACACACACACACACACACACACACACACACACACACACACACACACACACACACACACACACACACACACACACACACACACACACACGAAAAACAACAAAGACCGAGTCTGTGTGTGTGTGTGTGTGTGTTCTTGTTTTTTATTATTTTGTTCAACAATTAAACCTGACTGATTTCAGTCACTTTTAAAGACATATGATGAAGCTACTTTTATATCTAAACATTTTCAACACAGAAACAGAACTTTAATGTGTTTATTTAACAGAAACAGATTTTCTCTGAATTACGAGGGCTGTCAATAAAGTATAGGTCCTTTTTATTTTTTTCAAAAACTATATGGATTTCATTCATATGTTTTTACGTCAGACATGCTTGAACCCTTGTGCGCATGCGTGAGTTTTTCAACGCCTGTCAGTGACGTCATTCGCCTGTGAGCACTCCTTGTGGGAGGAGTCGTCCAGCCCCTCGTCGGAATTCCTTTGTCTGAGAAGTTGCTGAGAGACTGGTGCTTTGTTTGATCAAAATTTTTTCTAAACCTGTGAGACACATCGAAGTGGACACGGTTCGAAAAATTAAGCTGGTTTTCAGTGAAAATTTTAACGGCTGATGAGAGATTTTGAGGTGACACTGTCGCTTTAAGGACTTTTCACGGTGCGAGACGTCGCGCTGCGCTCTCAGGTGGCGTCGTCAGCCTGTTTCAAGCTGAAAACCTCCACATTTCAGGCTCTATTGATCCAGGACGTCGTGAGAGAACAGAGAAGTTTCAGAAGAAGTCGGTTTCAGCATTTTATCCGGATATTCCACTGTTAAAGGAGATTTTTTTAATGAAAGACGTGCGGACGGGTCCGCGCGTCGGGACGCAGCCGGCGCGGAGCGGCGGCACAGGAAAAACACCTCCGTGTTGATAACCATTTGTAAAATCCAGGCGGCTTTTGATGGCTTTCAGTGGAGTGAGTATATGAGAAATTGTTTAACAGCTGGACATGTTCCAACTTGTCCTTAAGGCTTCCAACGGAGGTGTTTTTCCTGTGGCAGAGCGTCGCGGCGGCTGCGTCCCGACGCACGGACCCGTCCGCACGTCTTTCATTAAAAAAATCTCCTTTAACAGTGGAATATCCGGATAAAATGCTGAAACCGGCTTCTTCTGAAACTTCTCTGTTCCCTCACGACGTCCTGGATCAATAGAGCCTGAAATGTGGAGGTTTTCAGCTTGAAACAGGCTGACGACGGCGCCTGAGAGCGCTGCGCGACATCTCGCACTGTGGGAAGTCCTTAAAGCGACAGTGTCACCTCAAAATCTCTCATCAGCCGTTAAAATTTTCACTGAAAACCAGCTTAATTTTTCGAACCGTGTCCACTTCGATGTGTCTCACAGGTTTAGAAAAAATTTTGATCAAACAAAGCGCCAGTCTCTCAGCAACTTCTCAGACAAAGGAATTCCGACGAGGGGCTGGACGACTCCTCCCACAAGGTGTGCTCACAGGCGAATGACGTCACCGACAGGCGTGGAAAAACTCACGCATGCGCAAGAGGGTTCAAGCATGTCTGACGTAAAAACATATGAATGAAATCCATATAGTTTTTGAAAAAATAAAAAGGACCTATACTTTATGGACAGACCTCGTATATGTCATCAATTTAATTACACACATTCTATAATTCAGCAGGAAAATACAGAATCAACATGTGATTCTTCAAAATGACACAATAAAATTCACATGACATCTAAAGGCTCTAAAAGAACTTCCAGTGGAGGAAAACTTTCATGAGCTCCTCTGTTACTCTAAACTACAACTAAAAGTCAACTACTGTCAATGAACATTGTACTGGTTCATAAAAAAGTTCTTACCAGTAAAAGCCACAGAAAAAATACAAAGAAAAGGTAAAGTATCCATCAGTTAAAGTTCTGTGTTCAAACTCTGAGAGAGCTTTAACCAAATGTCATCATCTGCCGGGTGTAATTATGTGACTCACATCAACGGAAATGAAAAAAAAAATACAGACCTGAAGATAACACAGAGATTAGATCCGGCTTTAAAGTGAAGAAAAATGCTGTTACAGCGCCACCCAGTGGCATAAAGTGTACATTTAAAGTCAAATCAATTGAATTCAAAACAATGTATGTATTTATATAGAACCACATCACATCAAACATGGTCACGGAACTGTTAAACCCCAAAATGTGAATCAGCTGCAAATCGTGAATTGCAAAATTTGAAAAAATTGCAAAATTTGAAAAAATATCTCCCGAACCGTGAATCATGATCATAGAGTTACATACACACACACACACACACACACACACACACACATATATATATATATATATATATATATATATATATATATAGTGTTGCCACAGTTACTTTGAAAAAGTAATCCAATTACTGATTACTGATTACTCCTTGAAAAAGTAACTTAGTTACTTTACTGATTACTCAATTGTAAAAGTAACTAAGTTAGATTACTAGTTACTTTTTTAGTTACTTTCCCCAGCTGCCGACAACAACCCACGTCAACATGACAATGATACCTGTTTTGCCAAAACTCACTTTATAGTCACCCTTTCTTGACTTCAATGAAAATAAATACTTGTTCTATAAAAAGTAAAATAAAGACCTCTTTCTTGACCTCATATTTAACTCTTGACAGCACTGTAACAGTAAAACTTGCAATTTCAAACCTACATTGTTTATAAATGTAACTATTAAATTCTAACATTTTTCTAACATTTAAATTCTCTCTAAACATTTTACTTGTCAAAATTATTATTATTTTAAGCAATATTAGTAGTTGTAGTAAAAAAACGGCTTCAAAACTGGACCTTTAATCTAGGGGTGTTGTGGGGGAGGGGGGCACATCCCTGCCCCACGCCCCCATTCCATCTGGATTCGCCCCTGCTTTGGCGTTTGAGCACAAAGAATGGATAACATTTATTTATGCAGAAAACATGACCAGATTTACAGGTAAGAAAGTTTTATTGCGTTTTCACATCATGTGGTCCTCAGAAAGACAGTTTAGGTGCATTAACACTTTTAATAGTGTTAGTTGTTGACGCGTCGCGGAGGATCAGCTGTTTTTAACGACCAGATACAGAGCGGCTCAGCTCAGAATTCTAAATAAAGGAGGGAAAAAAGTATAAAAATGTCTTTGTAAAGCTCAGTGCAGGTGTGCTGATCACCGCGCTTTAAGAGGTGAGGACGAGTCGAGCAGCTGCAAAAAAAAAAAACGCGGATGAAAAGCTCACAGCTCGCTTAAAGTGGGCAGTTCAGTCGAACCCCGACCTCCTGCCCACAGACCAAGTTTAATGCTTCTATCGACCCACAATGAAAAATAATAGTAACGCACAGTGACATGGAGAAGTAACTTTAATCTGATTACTGATTTGGAAAGATTAACGCGTTAGATTACTCGTTACTAAAAAAAGTGGTCAGTTACCGGCATCACTGTATATATATATATATATATATATATATATATATATACACACACACACACTGACTCATCTTCAACTGCTTTGTCCATTTAACAGCTGTGGGGGCACAGAGCGTGAGGTGGGGTTCACCCTGGACAGGACGCTAGTCTGTCACAGGGTCACATACAGACAAACAAACACGGGGAGAACACGCAAACTCCACACTGAAAGACCACAGGTGGGAATCAAACCCACGACCTTCTTGCTGAGTTACCTGTTCTACGCACAGGTAATAGAGATGAATTTTAGCCATGTCATTGTATATTTCATGTCACTTTAGTTAAGCTGTAGTAAGTTGCATTGTGTGTTTGTTGTCATCATTAATTTTCATGAGACAAGTGAATGATGATTAAAAAGGTGACATCATGTCATATCACTGCAATACTCTGACAGTCGCACACAGCAGGTACATTTTAATTGAAAAAACACACACCTTAACTCACACGCAGCACGCACTGGCCCGTCTGGATTGCAGTTACCGCGCACTCTAGCAAGCCGCTACTACGTAGTAAGTAAAGTGTGATACTTGTTACCTAACCTGAGTACCATGTGAACTACAAAAACAAGTGCTCCAGTAAGCGGGTCGTGATCTAATATATAAGCTTATTATTGTTAGTATTATTTATTAGAATTATTTATTAAAACTTGTAAATGTAACTCCTCCTTCTCAGTCTGCTTCATTAAAGAGTGTTTGAATACAGAATATTTTCAAGTATAAATGTTTGCAGCTGTGTTCAAATGTGAACAAACACCAGGTCTGGGAGCATGCACTGGTGTCACCACACTACAGGACCTCCTTGGGATCTGGATGGTAACCATACAGGCAGATGAGCGGTCCATCCCCACCTCCCAAAAGTGTCCTTCTTTCTGTTCCAGCCAAGTGATACATGGTCCCCCCTTAACGTTTCCAGTTACTGGGTGTTGACCCCAGTGGCTGGAGAACGCCAAGGAGACGCCCACGTTCCACCTGGCTGCAGCAGATGATCATTATGGTCTGTAGTGTGGTGGATTTGGTAACATGCAGCATGAGCTCATGCTCCCTGCCCTGACCTGACCTCTGAGGTTCATATTTAAGGTGGAAAACTATGAAATCCAAAGTAAGCAATGGACTGGACACTGAATTTGTACAAGGACAAAAACAACAGGTTTTACCATAAAGTGTCCTTCAGAACTGTCAGAGGATTTTAGTGACATCTTGAAGGAAATGTCTTGAGCCCAGTCTTTCATTATTTTTGGTCACAAAATGCTGGGGTTCGTCCACTGACAGATTTTGATCTTTGCAGATGACACCAAGATTTCACTGAGTAAACTAAGTAAACTAAATTAGTTGGTTTTTGCTGTTCACACTCTGTTGAGTTGTGAATTCCAAGGTTCCATCTTCTGACCTCCACACTTCTGACCTTCCTACTCTGCTGCCTATTCTGATTCCATTATTCACCAAAAAGTAACAGGGTTTGCACCAACACCCTGCTGATCAGTTCTGGTGGTGGTTGTTGTTCATTTGGATCTCAACTGATCCAGGATGGAAACTATTTTTTATCTGGATGCTCTGTTTGACAAACATGCAGAATAATCTTCCTCATTCAAACCTTCTCATGTGGGTTTGTGACTGACATTCAGAAATGAACTGGTTTGCGCCCCCTGGTGGACGAATCAAATACAGTCCAAGTCACTGAATATGTGTTGGACTTCATTTACATCAATCATGAAGAAACACAAACAACACGGTACAGTGTGATAAATCTGTCTGGAGAACTGCACATGAATTTAATAATATAACTGCTGGAATTATGCAACAATGACCTCGACATCAAAAAATTAAAAAGTAATCAAAATAAAGTTCTTGGGGAGAACTTTATCAGATTTGCATTGCTGAGTACGACAAGAGCATTTGGACAAACAACTTTAGAAGTCAGTTTGTCACCAATAGATTTACGCTCCTCTCACAATAATCTGGAATAATCCTTTTAATTCAAAGAGACTTTATTGACATATGAAATGTGTTTACATTGTCAAAGCAACTAAGAAAGAATACGTAAAACAGTGAGAAAAAACTTTGAGCTTTAGAAAGTGTATTTTATTCATTTTCCACATCATTTATTAAACCTTAATTTTTCAAATGCTCCTTTATATTTGAATTAATTGATCACTAAGATAGCTGATGATCATTTTTATTGCTAATTGATTATTTAAAGACTGGTGGAAAACATATGAAGTAGCTTGTGTTGTTTTTCAACTCTAGTAACATTGACTTGATTTGCAGTGAACCTTAATTCTCTCAAGTGATAAAAACATGAAACACAGCAAAATAAATTTAGTTCCAGTTTTCATGTAGTTTTTAAATATCTTTTATTAAAATGGTTTTGCTTGTTTTAACTGAATAAATTCTCATTAAAATGACTGGATGTTGTGGCATATGAGGTATTTTGCAGTAAAATGAGAGTTTTTTATTTTCCACATCATTTATTAAACCTTAATTTTTAAAATATGAGGGCTAGGAGACATTGAACTGTTTCATCTCTTTATGATGCTGTATGACGTCATTCAATATTCAAAAGCTTTGTTGTCTTTGCTGCCACCACTTTGTGTAAGTGGTCACTTTGTGGTTGTTGGCTGATCAGAGACACAGTTGTTTGGTTGTAAACACCAACAGTGTTAATTTCTTCATCGCTGCATCAACAACAAAATCAGTTTGTGTCCAGTTTCAGATTCAACAAACATCATAACAGGTACAGTCAGATTTAAACCTTTGGTTCTGTCTCACTGTGTGTTTTATTAGTTGTTGCTGCTGACGAGAATCTGAATTTATTTTTATAATTAATCGTTTAATGTATGAGAGATGAATAAACGGCCTTAAAATGTCTTTGTGTCCTGAAGCTAAATGAAGAATCTTCACATTTTAGCTAACAGGTTAAAATCAAAAAAATTTGCAAAGTTCAGAACGTGGAAACACTCAAATTCTACTTTAAAATAAATTCAGATATCTGATGATTTTTCTTGCTGATTGACTGTTTAAACACTTGTGGAAACCATTTTTATAAAACATGTTGATTTTCAGTGAACATTAATTCTCTCAGGTGATAAAAACACAAAACTCAATGACACAAATTCAGCTGCAGTTTTTGTGTCGTTTATAATTTTCAGTATTTAAAATCTTGTGACATTTTAAGTAGTTTTACAGTACATAATTCCTAAGTCTCATAAAATTAGACTGTAGATAGAAATTACCTAAAAAAAAAAAATAAAAAATAATAATAATAATAAAACAATCGAGTGATGTAACATGAGTTTTTTAACAACAGTTTTTGTTAAGGGTTTCACGTTGAGCTGAATTTGTTCAATGTTTAAAAGTTACCTGTGCCAAAAGGAAACAATAATAATTAATAATAATAATAATAATTTTAATAATGTAAGTACGCAAAAAAGATGTCTATGTGTGTGTGTGTGTGTGGGGGGGGGGGGGGTGTTGCTAGGATACACTGTGTGACGCTGCACTGCTCAAAAGCTTTGTCGTCTTTATGACACTTGTGCTCCTGTTCCACCACTTTATGATGAGTCGTCACTTTGTGATTCTTTGGTGATCAGCTGTTTGTAAACAGAAACAGTCTTAATTTCTACATCAGCTGCATTGACAATTAAATATGTTCTTGCCACTTGTAGATTCAACAAACAGTGCAACAGGTACAGTTATTTTTAAAGAAATTTTTGTTTTGAAATCAGTCAAATGCTCCATTATATTTGAATTTATTGATCACTAAGATAGCTAGTGATCATTTTTATTGCTAATTGATTATTTAAAGACTGTTTGGTCAAGCTGGAGGTCTGGGCGGCTTTGCTTGAGCTGCTGCCCCCGCGACCCGACTCCGGATAAAGCAGAAGAAAATGGATGGATGGATGTTTGTTTATTTATTATTTGTTTGTTTGTTATTTATTATTTAAATACTGTTGTGGCATATCAGGTATTTTGCAGTAAAATTAGAGTTTTTGTTCAGGGCTTCATGTTGGGCTGATCTTAGTGACCTTGAATGTGACCTTCAAGCTCAGTAAGATTTGATCCTTTATGGTGGCCAAACAGTGCCAAAGTATCCTGTGGTTACTGTTAGACATGTGCTGATGCCGTCTGATTAGTTTACCGCGTATCTGCGGCTTGTAGGGCTGAGGGCTGAGCAGTACAGCCAAATAATAATAATAACATATTATACAAATAATGAATGTTTATGAGTTCAATGGTACAAATAATTCATAATTCAGGTTCTCAAGACCAGGCACCTAAGTGGCTCTACGCTACTCTTTTCTATTCTCCTATTTTACTCTTCCTTTTTAGATATACCTTTGTATACTGGCATAGTTCCACCTTAGAATTGGAATATAATATATAAGATATACCTTACTGAATTTTCATGTAAAGGTGATCATGTTCAGTGTGTCTGTTTAGTTTTTAAAATGTTTTCAACCAATCGACCTAAAACTTAAATCATGGAAGATAAAATGACTTTCTTTAAGTTTTTTTTCTTGGCATTTCATTCAGTTTGTCAATAACCAGGAACTGACCTTGAACCTGTCAGTCATCTGATCACAGACAAATTAAATTTCGCACAGATTCTGTTCCAGTGAAATCTACTTACAGTCAGTCATTAAAACAAGAAATGTTGTTCTGACTGCAAAATTCAGACATTATTCAAATTCAGTGGACTTGTGCATCTCTGACTTTTTACACGTTGTGAATGAAATAATAAAAACTATTTGATCTTTTTCTTTATTTTCTGCAGCTTCCTTCTTGGGTTCTGCTCCAGTTATGGAAAGGCTCAGCGTGAAGATGTATCAGAGTGTAAGTGATACTTTTTATTTTGGAATATTTCAGCAGCTTTGCTTCTTTTCATTTATTTGTACTTTAATGCTGTTAACTTTAGTTGATTAAATCTCTGACTTTGTCAACACAAGTTTATGCAGTTAAACTCCACTAGAATCAAACAGGTTTTGTGATTTTAAGGGGAATCATGAGGATAAAATGTTGAACTGCTTTTATTCTTTGACCCAAATTATTGTTGTTACTGATTCAGATTTTGGCTCAAACTTTTCAACATTAATGTTGTTGGTTTTTGTGTGTTTGTGCTCATTAAAATGTTTCTGTTTTATCTGCAGGAACTCGCAGATCTGAAGAGGGAAAATTTCTCTCTCAAGCTCCGAATTCATGAGCTGGAGAAACACCGGCAGCAGACGTCTGCAGACTCCACTGAGGACGTTTTCCAAACGGGGGTGTGTGGACTTTAGAATGGAAAATGTTCAAGATCTAAAATCTCTGACTGATTATTCATTTGACACCTCTGTGATTTACTAGTTAACATCTCACAGTTTCTGCCTGTCACTAGTTAACTAGTGAGACTTTGAGTGTTACTAGTTTGGCAACTTGTGCCTCAAAAACTACTTGGTACTTTGGTGCTACGAGTTCAGCACCTGGTATCACTAGTAAGGATTCTGCTTAAACTAGTTTAAGTTATATATACAGTAGTTTTATATATATATATATATGTGTGTGTGTGTGTGTGTGTGTGTGTGTGTGTGTGTGTGTGTGTGTGTGTGTGTGTGTGTGTGTGTGTGTGTGTGTGTGTGTGTATAATTCAGTTTTTAACAAACTGTATCTCTGTCAGGTTGATCAGGAGCTCCATAATCTTTTGCGGGAAAAGGAAATGGTCCAGATTCAGGACCAACATCTGTCCAAGGTCCTGGAGGTCCAAAGGCTCCAGCTTGACCTTAAAAAAAAGGAGCAGCAACTGACTGACCTGATGGAGAAAAATGAGCAGCTGGAGAAGGAACTGAAGGACCTTCAACAGCAGAGAAGGAAAGACTGTGAAGCTGTAAAGGTAATGAGTCACCCATGAATTTTAACCTTAACTATAACACAAAATGCCCCTTCCTCCCCCATGTCAAACTCAGTTTTCTGATCCCATAATGAACATCTATTATATTTTGTGACGGTGTCACAAACTAATCAATTAAATTACTTTTCGTGATGCCGTCATAGACTTGGCATGAGATCTTGTTGCCTTTTTCCCAGTAAAAGTCTCCTTGTTTGAATGATTGATGGAAATGAACTCCAAGACATATTCAGTGACATGGAAATGTTTTTGTTTCCAAATATCTTTGATTCAAGCTTTTGCATGTTGCTGTATTGAATCATTTGTGAAAGTTAATTTTTATTTTTCCTCCTCCAGGAGTTCACAGTTCAAATGAGGACGCTGCAGGACAAGACAAAGGATATGGAGGTAAACTGACATCGATCATCACATTCACACAGCTTCTGCTCTGATTCGTGTTGTATGTTGTGTTTTTTGACATTCTGACATATTATCAACATGCACACGTGCAAATACTTTATCCTTAGATTTTACTTTGTCAATGAAGTTTGTCTTCTGTTGTCCTCTCTCTCTGTAGAAGACAACTGCAGTTCTACTCAGACAGCTGCAGACAAGTCAACGTGGTGACACGAACATGGACCAGAAGCAAAGGGACACGGAGGAACAACTCACCACGGTAACAACAGCTGTGACATTTGTGTTTGGAAGTTTGGAAGTTTTTTGTTTGTTTGTTTGTTTGTTTTACTTTAATACGTGTTCTCATTTTTGTTTTTTTCTATAAAAACAGACTGAGGTTCATGAGTCCGAAGCTCAGAATGAACAGCTGTTTGAACAACTGTTCATGATCAGAAACGTAACTGAGAACCTGATCAAATCTCTGGAGGACACACAGAATCAGAACAAGGTACATGGACACACCAGTTTGTTCTTTCACACTAAATTCAGATGGAGAGTTTTCTCACAGTGACGTCACTGCTTCATTATGTGCTCAGACTCTGTGTGGAAAGTTGGAGGAGATAAAAAATGAACTCATTACTGAGAAGAAAAATGGGATCAAGTTCGCAAAGACCATCCAGGGGCTGCTGCAGGTCATCAACAAAAAAGACAAAGAGGTAAACCTTGAAGATATGTAGTTTTTTTTTTTACTATTAGATATTATTGTAAATGATGTCAGCAGACTGTTTGTGTCAACAGTTTGTCTTTGTGTCTTGCAGATTGCAGAGCTGCATCGTGGGATTGAAGGCAGGGAGGCTGCTTTAGAAAAAGAAAGAGACAAGGCCCAGTTCACAGCCAGGATGTTGGCACAGCTGTTCATAGCAAATCAAGAGTTTCTTGCAGACAGTGAGAGCACTTTCCAAGTGACCCAGGCTGCTCTTAAGCAATAAATATCAATCATCACAATAAACTGAATTTAAATCATGGACCTTTGTTTTCCTCCAAACTTAGACACTTTGCATCATGTTGTCTGCACAGTTAATGTTTCTTGTATGTGCACGTGATTAACATCATGTAGGAAATGCTGCAGCAGAATGGACAAATACTCAGAATCCAGAGGATGCTGAATACAAGGTCTGTTAGAAATGTATCGGACCTTTTTATTTTTTCAAAAACCTGATGGATTTGAATCACATGTGCTTGCATGAGCCAACCTTGAACCTTCGTGCGCATGCATGAATTTTTTCACACCTGTCGGTTGCGTCATTTGCTTGTAAGCAGCCTTTGTGTGAGGGTGGATGGAGTCTCTCGTCATTTTTTCTTTGCAAGGAAATGACGGAACAACTGGAGCAGCGCGACTGCATCAAATTTTGCAAGAAACTGGGCGACAGCCAGGTGGAAACCATTCGGATTATTCAGACGGCTTTCGTGACAATCCTCTGGGCATCACACAGATTAAGGAGCGGTACAACCAGTTTAAAGTCGTCCGCACAACGGTGGAGAGCGAGCCGCACTCCGGGCGGCCATCAACACGCTGAAATGACCAGATCATTCCAAAGTGAACGCTGTGGTGATGTGGGACCATCGTGTGATTATCCGAGAAATTGCGTAAGAGGTGGACATCAGCACTTTTTCTGCATATTCCATTGTGACAGAAGATTTGGCCATGAAAAGAGTTGCAGCGAAATTCATCGGCACAAAGCTGATGGCGCAGCAACAGCACCTCCGTGATGAAGTCTCACAGGACATGCCCTGACATGCCCAGCTCGTTAACCATTCGCAAGATTCAGATGGCTTTCGGTGGCTTTTCAGTCGTGTGACTATCCTAGAAATTGTGGACGAGGTGAGCATGCCACAACATGTCCTGTGAGGCTTCATCACGGAGGTGCTGTTGCTGCGCCATCAGCTTCATGCAGGTGAATTTCGCTGCAACTCTTTTCATGGCCAAATCTTCTGTCACAATGGAATGTGCCGAAAAAGTGCTGATGTCCACCTCTTCCGCAATTTCTCGGATAATCATACGACGGTCACACATCACCACAGCATTCACTTTGGAAATGATCTGGTCATTTCAGCATGTTGATGTCCGCCCGGAGTGCGGCGCGCTCTCCACCGTTGTGCGGATGTCTTTAAACCGGTTGTACCGCTCCTTAATCTGTGTGATGCCCAGAGGATCGTCACCGAAAGCTGTCTGAGTAATCCAAATGGTTTCCACCTGGCTGTCGCCCAGTTTCTTGCAAAATCTAATGCAGTCGCACTGCTCCCGTCGTTCCACCATTTCCTTGCAAAGAAAAAACGACAAGAGACTACACCCACCATCACACAAAGGCTGCTTACAAGCAAATGACGCAACCGACAGGCATGAAAAAACTCACGCATGCACACGAAGGTTTATGGTTGGCTCATGCAAGCACACGTGATTCAAATCCATCAGGTTTTTGAAAAAAAAAATAAAAAGGTCCGATACTTTTCTAACAGACCTCGTACATTTTGTAAAGGCTTCAGCTCCACCAATTGTTGAATGAAGAGAATCGACAGCTTTAAAGTCGACATCAGTCTGTCAATGGATTTTTACAAACACAGGTGAAGCCAGACAGAATTCAGAGCTCCACCTCTTCAGTCAAAGCAGATGTATTCTTACTAAATTAAGACTCCAACCACAATCTAAGAAAATTTAAGTTATTTAAGTTCAAATTTGTAACTCAGTGGGACAGGAAAGGAAGTTACAAGAAAAACTAAAAGTACTTAAATGGTTCGTCTAAGATCCAGATTTTAATCCCAACTAAATGGATGGTCAATTTATGACCTGGATTGCTAAACATATTACAACATTCAACACTATAACAGAAAAAGGGAAACTGAAAGATTTCCAAACACTCCAGGAAACTCATAGCTTAGAAAAACAAGACACAGATATTTGCAGGCACGCCATGACTTCAACCAAGCTGTCAAAAATCTATATAGACAAAGATGACCCAGTGATTAAAGAGGTCTTATGAGGAATACACTCCTGATCGCCCGACAACCGGCCTTGAATTGGGCCAGATACTGGCCTCTCTCTCCTATCCTGTGATTGGTTGGTGGCTGAGACGCTGACGTCAACGCATGCGTCAGCCTCAAGTTGATGTGGCGTGAGCACTGCTCTCCCATTGGTCATTTAGGAGTGGGAAATCCCACAATATCAGGTTACAAAATGGCCACCGAATGCAGGCGTAATGTGCATTGCCTACACCGGAAGCAGGCTATACTCCTGATTGAACAGGGGCTCTATATCTAGACTATGTAATGGTTTTATGAATAAAAAAAAAACCTCACTCCACAGATTATGTGAATAATAAATGGGAGAATGAAGGTAACCTCATGTCAAATGAAGGGTCTAGTTGCTGTGAATTTCAATGGAAATATACATGGAGAGAGTTTGGATACAAATGCCGAATTTGATGTTTTTATCACTTCACAGCAGAAAGTACATATCTCAGAAGGGAATTTTAAATTTTGGAGACTCTGTGGGAACTAAGAAGCCAATCACTGGCATATATTCTGACGATGTCCAGCAATTGTACAATTCTGGTCTAAGACACACAGAATAATGGAAAACATTGAAAATTACTATACTCTTTCAGTGTAGTATTAGGAAATGCTGATTTTAATTTAAATATGAATGTATACTTCAGTAAGTATGTGTTTTGTATTCTGATATCAGAATACAAAACACCAGCCTGACTGGAAAATCACTAAGGGCCCTTGGGCAAGGTCCTTAATCCTCAAGTTCCTCCCGGTGTGTAGTGAGTGCGTTGTGTGGTAGCACCCTGACATTGGGGTGAATGTGAGTTATTATTGTAAAGCGCTTTGAGCATCTGATGCAGATGGAAAAGCGCTATCCATTTATTTATTTTATAGTAGGAAACTCTTACCAGACACTGGTTATATCCTGACCTTCCCACAACAGAGGAATGGACAGAGATAATCAATAACATATATTTGATGGAAAAAAAAATATATTTTCTGACATCAGCTACAAATCGACAAGGTTTGTCAAACTGTGGACTGGGTGGTCCTCACCTATAACAGACACAAACACTGGGAGGATTATCACACTAATTCACTTTTATAACTCACAGGTGTGTTTAACTGGTCCATGTATATCCTTATCTTGTCTATTTTATCTCATTGAAGAAAAACTGCCTGGTTAGAAATATGTTTTGTTTCAAAAATTGCATTTTTTTTTTCTCCACTATATGTATATACAGTGCTCTCCAAATGTATTGGAACACTTGGTATTTTGCTCATTTTAATTTGTTTATGCCATTTCAAATACAAAAAATAAAAAACACAAAAAATAAATTTCTAAAATTATCTTCCTTAAATTCAAACTGAAAGCAAATCTCTACAACATGATATAAATTAATTAAAAATATAAAAGCCAAGATGATGAGCTTCATAAGCAATGGAATCCTTTGATATCCATCCATCCATCCATTTTCTACCACTTTATCCGGAGTCGGGTCGCGGGGGCAGCAGCTCAAGCAAAACCGCCCAGACCTCCCGATCCACACACACCTACCCCAGCTCCTCTGGGGGAACCCCAAGGCGTTCCCAAGCCAGCTGAGAGACGTAGTCCCTCCAGCGTGTCCTGGGTCTTCCCCGGGGCCTCCTCCCGATGGGACGTGCCCGGAACACCTCTCCAGTGAGGCGTCCAGGGGGCATCCGGAAAAGATGCCCGAGCAACCTCAACTGGCTCCTTTCCACGTGGAGGAGCAGCGGCTCGACTCCGAGCTCCTCACTGTCAGGTTTAGAATACTGTACCTTTGATAAGAGGAAGAGACAACCAGGCAATAAAACAAGTGAGAGATAGAATTCAATTTAAGCTCGCGAGGAGTGCAGTCAGGCTGTACACCAAAGCTACACTAAAGTCTGGTTATATATTGGTTTGTTTTTTACCGCAGCCGCAACGGGGTAAATGTGGTCCCATACTGAACAATTGTGGTTTCGGTGTATTGTTGTATTTTTCATTACCACCAATAGGCAGTCGTCCGATATCGCTGCTGGAATCACCTGTAAAATTGGTCGGGGCCCATACATACTACGCAATCCTGTTTTGTGGATTTACTGCTTGCTCCGCCATCAGGAGCCAATTGTTATTTTGTCCGCTAATTCCCGTAGTTACCAAAAACCAATCATCTGCTGACAGAGGCCCTTTATGCAAGCGGGCCTGCTTGGCTCTTACAGACCCCGGTCCGGGGAGAAGGTCACCCAGTATTGTTTGATTCGTGGTGTCTCTTGAGGCATTTGTATTTGGTGTCTTTGGGCATAGCACAATCTTCCAGCAAGGATCATACCCCGCTTTGTATGCACACAGTGCAAACGTGTGACATATCCGTTCGATTGGTCTGCTTATCGGGAATTTTAACGAGTTTATTGTGAATGTCACTGTTTTGGTTCGGCCGCTGACTGTTAGGTTTGATATGATATTTTTCCAACTATACGCTTCGTCTGTCCACCCATAGGAATTTTGTGGCCAGGCGGACGGGTAGCCATTCGTCAGAAAGGTATTTCCCCACCAATGACTGGCACGGGGAAAACCCGTAGTCATGTAGAAATCATAAGCCAGCCATTGTCCAGGATCACCAATCCAGCTATCTTGTCTGAGGGCCAAAAAGGGTATCTGTACAACATAATAGATCCTGGGCGTGGTGTAACAGGCATAAAACCATTGGTAGGATGTTTCCTGGTCTTCACAAGGATTTAGTCCGCATAGTATCTGCCTTCCATGATTGTAGCAGGTTACTCCCTTTGAGGTAACCACATATCGTTTAACGCGGCGGATTGAATTTCCACTTGTAGTTTCGTCTGTTCTGGTTGTGATGTTCTCTACTTCCCCAAAGTCAATTCCCTTTTTCATTAATGGTGTCCACACGTGCATTCCCCATATAGTGACTGTTATGGCTCCTAACACTAATGCCCAGCAGCACAATGCTGTTTTCATCCATAATGGTGTATGGCGCGACATAGTCAGGATCTCCCTAAAGTCAGTGTCCTAAGTTTCTGGTCAGTGGCTTGTAATTTCTTCTGCTGATTTTCATGTCTGCCCTAGATCTTAACACCAGAGCCACACACTATTATCAGACTTGCTCACTTTCCGTACTTACACTGGGTTTACAGAGATCACTTTCTTACAATGTGTTAAATGTATCCACGTTTGTCTTTCTCCTATTTTTAAGGCTGTGGGTGTAGTGAGCAGTACTTGGAATGGACCTTCCCACTTAGGTGAGTGCCAGTGTTTCCTCTTGATGCTTCTTATCAGTACCCAGTCTCCAGGTACCACTTTAGGGTCGTCCTGTGGAGAGATGGGATCATCAATGTTTGAGGTCCTGTCCTTTTGCTTTTCCAGCATCTTTCTCATATAATCAGCTAGGTTTGCTTCTTTGGTATTTCCCATGGATTTCTGAACTGAGGTAATCTGTACGTCGGCCAAAAGGGTCTCATATGGTGTTAATCCTGCTGTACTTGTGATGTTTATATACATTTTTACTAAGTCCACGCACTGTGTCCATGGTCTGTTTGTTTCTTCCATCGCCGCCTTTAGCCTATTTTTAATTGTCCCATTCATTCTTTCCACTAGTCCTGCGCTTTGCGGGTGATATGCACAGTGGTTTTTTTAGGTTATGCAAACAGGTGTCCAATGTTTCTCACAACTTGGTTTACAAAATGCGGTCCATTGTCACTATATATTTTTTCTGGTATACCATACCTAGGTACTATGTCTTTGCACAGTGCTTTTGTCACTGTTAATGCATCTGCATGTTTTGTGGGGAAGATCTCGACCCATTTTGAAAATGCATCAATAATGACCAAACAAAGTCTTTTCCCTTCACTTTTGTTCAATTGAATATAATCCATGTGTATGGTCTGAAATGGATATTGTGGTTCAGGGAACTTTCCTCATAGAGGTCTCAAATTCCCTTGCACGTTGTGTTTTGCACATATCATGCATGCTTTACAAAATTGTTTTGAAAAATTATTAAATCCAATGTTGTATACACTGTTTCGATTGTTTAATCATCCCCCCTGTCGAGACATGGGAAACACCATGGCTTGAAATAGCTGCCCATTTATACAAATTTTTGGGCAACACAGGTTTGTTAAGGGGTCACATGTAGAGACCGTCCTTGTTTTTGACGGCTCCATGTTTTTCCCATAATTTCCTCTCACTGTCCGGGCTTTGATTTTGCATTTCTACCAAGAGATCAGGTGTTACTTCAGTTGCTTTATCAATTGTAAGTGTGTTAGGATCAGCAACCACATGAAGATGGCCTTCAGCAGCAGCTTTTGCAGATTCATCAGCGAACGCATTACCTTGGGAAATAAGATCAATCCCTTTTGTATGCGCTGCACATTTACAAATAGCCAATTGACTGGGTAGCTGGACTGCTTCTAATAATTTGGTGAGCAGAGTGGCATGTGTGACAGGCTTCCCTGTTGAAGTGACCATTCCACGATTTTTCCACTGTTGAGCGAACACATGCACCGTGGAAAATGCGTATTGGCTATCAGTATAGATTGTGACAGATTGATCTCTGAAAATTTGGCAGGCTACGGTGAGAGCTACCAGTTCGGCCGCTTGTGCCGACCATGTTAGCAGGTAGCTTGACAGCTTGTAGGACACTATCATGTGTCACTACCGCGTACCCAGTCATCGTTTCTCCTAGATGATTTTTCTTTGAGGAGCCGTCCACAAATACCACTGTGCCCTCTGAAAGAGATGTATCTTTTAAATCGGGTCTACATTTAGATACTCGTTGGGCTTCCTCCACACAGTCATGTGGTTCTCCATCCACTGGGATGGGCAAGAGTGTGGCAGGATTTAATGTTGTGCAGCGTTCAATAGTCAAATGGGGTTGAGATAAGAGCGTAGCCATACAAGAAAGATGACGTGCTGGAGACAGAAATGTCATATTTGTTTGTAGCAGCAATGCTGACACTGCATGGGGTACTTTTACTATTAATGAATGGAAAAGCACAACTCCGGCAGAACTCTCTATAGCCATAGAGGCTGCTATTACTGCACGTACGCATGGAGGAAGTGCACAAGCAACACTGTCTAATTTGGAAGAATAGTAGGCAACCGGGCGAAGCCTTTCTCCATATTGCTGCGTCAATACAGAAGTCATAAAATGACCTTTGCAATCGACAGTTTGAACAAATGGTTTGTCATAATTTGGTAGGGCTAGAGCCGAGCTAGACACCAGACTTTGTTTGATTTGCACAAATGCCGCTTCTGCCTCTGGGGTCCACTTCAATGCTGTTGACATGGATATACTTTCGTCATACATTAATTTCAAGAGAGGAGACGTAATTTGCGCATAATCTGGAATCCAGCTACGGCAGTAGCCAGTGATGCCTAAAAAGGACATCATCTGCTTTTTTGTCAATGGCTTGGGTGCCTGGAGAATAGCCGTCTTCCTGTCTTGAACAATAGTGCGTCCTTGTGCACTGAATTCATGTCCCAAATACTTTACTGTCGGGGACCACAACTGTAATTTGTTCTTGCTGACCTTATGTCCTTCCCTGGCTAGGTGATGTAAGGTGGCCAAAGTGTCTGTGATGCAGGTATCTTTGTCATGAGAGGCTATCAGAATGTCGTCTACGTACAAGAAAATCTGGCTACCACCTGGTGGTACAAATTTGGCCATACTAGCTGACATTACTTGCGAATAAATGGTTGGGCTTTCAGCATATCCTTGTGGCAATCGTGTGTATGTATACCTTTGTCCTGCGTATGTGAAAGCGAACCAGAACTGGCTGTCTGGATCAACCGGGACAGAAAAGAAAGCATTACTAATATCAATGACAGTAAATACTTTAGCATCTGGTCGCAACGAATTTAACAACGTGTACGGATCCAGGACACAAGGAGCTCTTTGAACAACAGCATTGTTGACAGCTTGTAGGTCTTGCACCATTCTCCAACCTACGGAGGGAGGAGCCTTTTTTACCGGAAAGATAGGTGTGTTACATGGTGAATCGGGGCAGGGGATCAAGACTCCTGCCTTCAATAGATCTTGTATTACCGGTCGGATCCCTTCCGTCGCATCGGGTCTCAAGGGGTACTGCCGGACACATGGGCGATATTCCGTTTTTGGTCTAATTGCACTGGTAGGGCCTCCTTTTACTAGCCCTACATCAGAGGGTCCTTGGGACCAGAGGGTAGGTGGAACTTCCACCAACCTCTGCTCATCCTCTGGATTCAATAAATATGATCATGCTGTCTGTTGAGGATTATCGCAATGGTCAACACTACTCCCTGCTTCCAAATCCGTTCTATGGAGAAGGAGTACACGGAATAGACCGGTGGAAGGACTGAAAAATTCTCCACTCCCTGGATGGGATTCAACCCAATCGGTTGCATTTATGCTCTCTTTGACCATAAACCCTAGGCTTTGCCAAGTCACAAGATATGGTTTGAAGAGGGACACATGGAAGGGAGTCCCAGTCCTATGTAATCTCTGAATTTCTGGAGGAACATGAGAGACCCACAATTGCAGCTCTATTTTTCCCATCATGGTAAATACAGTCTGCTACTGCAGATGTTGGGGTTACTTCCTCCAAGAGGCTCTCATAGTTACCGTCCGGTCCTGGAGTACCCTTGAACCACAATGTGACATGGAGATCTTCCGGTTCATGTGTTTGTTCAGGATGAGACAACAATGTTTTAGCAAACGACAGAACAGATGCCCCAAAAGAGGTGGGGCTAGCATCTCGTAGTTTCAGAAAATAATAATAGTAGCAGTTTAGGGCGTAATTTGAGCCTAAGTAAAGACCTGCAGCTGATGTTGTCGTTTTACTCGCAACAGTCCATTGTCCGACACTAGAGACAGTCCCAATGCAGTTAGACCATCTCGTCCGAGAAGATTAACCGGACATTGGGGCATCATCAATACAGAGATGCAACATGACTTCCCTTCTGGGTCCCGAATCCACACGGGTTGGGACACAGGGACAGCACGTCTTCCCATTGGCTGCTCTTACCCAAATGTTTCATCACTGGGCTGTAACCCTACCGGCCATGAGCAACATGTTGTTTTACATGCGCCCGAATCGCATAGGAAAACAACATGCTTCCCATTCATCATTAAAGTCACTTCCGGTTTAGGTACATCACTCATCAGCAGATCTTGAAGGTTTAGATCTGCCTCAGGGACTAAAGGTCCCGTTGATGTTGCTTGTCGGGCGGTTAGTCATTGCGGATTCTGTGTTCTTTGTGGGCAGTCCTTGGCGAAAATGTCCTAATTTGCCGCAAACCCAACACTCATTTGACCTTCCAGCCCAGGGCTTTGGGGGAGCTGACTGGCCTTGGCCCTGCCAATTTCCTTGCCTGTCCTGCTTCCATTGCCTCTGTGGGTTTGATTGAAAACGTCCTCGGGGTGGGCCTCTAAACGGCACCCGCCCACGAGGTGGTCCGAATTTTCTGCCTTGAAAAAGACTTGGCCTTCCTGCCATTCAGAATCATCAGAATAGAAGGTAGTCACCTGTTTCCTTTTTGGGGCTGCCTTTTTTGTTTTCAGATTTCTTTCTGCATGTATGGCGTGGTCTACATACTCTTGTAACCCAGCTGTTGGAGCGTTATCATGTGTTTTGTCTACCATGCTCGGATATCTGATCTGGAGTTGGCATGGAGTGCATTTTTCAATTGTTGTTCATACACGCTATCATTTTCAGTGGTAGAAGACCACTGTGCACTTTAAAACCTTTTCCATTCGATGTCGATAGTCCTTTGAATGGTTCATCATCTTTCTGTTTTTGTGCGGTTTATTCTGTGTAATTTGACTTCTGCTGGTATTTCTGCTTAATTCTCAGCAGTAGTGCGGCCAATCGATCTCACCAATTCCTGACTATCATGGGCTAATGGAGTGTGGTCTGCCTCTGCAGGATCCCAATCTCCTTTTACATCAGCCCAATCCTTTGTCACAGTTGCCATTATGACTTGTTGAACTTCATCCCCTCTAAGATTGTAGGATTTAACCAAAGCGGTTATGTCAATAATGTACTGGGCTACATCTTCTCGTGGGGGAGTTACACCTTCCACAGCTGCCTTAACGTCTGCTTGTGTCTAGGTTCGGTACACAAGAATAGTTCTTGGTCCTGACGTATGTGGATTTGCCACATGAATCATTGGATAGACTCCTGATCCACCTGGTTCCTGATCAGCCGGTGGGGTTGATTGTCCAGGTTGATTTTCTTCATCTTTTAGTGTTTTGGATCGTGTTCTCATGACGTGTTGTGTAGGGTCTACATATGATGGGGGTTGTCCCTGGGGTAAATCTGGATAGAGTTTATTCTCCTTTATTTCAGCTTCTGGCTGACTGTGTTTTGTAGTATCCAATTTTACTACCATTTCTACTTTTGGAGCCGCAGGCCCTGTCTCATTATCTTCTTGTCTGTGAAACATCACGTTCCCCTGCTCCTTCTTATCATTTACTGTTTCTTTCTGTCTTTCCTTTGCTTCTCTAAGGCCCTTCATTTGTTTCTCAACTTCTCTTTCCCATGCTACAATTTCACCTTGACCTTCTTTTTCTCACTTGTTCCACACTTTTTCTCAATACTGTTCTTTAGTTTAGTTAATGACTCTTTCTGTAGGCGTCCATCAAATCCATGATCTTTTATCCACTTATCTAAGTGTTTTGTTGAATTTGGATCAATTTTATTCATGTATATCCAATCTTTTGTTTTTAGATCGTCCCGGGACTTAGGTCTGTCATTTTTACTGTTAGATTTTCCCATTTTGTGTTTTCAGTACGTTTTAGACCAGTGATGGTTTTGCCCCTACAGGGTCCTAATCCACTGGTGTTGTTATAATCACAGGGTAGTAATCAACTATTCTGAGAAGTGCGTTCCCTTTCGCCACCCCGGAGGGCACGGGAAGGCCTTGCCTTTGCTTCTTCTCAAAACTTACTACTTACTTTCCTGTGAGATTTTCATAGAGGGGAGTCGAAGTGACTCCACACTCTCACTCAGTCACTTTTATTACACTCACACACAGTTATTTTATTTACACAAATACATAGAAACACTTTTAATAACCGTACGCATATTCTTAGGTCAGGGGAGCTCGCCCTCCCGTGGAATTTAACTAATGTCCTGCATTAGGGGACTCCACCATCCCTGCGAGGTTTAACTGCCTTTTCACTGTGCACTTATTTCCCTGTTTAACCGTGACTTTCTGTCACTATTTCACTATTTCAACATTTCTATTTTACGCAGCCTACTGCCACCATTCACAACAACAATTTTATCAGAATCAAATTCTATACTCACACTCCGTCGGTCTCTTTCCCTCTCGGTGATCCCGTCAACCTTTCAGATCCCAGCCAACGGATTGAGCCAGTCCCGTCAAAGGGTCTGAGTTACCTTGGCCAAGGATTTCTCTGGTGTCGATCACGCTCGCTGGATCCGTCAGGCCTGTTGGGATCCCGGACGAGCCCCCAGTCTTTGTCGGGTTTAGAATACTGTACCTTTGATAAGAGGAAGAGACAACCAGGCAATAAACAAGTGAGAGATAGAATTCAATTTAAGCTCGCGAGGAGTGCAGTCAGGCTGTACACCAAAGCTACACTAAAGTCTGGCCTGCGCTCCCGCTCTTTTTATTTAGGACTTCCCTACATACATGGGCGGTACAGCTCCTGAGGGGAAGAGTGATAGCGCGTGAGCTGTTGCAGCAGAACTGCTGATTGCACAATACATTCAGGATGTTCAGAACCTTTTTAATCTTGGGCTCGGTTAAGATGTGTTTAAGACATCTAACGATTAATCACACTTCTTCTGACAAAAGGACTGATGTATCACAATCACACTGTGGTTGGAACATTCAATTCTCTATTCTTTATCTTACTGCTCAGCTTCGGCTGCGTCCTGCATGAGTCATCTTCACATGTCCTAAAAAGAGCTTAGCGTGCACACAGAGATACCACAACTTGCAGAAACACGTCATGTCACATATCTTAAGTAACCTTCACCCATCACATCAGTACAATACACTTTATCAGAGCAGAGAGAACTACATTCTACCAGAGCAGAGAACACAAAACATGCATGATAAAATAAAACAGTGTATCTACAGAATAACTCCAACACTCACCCTATCTCTAAGGGAGCTCCCAGCCACCCTGCGGAGGAAACTCATCTCGGCCGCTTGTACTCGTGATCTCATTCTTTCGGTCACGAGCCAAATCTCATGACCATAGGTGAGGATCGGAACGTAGATCGATCGGTAAATCGAGAGCTTTGCCCCCCTACTCAGCTCTCTCTTCACCACGATGGTCCTACAGCAACCGCATCACTGCAGATGCTGCACCGATCCATCTATCGATCTCACGCTCCATAACTCCCTCACTCCCCCTCTAGTTGCCACCTTATCGTGGTGGGGGAGTTTGCGTACCCGGATGATCCTAGGAGCTATGTTGCCGGGGCTTTGTGCCCCTTGTAGGGTCTCCCAAGGCAAACAGGTCCTAGGTGACGGGTCAGACTAAGGGCAGTTCAGAAGCTCCCATGACCAGTAAAAAATCAAGGACCGAGATGTCGCCTGGTATGGCGGAGCCGGGGCCCCACCCTGGAGCCAGGCCTGGGGTTGGGGCTCGCGCGCAAGCGCCTGGTGGTCGGGCCTTAGCCCATGGGGCCCGGCCGGCTCAGCCCGAAAGAGCGACGTGGGCCCGCCCTCCTGTGGGTTCACCACCTGCAGAGGAGGTCATGGGGGTCGGGTGCAGAGAGGATCCATTGATATAATACCTGTAAATTGCCAGTTTTCATCAGACAAATCAAGGGATGGATACATGAACATTTTTAAGTCACTGAATATATCTTGGACTTGTGTGGCACTATATGGTAAATCAGTATGGAGTAGACAGTTCTCAAAAACTGAGTGACTGTGCAGGAAGAAGAGTGAGGAAAGCCACCAAGATACCCAGAAGAAGTTATAGGCTTCTCTGGCTGTGAATGGAGAAACTGTGCATCTATCATTCTATCTATCTATCTATCAAGGTCGTGGGATCGCTTCCCGCCCTTTGATGATGGCTAAGATTGCTAAGATGGCGCCTGTGTATGGCCACGCCGCTGCTCATCTGCTTTTTTGCCGATTTCTTGTGTTAATCTTGACACTGTATGCCATTCTGCTCGCCCTCGTTCCCTGTGATTGTGCCTATGCGATCCGGGCTTATGATCGAAATGCTCTTTTTAACATCAAAGAGTCAATGGAGCGCCGATACAACACCTGGGAAAGCTACAAACAAACTTTCCCCCTCCATTCGGGTGCTGGCTTACTTCCTCAGAATACCTGTTTCTGTTGAGGTCTCCAGGTGGTCCTGGGAAGAGGGCCAAGAGACGAGGCTACAGGGCTGGGGTCCAGGATAAGCTCAGGAGTGGTGTGCGTTTGGCCGGCTTCTCTCGCTTTCATCGAGGCCACAGGTGACTGCGGATTGTTCCTCTCCGGGGGTGCGCAGATAATGTCGCGACTCCACCGCTGCCGCTCCCCAGGGCCAATAACATAGCCCTGCAACAGCGCCGGAGGGAAAGGCTGGATTTTATGTTCCTTACAGAGACTTGGCAGAAAGATGGAGAAGTCTTTCACCTGAATGAACTGCGCCCTGTGGGCTGCAGTGCTCTTGGGAAGCCCCGCCCCGGTCGAAGAGGCGGAGGTCTACCTGTTGTGTTTCAGGACAGATACACATGCAGAATGATTGACTGTGAACAATTCCCCTCGTTTGAATCACAAATGATTAAGGTCGGTTCCTCAAACAGTTTTTATGTAATTTTAATTTATCGTCCTACTAGTTTTGCAGGCACTTTTATTACATAGTTTAACAGCTTTTTATCATCTCTTATTAAACTTGAGAGACTTTTAGTTCTTGGTGATTTCAACCTGCACTTTGAAGACACTTCGTCTTCATCCTATGTAACGAGGCCATAAAGGATGTGAAACAGTGACAACACAGAATGAAAGTAGACAATGTTGGTGTAGGACATTTGTGAATGATACACACCACTGATCGCAAAACAACGTGCAACAACAGCAATGCAGATGAACAGTAGAGCTACAAACAGACACATGAAGCAAACATCATGAGCAGAACCACAACACAGATTGTGAGATTTTTACTGATTAAATCAGTTTAAGTGCAAACTACCATACAAGTAGATTTGCTTGCATCGCTTTTATTCAATTCATTCTACACTATTTTGTGTATTTTTCTTGTTTTTTTGTTTGTTTGTTTGTTTTGTTTTATTTGAGTTGATCTTATTTTATTTTCCTTAAAATTGTATCAGTTCATTTTAAAGTGGTATGTTTTGGTAATGATTGAATGTGGTTTTGCGTCAGGACCCCATTGGAAAGATAATCACAGTGATAATTTGTGATATTGTGTACTGTGCACATAATTGGGCAATCCTGAATAAATATATTCATTCTGAGTTACCACTGATTTTGTGTGCTTTTGAGATACAGACTTGGCATCTGTGCCCAGAGTCACAGCGCAGAGCATCAAGAGAGCGACATAACATTACCACTGGCAGACATCCATCGGCGGGCTGAAAGCAATTAAGCAGAGTGATGTCATCACCAGGACTGATATCAAACACAGGAGTCTGTGTATGGCACATGTATGTAGATGTGTTGTAGGATTGTCCAACTGAGGTCTTATTTACTGATTTCTACCAAACTTGGTATATTAATGAAGGTTGGCCCCAAAATTGCTGTAATTTTTTTTTTTGGGGGGGGGGAGCACTCGTCAAGAAATTTGATTTTCAATCCAATTTTGAACAAATGCGGCACACACTTACATTCCAGAACTACCCAGGTCATTTGGGTCAAGGTCCAAGTCATTGAAGTCGATTGAAAAGTTACTTAAAATACAGTAAAGAAGAACTCATTCAAAACCATGTTAAATTAACTCTATAATGTTGTAAAATAGGCAGCATGGTGGATAAGTAGTTTGCACTGTTGCCTCACAGCAAGAAGGTCAAGGGTTCGATTCCCACCTGTGGCCTTTCTGTGTGGTGTTTGCATGTTCTCTCTGTGTTTGTGTTGGTTCTCTCCGGGTGCACCGGCTTCCTCCCACATCCACAGACATGCAGGTTCGGTGAAGTGGAAACTTTAAATTGTCCGTAGGTGTGACTGTGTTTGTTTGTCTGTATGTGACCCTGTGACAGACTGGTGTCCTGTCCACAGTGTGCTCTGCCTCACACCATGTGACTGCTCAGATAGGCTCCAGCCCCCCGGGTGGCCCTTAATTGGAGTAAGCGGGTATAGAGGATGGATGGTGTAGAATAGTATTGATCAACTTTAACACTCGAGTTGATTAACACAACAATAGTGTGAATTGAACATGATTTTAATGGACCACATGCATTAGTTACAGTGTTAATTTAACTCTGTAACCCATCTTACAAAAAATCTGATCCAGATGACCTCAGCTGGTAATGTGAAGATCTTTGTCACATGTGGAGTGTGAGCGTGCACGTTAGTAACTCACAGCTGATGGACAACTTTAGTTGATTGCTGGAGCCGTTACTGACGGGATTGGACACGTGACACGTGAACGGTCCGTGGTCGTAGCGGGTCACATTGGTGATGATGAGAGTGGACCCTCCATCAGTGATCTGAACTCTGTCACTGTCTGTGACCTCTGAGGTGACGTTCAGCCAGAGGAAAGAGAGGGCGGAGCCAGAGGAGGTGCAGGTCAGACTGACAGAGCTGCTGAACTCCACCAGCTGTGTGGCGTTTGAAACAGCCACGACATCAGACACTCTGACTGCAGATAAATGAACAGAAAGGTTTGATGTTTGTGTTCAGACAAAACAAGTGGAACAGACAGAAACAGGAAACTGAAAATGATGAAACAGCATTTAAACATCAGCTCATCGTAAACATGCAATGTTCTACTGTCTACATGCCATGCTCCATTGTTTAATATGCCCAAAAAATAAACTCCACTGTCCTTCAAAGTCACATTCCTGAGCTCCAGAGCTGCACTGTTTGCAAAGAGGGTGATTCTGCCTCTATAATCTGGACCTGGAATGGTTCCTCCCTCACTGTATGTTACTATTGGTGTAGAATCCTTTATCCAGTCGATGTATATAATATTTGTCTGTGATGGATTCAGTGTTGTGCTGAACGTCACTGTGTCTCCCACAGTTGCAGTCAGAGGATCATCTGGCAGTATTCCGACTGCTTTGGTCAAACCTGGAGGAGAAAGAAAAGCTCTGAGTGGAAGAACGACAACAAAATGGAACATTGGAAGAAAACTTCAGTCACAATGAGAAGATGTTCCTCTAAATCTAAAATAACCAGGAGGCTGAAGTCAGGACAGAATCAATGTTTGGATGAAAAACAAAACAAATTATTGATATGTTTCAGTGTGTTTCATGTGTTTATTACCACAGACTGTATATGTGCTGGACAAACCCTCTGTAACGCCACCTACAGGATTTCTGAGGAACTCGTTTGAAATTCAAATTGTTCCAAATGTCACCATCTTGCCGACTGACGCCACTTAACTATCGTCCAGCCCATAAATGGTTAAAGAGGTGGAGCATGAGCAAGACCAGCCTGAAGTGGGCGGGGCAAATAAAGCCTGAACACACCCCCATCTGACAGTCATCAAATAAGCTAAAGCTAACAGCTACAGAGACCAAAACAGTTGTTTTGTTCCAGGCTGTAAACATGTTTATTTCTGCTGTAAAGTTGGAGATTTTAACACAGACCGGCCTTCTGTCCAGGGTGGACTCTGACTCGCACCCTATGATGGCTGATTTGGCTCCAACCCCCCGCGGCCCTCGATTGGAGTCAGTGGGAATAGAACATGAATGAGTTCAGATATTTTATGGTTTATGAACTTGACTGTTTCTAGTCCATATAACATTTTCCCGTCATGTCTGACACCTTGACATGTGGGTGTGGCATCGCTGCTCTTTGAATCAAATATTTACAGATAATTTTCTGAAATCATCATCTCCAAATCATAAAATAAATGTGAACACACTGAATGTGGAAAGCTCAAAAGATAAGTGTTCCAGTCACGTGAAACACACACACACACACACACACACACACACACACACACACACACACACACACACACACACACACACACACACACACACACACACACACGAAAAACAACAAAGACCGAGTCGTGTGTGGTTGTGTGTGTGTTCTTGTTTTTTATTATTTGTTCAACAATTAAACCTGACTGATTTCAGTCACTTTTAAAGACATATGATGAAGCTACTTTTATATCTAAACATTTTCAACACAGAAACAGAACTTTAATGTGTTTATTTAACAGAAACAGATTTTCTCTGAATTACGAGGGCTGTCAATAAAGTATAGGTCCTTTTTATTTTTTCAAAAACTATATGGATTTCATTCATATGTTTTTACGTCAGACATGCTTGAACCCTTGTGCGCATGCGTGAGTTTTTCAACGCCTGTCAGTGACGTCATTCGCCTGTGAGCACTCCTTGTGGGAGGAGTCGTCCAGCCCCTCGTCGGAATTCCTTTGTCTGAGAAGTTGCTGAGAGACTGGTGCTTTGTTTGATCAAAATTTTTTCTAAACCTGTGAGACACATCGAAGTGGACACGGTTCGAAAAATTAAGCTGGTTTTCAGTGAAAATTTTAACGGCTGATGAGAGATTTTGAGGTGACACTGTCGCTTTAAGGACTTTTCACGGTGCGAGACGTCGCGCTGCGCTCTCAGGTGGCGTCGTCAGCCTGTTCAAGCTGAAAACCTCCACATTTCAGGCTCTATTGATCCAGGACGTCGTGAGAGAACAGAGAAGTTTCAGAAGAGTCGGTTTCAGCATTTTATCCGGATATTCCACTGTTAAAGGAGATTTTTTTAATGAAAGACGTGCGGACGGCGGTCCGCGCGTCGGGACGCAGCCGGCGCGGAGCGGCGGCACAGGAAAAACACCTCCGTGTTGATAACCATTTGTAAAATCCAGGCGGCTTTTGATGGCTTTCAGTGGAGTGAGTATATGAGAAATTGTTTAACAGCTGGACATGTTCTCAACTTGTCCTTAAGGCTTCCAACGGAGGTGTTTTTCCTGTGGCAGAGCGTCGCGGCGGCTGCGTCCCGACGCACGGACCCGTCCGCACGTCTTCATTAAAAAAATCTCCTTTAACAGTGGAATATCCGGATAAAATGCTGAGAACCGGCTTCTTCTGAAACTTCTCTGTTCCCTCACGACGTCCTGGATCAATGGAGCCTGAAATGTGGAGGTTTTCAGCTTGAAACAGGCTGACGACGGCGCCTGAGAGCGCTGCGCGACATCTCGCACTGTGGGAAGTCCTTAAAGCGACAGTGTCACCTCAAAATCTCTCATCAGCCGTTAAAATTTTCACTGAAAACCAGCTTAATTTTTCGAACCGTGTCCACTTCGATGTGTCCACAGGTTTAGAAAAAATTTTGATCAAACAAAGCGCCAGTCTCTCAGCAACTTCTCAGACAAAGGAATTCCGACGAGGGGCTGGACGACTCCTCCCACAAGGTGTGCTCACAGGCGAATGACGTCACCGACAGGCGTGGAAAAACTCACGCATGCGCAAGAGGGTTCAAGCATGTCTGACGTAAAAACATATGAATGAAATCCATATAGTTTTTGAAAAAATAAAAAGGACCTATACTTTATGGACAGACCTCGTATATGTCATCAATTTAATTACACACATTCTATAATTCAGCAGGAAAATACAGAATCAACATGTGATTCTTCAAAATGACACAATAAAATTCACATGACATCTAAAGGCTCTAAAGAACTTCCAGTGGAGGAAAACTTTCATGAGCTCCTCTGTTACTCTAAACTACAACTAAAAGTCAACTACTGTCAATGAACATTGTACTGGTTCATAAAAAAGTTCTTACCAGTAAAAGCCACAGAAAAAATACAAAGAAAAGGTAAAGTATCCATCAGTTAAAGTTCTGTGTTCAAACTCTGAGAGAGCTTTAACCAATGTCATCATCTGCCGGGTGTAATATGTGACTCACATCAACGGAATGAAAAAAAAAATACAGACCTGAAGATAACACAGAGATTAGATCCGGCTTTAAAGTGAAGAAAAATGCTGTTACAGCGCCACCCAGTGGCATAAAGTGTACATTTAAAGTCAAATCAATTGAATTCAAAACAATGTATGTATTATATAGAACCACAATCACATCAAACATGGTCACGGAACTGTTAAACCCCAAAATGTGAATCAGCTGCAAATCGTGAATTGCAAATTTGAAAAAATTGCAAAATTTGAAAAAATATCTCCCGACCGTGAATCATGATCATAGAGTTACATACACACACACACACACACACACACACACACACACATATATATATATATATATATATATATATATATATATAATATAGTGTTGCCACAGTTACTTTGAAAAGTAATCCAATTACTGATTACTGATTACTCCTTGAAAAAGTAACTTAGTTACTTACTGATTACTCAATTGTAAAAGTAACTAAGTTAGATTACTAGTTACTTTTTTAGTTACTTTCCCCAGCTGCCGACAACAACCCACGTCAACATGACAATGATACCTGTTTTGCCAAAACTCACTTTATAGTCACCCTTTCTTGACTTCAATGAAAATAAATACTTGTTCTATAAAAAGTAAAATAAAGACCTCTTTCTTGACCTCATATTAACTCTTGACAGCACTGTAACAGTAAACTTGCAATTTCAAACCTACATTGTTTATAATGTAACTAATTAAATTCTAACATTTTTCTAACATTTAAATTCTCTCTAAACATTTTACTTGTCAAAATTATTATTATTTTAAGCAATATTAGTAGTTGTAGTAAAAAAACGGCTTCAAAACTGGACCTTTAATCTAGGGGTGTTGTGGGGGAGGGGGGGCACATCCCTGCCCCACGCCCCCATTCCATCTGGATTCGCCCCTGCTTTGGCGTTTGAGCACAAGAATGGATAACATTTATTTATGCAGAAAACATGACCAGATTTACAGGTAAGAAAGTTTTATTGCGTTTTCACATCATGTGGTCCTCAGAAAGACAGTTTAGGTGCATTAACACTTTTAATAGTGTTAGTGTTGACGCGTCGCGGAGGATCAGCTGTTTTTAACGACCAGATACAGAGCGGCTCAGCTCAGAATTCTAAATAAAGGAGGGAAAAAAAGTATAAAAATGTCTTTGTAAAGCTCAGGCAGGTGTGCTGATCACCGCGCTTTAAGAGGTGAGGACGAGTCAGAGCAGCTGCAAAAAAAAAAAACGCGGATGAAAAGCTCACAGCTCGCTTAAAGTGGGCAGTTCAGTCGAACCCCGACCTCCTGCCCACAGACCAAGTTTAATGCTTCTATCGACCCACAATGAAAATAATAGTAACGCACAGTGACATGGAGAAGTAACTTTAATCTGATTACTGATTTGGAAAGATTAACGCGTTAGATTACTCGTTACTAAAAAAAGTGGTCAGTTACCGGCATCACTGTATATATATATATATATATATATATATATATATATATATATATATACACACACACACACTGACTCATCTTCAACTGCTTTGTCCATTTAACAGCTGTGGGGGCACAGAGCGTGAGGTGGGGTTCACCCTGGACAGGACGCTAGTCTGTCACAGGGTCACATACAGACAAACAAACACGGGGAGAACACGCAAACTCCACACTGAAAGACCACAGGTGGGAATCAAACCCACGACCTTCTTGCTGAGTTACCTGTTCTACGCACAGGTAATAGAGATGAATTTTAGCCATGTCATTGTATATTTCATGTCACTTTAGTTAAGCTGTAGTAAGTTGCATTGTGTGTTTGTTGTCATCATTAATTTTCATGAGACAAGTGAATGATGATTAAAAAGGTGACATCATGTCATATCACTGCAATACTCTGACAGTCGCAACAGCAGGTACATTTTAATTGAAAAAAACACACACCTTAACTCACACGCAGCACGCACTGGCCCGTCTGGATTGCAGTTACCGCGCACTCTAGCAAGCCGCTACTACGTAGTAAGTAAAGTGTGATACTTGTTACCTAACCTGAGTACCATGTGAACTACAAAAACAAGTGCTCCAGTAAGCGGGTCGTGATCTAATATATAAGCTTATTATTGTTAGTATTATTTATTAGAATTATTTATTAAACTTGTAAATGTAACTCCTCCTTCTCAGTCTGCTTCATTAAAGAGTGTTTGAATACAGAATATTTTCAAGTATAAATGTTTGCAGCTGTGTTCAAATGTGAACAAACACCAGGTCTGGGAGCATGCACTGGTGTCACCACACTACAGGACCTCCTTGGGATCTGGATGGTAACCATACAGGCAGATGAGCGGGTCCATCCCCACCTCCCAAAAGTGTCCTTCTTTCTGTTCCAGCCAGTGATACATGGTCCCCCCTTAACGTTTCCAGTTACTGGGTGTTGACCCCAGTGGCTGGAGAACGCCAAGGAGACGCCCACGTTCCACCTGGCTGCAGCAGATGATCATTATGGTCTGTAGTGTGGGGATTTGGTAACATGCAGCATGAGCTCATGCTCCCTGCCCTGACCTGACCTCTGAGGTTCATATTTAAGGTGGAAAACTATGAAATCCAAAGTAAGCAATGGACTGGACACTGAATTTGTACAAGGACAAAAACAACAGGTTTTACCATAAAGTGTCCTTCAGAACTGTCAGAGGATTTTAGTGACATCTTGAAGGAAATGTCTTGAGCCAGTCTTTCATTATTTTTGGTCACAAAATGCTGGGGTTCGTCCACTGACAGATTTTGATCTTTGCAGATGACACCAAGATTTCACTGAGTAAACTAAGTAAACTAAATTAGTTGGTTTTTTGCTGTTCACACTCTGTTGAGTTGTGAATTCCAAGGTTCCATCTTCTGACCTCCACACTTCTGACCTTCCTACTCTGCTGCCTATTCTGATTCCATTATTCACCAAAAAGTAACAGGGTTTGCACCAACACCCTGCTGATCAGTTCTGGTGGTGGTTGTTGTTCATTTGGATCTCAACTGATCCAGGATGGAAACTATTTTTTATCTGGATGCTCTGTTTGACAAACATGCAGAATAATCTTCCTCATTCAAACCTTCTCATGTGGGTTTGTGACTGACATTCAGAAATGAACTGGTTTGCGCCCCCTGGTGGACGAATCAAATACAGTCCAAGTCACTGAATATGTGTTGGACTTCATTTACATCAATCATGAAGAAACACAAACAACACGGTACAGTGTGATAAATCTGTCTGGAGAACTGCACATGAGTTTAATAATATAACTGCTGGAATTATGCAACAATGACCTCGACATCAAAAAATTAAAAGTAATCAAAATAAAGTTCTTGGGGAGAACTTTATCAGATTTGCATTGCTGAGTACGACAAGAGCATTTGGACAAACAACTTTAGAAGTCAGTTTGTCACCAATAGATTTACGCTCCTCTCACAATAATCTGGAATAATCCTTTTAATTCAAAGAGACTTTATTGACATATGAAATGTGTTTACATTGTCAAAGCAACTAAGAAAGAATACGTAAAACAGTGAGAAAAAACTTTGAGCTTTAGAAAGTGTATTTTATTCATTTTCCACATCATTTATTAACCTTAATTTTTCAAATGCTCCTTTATATTTGAATTAATTGATCACTAAGATAGCTGATGATCATTTTATTGCTAATTGATTATTTAAAGACTGGTGGAAAACATATGAAGTAGCTTGTGTTGTTTTTTCAACTCTAGTAACATTGACTTGATTTGCAGTGAACCTTAATTCTCTCAAGTGATAAAAACATGAAACACAGCAAAATAAATTAGTTCCAGTTTCATGTTGTTTTTAAATATCTTTTATTAAAATGGTTTTGCTTGTTTTAACTGAATAAATTCTCATTAAAATGACTGGATGTTGTGGCATATGAGGTATTTTGCAGTAAAATGAGAGTTTTTTTATTTTCCACATCATTATTAAACCTTAATTTTTAAAATATGAGGGCTAGGAGACATTGAACTGTTCATCTCTTTATGATGCTGTATGACGTCATTCAATATTCAAAAGCTTTGTTGTCTTTGCTGCCACCACTTTGTGTAAGTGGTCACTTTGTGGTGTTGGCTGATCAGAGACACAGTTGTTTGGTTGTAAACACCAACAGTGTTAATTTCTTCATCGCTGCATCAACAACAAAATCAGTTTGTGTCCAGTTTCAGATTCAACAAACATCATAACAGGTACAGTCAGATTTAAACCTTTGGTTCTGTCTCACTGTGTGTTTTATTAGTTGTTGCTGCTGACGAGAATCTGAATTTATTTTATAATAATCGTTTAATGTATGAGAGATGAATAAACGGCCTTTAAAATGTCTTTGGTCCTGAAGCTAAATGAAGAATCTTCACATTTTAGCTAACAGGTTAAATCAAAAAAATTTGCAAAGTTCAGAACGTGGAAACACTCAAATTCTACTTTAAAATAAATTCAGATATCTGATGATTTTTCTTGCTGATTGACTGTTTAAACACTTGTGGAAACCATTTTTATAAAACATGTTGATTTTCAGTGAACATTAATTCTCTCAGGTGATAAAAACACAAAACTCAATGACACAAATTCAGCTGCAGTTTTTGTGTCGTTTATAATTTTCAGTATTTAAAATCTTGTGACATTTTAAGTAGTTTTACAGTACATAATTCCTAAGTCTCATAAAATTAGACTGTAGATAGAAATTACCTAAAAAAAAAAATAAAAATAATAATAATAATAAAACAATCGAGTGATGTAACATGAGTTTTTTAACAACAGTTTTTGTTAAGGGTTTCACGTTGAGCTGAATTTGTTCAATGTTTAAAAGTTACCTGTGCCAAAAGGAAACAATAATAATTAATAATAATAATAATAATTTTAATAATGTAAGTACGCAAAAAAGATGTCTATGTGTGTGTGTGTGTGTGTGGGGGGGGGGGGGGGTGTTGCTAGGATACACTGTGTGACGCTGCACTGCTCAAAAGCTTTGTCGTCTTTATGACACTTGTGCTCCTGTTCCACCACTTTATGATGAGTCGTCACTTTGTGATTCTTTGGTGATCAGCTGTTTGTAAACAGAAACAGTCTTAATTTCTACATCAGCTGCATTGACAATTAAATATGTTCTTGCCACTTGTAGATTCAACAAACAGTGCAACAGGTACAGTTATTTTTAAAGAAATTTTTGTTTTGAAATCAGTCAAATGCTCCATTATATTTGAATTTATTGATCACTAAGATAGCTAGTGATCATTTTTATTGCTAATTGATTATTTAAAGACTGTTTGGTCAAGCTGGAGGTCTGGGCGGCTTTGCTTGAGCTGCTGCCCCCGCGACCCGACTCCGGATAAAGCAGAAGAAAATGGATGGATGGATGTTTGTTTATTTATTATTTGTTTGTTTGTTATTTATTATTTAAATACTGTTGTGGCATATCAGGTATTTTGCAGTAAAATTAGAGTTTTTGTTCAGGGCTTCATGTTGGGCTGATCTTAGTGACCTTGAATGTGACCTTCAAGCTCAGTAAGATTTGATCCTTTATGGTGGCCAAACAGTGCCAAAGTATCCTGTGGTTACTGTTAGACATGTGCTGATGCCGTCTGATTAGTTTACCGCGTATCTGCGGCTTGTAGGGCTGAGGGCTGAGCAGTACAGCCAAATAATAATAATAACATATTATACAAATAATGAATGTTTATGAGTTCAATGGTACAAATAATTCATAATTCAGGTTCTCAAGACCAGGCACCTAAGTGGCTCTACGCTACTCTTTTCTATTCTCCTATTTTACTCTTCCTTTTTAGATATACCTTTGTATACTGGCATAGTTCCACCTTAGAATTGGAATATAATATATAAGATATACCTTACTGAATTTTCATGTAAAGGTGATCATGTTCAGTGTGTCTGTTTAGTTTTTAAAATGTTTTCAACCAATCGACCTAAAACTTAAATCATGGAAGATAAAATGACTTTCTTTAAGTTTTTTTTCTTGGCATTTCATTCAGTTTGTCAATAACCAGGAACTGACCTTGAACCTGTCAGTCATCTGATCACAGACAAATTAAATTTCGCACAGATTCTGTTCCAGTGAAATCTACTTACAGTCAGTCATTAAAACAAGAAATGTTGTTCTGACTGCAAAATTCAGACATTATTCAAATTCAGTGGACTTGTGCATCTCTGACTTTTTACACGTTGTGAATGAAATAATAAAACTATTTGATCTTTTTCTTTATTTTCTGCAGCTTCCTTCTTGGGTTCTGCTCCAGTTATGGAAAGGCTCAGCGTGAAGATGTATCAGAATGTAAGTGATACTTTTTATTTTGGAATATTTCAGCAGCTTTGCTTCTTTTCATTTATTTGTACTTTAATGCTGTTAACTTTAGTTGATTAAATCTCTGACTTTGTCAACACAAGTTTATGCAGTTAAACTCCACTAGAATCAAACAGGTTTTGTGATTTTAAGGGGAATCATGAGGATAAAATGTTGAACTGCTTTTATTCTTTGACCCAAATTATTGTTGTTACTGATTCAGATTTTGGCTCAAACTTTTCAACATTAATGTTGTTGGTTTTTGTGTGTTTGTGCTCATTAAAATGTTTCTGTTTTATCTGCAGGAACTCGCAGATCTGAAGAGGGAAAATTTCTCTCTCAAGCTCCGAATTCATGAGCTGGAGAAACACCGGCAGCAGACGTCTGCAGACTCCACTGAGGACGTTTTCCAAACGGGGGTGTGTGGACTTTAGAATGGAAAATGTTCAAGATCTAAAATCTCTGACTGATTATTCATTTGACACCTCTGTGATTTACTAGTTAACATCTCAGTTTCTGCCTGTCACTAGTTAACTAGTGAGACTTTGAGTGTTACTAGTTTGGCAACTTGTGCCTCAAAAACTAGTTGGTATCACTAGTAAGGATTCTGCTTAAACTAGTTTAAGTTATATATACAGTAGTTTTATATATATATATGTGTGTGTGTGTGTGTGTGTGTGTGTGTGTGTGTGTGTGTGTGTGTGTGTGTGTGTGTGTGTGTGTGGTGTGTGTGTGTGTGTGTGTGTGTGTGTGTGTGTGTGTATAATTCAGTTTTTAACAAACTGTATCTCTGTCAGGTTGATCAGGAGCTCCATAATCTTTTGCGGGAAAAGGAAATGGTCCAGATTCAGGACCAACATCTGTCCAAGGTCCTGGAGGTCCAAAGGCTCCAGCTTGACCTTAAAAAAAAGGAGCAGCAACTGACTGACCTGATGGAGAAAAATGAGCAGCTGGAGAAGGAACTGAAGGACCTTCAACAGCAGAGAAGGAAAGACTGTGAAGCTGTAAAGGTAATGAGTCACCCATGAATTTTAACCTGAACTATAACACAAAATGCCCCTTCCTCCCCCATGTCAAACTCAGTTTTCTGATCCCATAATGAACATCTATTATATTTTGTGACGGTGTCACAAACTAATCAATTAAATTACTTTTCGTGATGCCGTCATAGACTTGGCATGAGATCTTGTTGCCTTTTTCCCAGTAAAAGTCTCCTTGTTTGAATGATTGATGGAAATGAACTCCAAGACATATTCAGTGACATGGAAATGTTTTTGTTTCCAAATATCTTTGATTCAAGCTTTTGCATGTTGCTGTATTGAATCATTTGTGAAAGTTAATTTTTATTTTTCCTCCTCCAGGAGTTCACAGTTCAAATGAGGACGCTGCAGGACAAGACAAAGGATATGGAGGTAAACTGACATTGATCATCACATTCACACAGCTTCTGCTCTGATTCATGTTGTATGTTGTGTTTTTTGACATTCTGACATATTATCAACATGCACACGTGCAAATACTTTATCCTTAGATTTTACTTTGTCAATGAAGTTTGTCTTCTGTTGTCCTCTCTCTCTGTAGAAGACAACTGCAGTTCTACTCAGACAGCTGCAGACAAGTCAACGTGGTGACACGAACATGGACCAGAAGCAAAGGGACACGGAGGAACAACTCACCACGGTAACAACAGCTGTGACATTTGTGTTTGGAAGTTTGGAAGTTTTTTGTTTGTTTGTTTGTTTGTTTTACTTTAATACGTGTTCTCATTTTTGTTTTTTTCTATAAAAACAGACTGAGGTTCATGAGTCCGAAGCTCAGAATGAACAGCTGTTTGAACAACTGTTCATGATCAGAAACGTAACTGAGAACCTGATCAAATCTCTGGAGGACACACAGAATCAGAACAAAGTACATGGACACACCAGTTTGTTCTTTCACACTAAATTCAGATGGAGAGTTTTCTCACAGTGACGTCACTGCTTCTTTATGTGCTCAGACTCTGTGTGGAAAGTTGGAGGAGATAAAAAAATGAACTCATTACTGAGAAGAAAAATGGGATCAAGTTCGCAAAGACCATCCAGGGGCTGCTGCAGGTCATCAACAAAAAAGACAAAGAGGTAAACCTTGAAGATATGTAGTTTTTTTTTTTACTATTAGATATTATTGTAAATGATGTCAGCAGACTGTTTGTGTCAACAGTTTGTCTTTGTGTCTTGCAGATTGCAGAGCTGCATCGTGGGATTGAAGGCAGGGAGGCTGCTTTAGAAAAAGAAAGAGACAAGGCCCAGTTCACAGCCAGGATGTTGGCACAGCTGTTCATAGCAAATCAAGAGTTTCTTGCAGACAGTGAGAGCACTTTCCAAGTGACCCAGGCTGCTCTTAAGCAATAAATATCAATCATCACAATAAACTGAATTTAAATCATGGACCTTTGTTTTCCTCCAAACTTAGACACTTTGCATCATGTTGTCTGCACAGTTAATGTTTCTTGTATGTGCACGTGATTAACATCATGTAGGAAATGCTGCAGCAGAATGGACAAATACTCAGAATCCAGAGGATGCTGAATACAAGGTCTGTTAGAAATGTATCGGACCTTTTTATTTTTTCAAAAACCTGATGGATTTGAATCACATGTGCTTGCATGAGCCAACCTTGAACCTTCGTGCGCATGCATGAATTTTTTCACACCTGTCGGTTGCGTCATTTGCTTGTAAGCAGCCTTTGTGTGAGGGTGGATGGAGTCTCTCGTCATTTTTTCTTTGCAAGGAAATGACGGAACAACTGGAGCAGCGCGACTGCATCAAATTTTGCAAGAAACTGGGCGACAGCCAGGTGGAAACCATTCGGATTATTCAGACGGCTTTCGTGACGATCCTCTGGGCATCACACAGATTAAGGAGCGGTACAACCAGTTTAAAGTCGTCCGCACAACGGTGGAGAGCGAGCCGCACTCCGGGCGGCCATCAACACGCTGAAATGACCAGATCATTCCAAAGTGAACGCTGTGGTGATGTGGGACCATCGTGTGATTATCCGAGAAATTGCGTAAGAGGTGGACATCAGCACTTTTTCTGCATATTCCATTGTGACAGAAGATTTGGCCATGAAAAGAGTTGCAGCGAAATTCATCGGCACAAAGCTGATGGCGCAGCAACAGCACCTCCGTGATGAAGTCTCACAGGACATGCCCTGACATGCCCAGCTCGTTAACCATTCGCAAGATTCAGATGGCTTTGGTGGCTTTTTCAGTCGTGTGACTATCCTAAAATTGTGGACGAGGTGAGCATGCCACAACATGATCCTGTTGAGGCTTCAATCACGGAGGTCTGTGGCTGCGCCATCAGCTCATGCAGGTGAATTTCGCTGCAACTCTTTTCATGGCCAAATCTTCTGTCACAATGGAATGTGCCGAAAAAGTGCTGATGTCCCCTCTTCCGCAATTTCTCGGATAATCATACGACGGTCACACCTCACCACAGCATTCACTTTGGAAATGGATCTGGTCATTTCAGCATGTTGATGTCCGCCGGAGTGCCGGCGCGCTCTCCACCGTTGTGCGGATGTCTTTAAACCGGTTGTACCGCTCCTTAATCTGTGTGATGCCCAGAGGATCGTCACCGAAAGCTGTCTGAGTAATCCAAATGGTTTCCACCTGGCTGTCGCCCAGTTTCTTGCAAAATCTAATGCAGTCGCACTGCTCCCGTCGTTCCAACCATTTCCTTGCAAAGAAAAAACGACAAGAGACTACACCCACCATCACACAAAGGCTGCTTACAAGCAAAATGACGCAACAGACAGGCATGAAAAAACTCACGCATGCACACGAAGGTTTATGGTTGGCTCATGCAAGCACACGTGATTCAAATCCATCAGGTTTTTGAAAAAAAAAAATTAACGGTCCGATACTTTTCTAACAGACCTCGTACATTTTGTAAAGGCTTCAGCTCCACCATTGTTGAATGAAGAGAATCGACAGCTTTAAAGTCGACATCAGTCTGTCAATGGATTTTTACAAACACAGGTGAAGCCAGACAGAATTCAGAGCTCCACCTCTTCAGTCAAAGCAGATGTATTCTTACTAAATTAAGACTCCAACCACAATCTAAGAAAATTTAAGTTATTTAGTTCAAATTTGTAACTCAGTGGACAGGAAAGGAAGTTACAAGAAAAACTAAAAGTACTTAAATGGTCGTCTAAGATCCAGATTTTAATCCCAACTAAATGGATGGTCAATTTATGACCTGGATTGCTAAACATATTACAACATTCAACACTATAACAGAAAAAGGGAAACTGAAAGATTTCCAAAACACTCCAGGAAACTCATAGCTTAGAAAAACAAGACACAGATATTTGCAGGCACGCCATGACTTCAACCAAGCTGTCAAAAATCTATATAGACAAAGATGACCCAGTGATTAAAGAGGTCTTATGAGGAATACACTCCTGATCGCCCGACAAACCGGCCTTGAATTGGGCCAGATACTGGCCCTCTCTCTCCTATCCTGTGATTGGTTGGTGGCTGAGACGCTGACGTCAACGCATGCGTCAGCCTCAAGTTGATGTGGCGTGAGCCTGCTCTCCCATTGGTCATTTAGGAGTGGGAAAATCCCACAATATCAGGTTACAAAATGGCCACCGAATGCAGGCGTAATGTGCATTGCCTACACACGGAAGCAGGCTATACTCCTGATTGAACAGGGGCTCTATATCTAGACTATGTAATGGTTTTATGAATAAAAAAAAACCTCACTCCACAGATTATGTGAATAATAAATGGGAGAATGAAGGTAACCTCATGTCAAATGAAGGGTCTAGTTGCTGTGAATTTCAATGGAAATATACATGGAGAGAGTTTGGATACAAATGCCGAATTTGATGTTTTTATCACTTCACAGCAGAAAGTACATACTCAGAAGGGAATTTTAAATTTTGGAGACTCTGTGGGAACTAAGAAGCCAATCACTGCATATATTCTGACGATGTCCAGCAATTGTACAATTCTGGTCTAAGACACACAGAATAATGGAAAACATTGAAAATTACTATACTCTTTCGTGTAGTATTAGGAATGCTGATTTTAATTTAAATATGAATGTATACTTCAGTAAGTATGTGTTTTGTATTCTGATATCAGAATACAAAACACCAGCCTGACTGGAAAATCACTAAGGGCCCTTGGGCAAGGTCCTTAATCCTCAAGTTCCTCCCGGTGTGTAGTGAGTGCGTTGTGTGGTAGCACCCTGACATTGGGGTGAATGTGAGTTATTATTGTAAAGCGCTTTGAGCATCTGATGCAGATGGAAAAGCGCTATCCATTATTTATTTATAGTAGGAAACTCTTACCAGACACTGGTTATATCCTGACCTTCCCACAACAGAGGAATGGACAGAGATAATCACTACATATATTTGATGGAAAAAAAAATATATTTTCTGACATCAGCTACAAATCGACAAGGTTTGTCAAACTGTGGACTGGGTGGTCCTCACCTATAACAGACACAAACACTGGGAGGATTATCACACTAATTCACTTTTATAACTCACAGGTGTGTTTAACTGGTCCATGTATATCCTTATCTTGTCTATTTTATCTCATTGAAGAAAAACTGCCTGGTTAGAAATATGTTTTGTTTCAAAAATTGCATTTTTTTTTTCTCCACTATATGTATATACAGTGCTCTCCAAAATGTATTGGAACACTTGGTATTTTGCTCATTTTAATTTGTTTAGTGCCATTTCAAATACAAAAATAAAAAACACAAAAATAAATTTCTAAAATTATCTTCCTTAAATTCAAACTGAAAGCAAATCTCTACAACATGTATAAATTAATTAAAAATAAAAGCCAAGATGATGAGCTTCATAAGCAATGGAATCCTTTGATATCCATCCATCCATCCATTTTCTACCACTTTATCCGGAGTCGGGTCGCGGGGGCAGCAGCTCAAGCAAAACCGCCCAGACCTCCCGATCCACACACACCTACCCCAGCTCCTCTGGGGGAACCCCAAGGCGTTCCCAAGCCAGCTGAGAGACGTAGTCCCTCCAGCGTGTCCTGGGTCTTCCCCGGGGCCTCCTCCCGATGGGACGTGCCCGGAACACCTCCAGTGAGGCGTCCAGGGGGCATCCGGAAAAGATGCCCGAGCAACCTCAACTGGCTCCTTTCCACGTGGAGGAGCAGCGGCTCGACTCCGAGCTCCTCACTGTCAGGTTTAGAATACTGTACCTTTGATAAGAGGAAGAGACAACCAGGCAATAAAACAAGTGAGAGATAGAATTCAATTTAAGCTCGCGAGGAGTGCAGTCAGGCTGTACACCAAAGCTACACTAAAGTCTGGTTATATATTGGTTTGTTTTTTACCGCAGCCGCAACGGGGTAAATGTGGTCCCATACTGAACAATTGTGGTTTCGGTGTATTGTTGTATTTTTCATTACCACCAATAGGCAGTCGTCCGATATCGCTGCTGGAATCACCTGTAAAATTGGTCGGGGCCCCATACATACTACGCAATCCTGTTTTGTGGATTTTACTGCTTGCTCCGCCATCAGGAGCCAATTGTTATTTTGTCCGCTAATTCCCGTAGTTACCAAAAACCAATCATCTGCTGACAGAGGCCCTTTATGCAAGCGGGCCTGCTTGGCTCTTACAGACCCCGGTCCGGGAGAAGGTCACCCAGTATTGTTTGATTCGTGGTGTCTCTTGAGGCATTTGTATTTGGTGTCTTTGGGCATAGCACAATCTCCAGCAAGGATCATACCCCGCTTTGTATGCACACAGTGCAAACGTGTGACATATCCGTTCGATTGGTCTGCTTATCGGGAATTTTAACGAGTTTATTGTGAATGTCACTGTTTTGGTTCGGCCGCTGACTGTTAGGTTTGATATGATATTTTTCCAACTATACGCTTCGTCTGTCCACCCATAGAATTTTGTGGCCAGGCGGACGGGTAGCCATTCGTCAGAAAGGTATTTCCCCACCAATGACTGGCACGGGGAAAACCCGTAGTCATGTAGAAATCATAAGCCAGCCATTGTCCAGGATCACCAATCCAGCTATCTTGTCTGAGGGCCAAAAAGGGTATCTGTACAACATAATAGATCCTGGGCGTGGTGTAACAGGCATAAAACCATTGGTAGGATGTTTCCTGGTCTTCACAAGGATTTAGTCCGCATAGTATCTGCCTTCCATGATTGTAGCAGGTTACTCCCTTTGAGGTAACCACATATCGTTTAACCGCGGCGGATTGAATTTCCACTTGTAGTTTCGTCTGTTCTGGTTGTGATGTTCTCTACTTCCCCAAAGTCAATTCCCTTTTTCATTAATGGTGTCCACACGTGCATTCCCCATATAGTGACTGTTATGGCTCCTAACACTAATGCCCAGCAGCACAATGCTGTTTTCATCCATAATGGTGTATGGCGCGACATAGTCAGGATCTCCCTAAAGTCAGTGTCCTAAGTTTCTGGTCAGTGGCTTGTAATTTCTTCTGCTGATTTTCATGTCTGCCCTAGATCTTAACACCAGAGCCACACACTATTATCAGACTTGCTCACTTTCCGTACTTACACTGGGTTTACAGAGATCACTTTCTTACAATGTGTTAAATGTATCCACGTTTGTCTTTCTCCTATTTTTAAGGCTGTGGGTGTAGTGAGCAGTACTTGGAATGGACCTTCCCACTTAGGTGAGTGCCAGTGTTTCCTCTTGATGCTTCTTATCAGTACCCAGTCTCCAGGTACCACTTTAGGGTCGTCCTGTGGAGAGATGGGATCATCAATGTTTGAGGTCCTGTCCTTTTGCTTTTCCAGCATCTTTCTCATATAATCAGCTAGGTTTGCTTCTTTTGGTATTTCCCATGGATTTCTGAACTGAGGTAATCTGTACGGTCGGCCAAAAAGGGTCTCATATGGTGTTAATCCTGCTGTACTTGTGATGTTTATATACATTTTTACTAAGTCCACGCACTGTGTCCATGGTCTGTTTGTTTCTTCCATCGCCGCCTTTAGCCTATTTTTAATTGTCCCATTCATTCTTTCCACTAGTCCTGCGCTTTGCGGGTGATATGCACAGTGGTTTTTTAGGTTTATGCAAAACAGTTGTCCAATGTTTCTCACAACTTGGTTTACAAAATGCGGTCCATTGTCACTATATATTTTTTCTGGTATACCATACCTAGGTACTATGTCTTTGCACAGTGCTTTTGTCACTGTTAATGCATCTGCATGTTTTGTGGGGAAGATCTCGACCCATTTTGAAAATGCATCAATAATGACCAAACAAAATTCTTTCCCTTCACTTTTGTTCAATTGAATATAATCCATGTGTATGGTCTGAAATGGATATTGTGGTTCAGGGAACTTTCCTCATAGAGGTCTCAAATTCCCTTGCACGTTGTGTTTTGCACATATCATGCATGCTTTACAAAATTGTTTTGAAAAATTATTAAATCCAAATGTTGTATACACTGTTTCGATTTGTTTAATCATCCCCCCTGTCGAGACATGGGAAACACCATGGCTTGAAATAGCTGCCCATTTATACAAATTTTTGGGCAACACAGGTTTGTTAAGGGGTCACATGTAGAGACCGTCCTTGTTTTTGACGGCTCCATGTTTTTCCCATAATTTCCTCTCACTGTCCGGGCTTTGATTTTGCATTTCTACCAAGAGATCAGGTGTTACTTCAGTTGCTTTATCAATTGTAAGTGTGTTAGGATCAGCAACCACATGAAGATGGCCTTCAGCAGCAGCTTTTGCAGATTCATCAGCGAACGCATTACCTTGGGAAATAAGATCAATCCCTTTTGTATGCGCTGCACATTTACAAATAGCCAATTGACTGGGTAGCTGGACTGCTTCTAATAATTTGGTGAGCAGAGTGGCATGTGTGACAGGCTTCCCTGTTGAAGTGACCATTCCACGATTTTTCCACTGTTGAGCGAACACATGCACCGTGGAAAATGCGTATTGGCTATCAGTATAGATTGTGACAGATTGATCTCTGAAAATTTGGCAGGCTACGGTGAGAGCTACCAGTTCGGCCGCTTGTGCCGACATGTTAGCAGGTAGCTTGACAGCTTGTAGGACACTATCATGTGTCACTACCGCGTACCCAGTCATCGTTTCTCCTAGATGATTTTTTCTTTGAGGAGCCGTCCACAAATACCACTGTGCCCTCTGAAAGAGATGTATCTTTTAAATCGGGTCTACATTTAGATACTCGTTGGGCTTCCTCCACACAGTCATGTGGTTCTCCATCCACTGGGATGGGCAAGAGTGTGGCAGGATTTAATGTTGTGCAGCGTTCAATAGTCAAATGGGGTTGAGATAAGAGCGTAGCCATACAAGAAAGATGACGTGCTGGAGACAGAAATGTCATATTTGTTTGTAGCAGCAATGCTGACACTGCATGGGGTACTTTTACTATTAATGAATGGAAAAGCACAACTCCGGCAGAACTCTCTATAGCCATAGAGGCTGCTATTACTGCACGTACGCACGGAGGAAGTGCACAAGCAACACTGTCTAATTTGGAAGAATAGTAGGCAACCGGGCGAAGCCTTTCTCCATATTGCTGCGTCAATACAGAAGTCATAAAATGACCTTTGCAATCGACAGTTTGAACAAATGGTTTGTCATAATTTGGTAGGGCTAGAGCCGAGCTAGACACCAGACTTTGTTTGATTTGCACAAATGCCGCTTCTGCCTCTGGGGTCCACTTCAATGCTGTTGACATGGATATACTTTCGTCATACATTAATTTCAAGAGAGGAGACGTAATTTGCGCATAATCTGGAATCCAGCTACGGCAGTAGCCAGTGATGCCTAAAAAGGACATCATCTGCTTTTTTGTCAATGGCTTGGGTGCCTGGAGAATAGCCGTCTTCCTGTCTTGAACAATAGTGCGTCCTTGTGCACTGAATTCATGTCCCAAATACTTTACTGTCGGGGACCACAACTGTAATTTGTTCTTGCTGACCTTATGTCCTTCCCTGGCTAGGTGATGTAAGGTGGCCAAAGTGTCTGTGATGCAGGTATCTTTGTCATGAGAGGCTATCAGAATGTCGTCTACGTACAAGAAATCTGGCTACCACCTGGTGGTACAAATTTGGCCATACTAGCTGACATTACTTGCGAATAAATGGTTGGGCTTTCAGCATATCCTTGTGGCAATCGTGTGTATGTATACCTTTGTCCTGCGTATGTGAAAGCGAACCAGAACTGGCTGTCTGGATCAACCGGGACAGAAAAGAAAGCATTACTAATATCAATGACAGTAAATACTTTAGCATCTGGTCGCAACGAATTTAACAACGTGTACGGATCCAGGACACAAGGAGCTCTTTGAACAACAGCATTGTTGACAGCTTGTAGGTCTTGCACCATTCTCCAACCTACGGAGGGAGGAGCCTTTTTTACCGGAAAGATAGGTGTGTTACATGGTGAATCGGGGCAGGGGATCAAGACTCCTGCCTTCAATAGATCTTGTATTACCGGTCGGATCCCTTCCGTCGCATCGGGTCTCAAGGGGTACTGCCGGACACATGGGCGATATTCCGTTTTTGGTCTAATTTGCACTGGTAGGGCTCCTTTTACTAGCCCTACATCAGAGGGTCCTTGGGACCAGAGGGTAGGTGGAACTTCCACCAACCTCTGCTCATCCTCTGGATTCAATAAATATGATCATGCTGTCTGTTGAGGATTATCGCAATGGTCAACACTACTCCCTGCTTCCAAATCCGTTCTATGGAGAAGGAGTACACGGAATAGACCGGTGGAAGGACTGAAAAATTCTCCACTCCCTGGATGGGATTCAACCCAATCGGTTGCATTTATGCTCTCTTTGACCATAAACCCTAGGCTTTGCCAAGTCACAAGATATGGTTTGAAGAGGGACACATGGAAGGGAGTCCCAGTCCTATGTAATCTCTGAATTTCTGGAGGAACATGAGAGACCACAATTGCAGCTCTATTTTTCCCATCATGGTAAATACAGTCTGCTACTGCAGATGTTGGGGTTACTTCCTCCAAGAGGCTCTCATAGTTACCGTCCGGTCCTGGAGTACCCTTGAACCACAATGTGACATGGAGATCTTCCGGTTCATGTGTTTGTTCAGGATGAGACAACAATGTTTTAGCAAACGACAGAACAGATGCACCAAAAGAGGTGGGGCTAGCATCTCGTAGTTTCAGAAAATAATAATAGTAGCAGTTTAGGGCGTAATTTGAGCCTAAAGTAAAGACCTGCAGCTGATGTTGTCGTTTTACTCGCAACAGTCCATTGTCCGACACTAGAGACAGTCCCAATGCAGTTAGACCATCTCGTCCGAGAAGATTAACCGGACATTGGGGCATCATCAATACAGAGATGCAACATGACTTCCCTTCTGGGTCCCGAATCCACACGGGTTGGGACACAGGGACAGCACGTCTTCCCATTGGCTGCTCTTACCCAAAATGTTTCATCACTGGGCTGTAACCCTACCGGCCATGAGCAACATGTTGTTTTACATGCGCCCGAATCGCATAGGAAAACAACATGCTTCCCATTCATCATTAAAGTCACTTCCGGTTTAGGTACATCACTCATCAGCAGATCTTGAAGGTTTAGATCTGCCTCAGGGACTAAAGGTCCCGTTGATGTTGCTTGTCGGGCGGTTAGTCATTGCGGATTCTGTGTTCTTTGTGGGCAGTCCTTGGCGAAATGTCCTAATTTGCCGCAAACCCAACACTCATTTGACCTTCCAGCCCAGGGCTTTGGGGGAGCTGACTGGCCTTGGCCCTGCCAATTTCCTTGCCTGTCCTGCTTCCATTGCCTCTGTGGGTTTGATTGAAAACGTCCTCGGGGTGGGCCTCTAAAACGGCCCCGCCCACGAGGTGGTCCGAATTTTCTGCCTTGAAAAAAGACTTGGCCTTCCTGCCATTCAGACTCATCAGAATAGAAGGTAGTCACCTGTTTCCTTTTTGGGGCTGCCTTTTTTGTTTTCAGATTTCTTTCTGCATGTATGGCGTGGTCTACATACTCTTGTAACCCAGCTGTTGGGAGCGTTATCATGTGTTTGTCTACCCATGCTCGGATATCTGATCTGGAGTTGGCATGGAGTGCATTTTTCAATTGTTGTTCATACACGCTATCATTTTTCAGTGGTAGAAGACCACTGTGCACTTTAAAACCTTTTTCCATTCGATGTCGATAGTCTTTGAATGGTTCATCATCTTTCTGTTTTGTGCGGTTTATTTCTGTGTAATTTGACTTCTGCTGGTATTTCTGCTTAATTCTCAGCAGTAGTGCGGCCAATCGATCTCCCAATTCCTGACTATCATGGGCTAATGGAGTGTGGTCTGCCTCTGCAGGATCCCAATCTCCTTTTACATCAGCCCAATCCTTTGTCACAGTTGCCATTATGACTTGTTGAACTTCATCCCCTCTAAGATTGTAGGATTTAACCAAAGCGGTTATGTCAATAATGTACTGGGCTACATCTTCTCGTGGGGGAGTTACACCTTCCACAGCTGCCTTAACGTCTGCTTGTGTCTAGGTTCGGTACACAAGAATAGTTCTTGGTCCTGACGTATGTGGATTTGCCACATGAATCATTGGATAGACTCCTGATCCACCTGGTTCCTGATCAGCCGGTGGGGTTGATTGTCCAGGTTGATTTTCTTCATCTTTTAGTGTTTTGGATCGTGTTCTCATGACGTGTTGTGTAGGGTCTACATATGATGGGGGTTGTCCCTGCGGTAAATCTGGATAGAGTTTATTCTCCTTATTTCAGCTTCTGGCTGACTGTGTTTTGTAGTATCCAATTTTACTACCATTTCTACTTTTGGAGCCGCAGGCCCTGTCTCATTATCTTCTTGTCTGTGAAACATCACGTTCCCCTGCTCCTTCTTATCATTTACTGTTTCTTTCTGTCTTTCCTTTGCTTCTCTAAGGCCCTTCATTTGTTTCTCAACTTCTCTTTCCCATGCTACAATTTCACCTTGACCTTCTTTTTCTCACTTGTTCCACACTTTTTCTCAATACTGTTCTTTAGTTTAGTTAATGACTCTTTCTGTAGGCGTCCATCAAATCCATGATCTTTTATCCACTTATCTAAGTGTTTTGTTGAATTTGGATCAATTTTATTCATGTATATCCAATCTTTTGTTTTTAGATCGTCCCGGGACTTAGGTCTGTCATTTTTACTGTTAGATTTTCCCATTTTGTGTTTTCAGTACGTTTTAGACCAGTGATGGTTTTGCCCCTACAGGGTCCTAATCCACTGGTGTTGTTATAATCACAGGGTAGTAATCAACTATTCTGAGAAGTGCGTTCCCTTTCGCCACCCCGGAGGGCACGGGAAGGCCTTGCCTTTGCTTCTTCTCAAAACTTACTACTTACTTTCCTGTGAGATTTTCATAGAGGGGAGTCGAAGTGACTCCACACTCTCACTCAGTCACTTTTATTACACTCACACACAGTTATTTTATTTACACAAATACATAGAAACACTTTTAATAACCGTACGCATATTCTTAGGTCAGGGGAGCTCGCCCTCCCGTGGAATTTAACTAATGTCCTGCATTAGGGGACTCCACCATCCCTGCGAGGTTTAACTGCCTTTTCACTGTGCACTTATTTCCCTGTTTAACCGTGACTTTCTGTCACTATTTCACTATTTCAACATTTCTATTTTACGCAGCCTACTGCCACCATTCACAACAACAATTTATCAGAATCAAATTCTATACTCACACTCCGTCGGTCTCTTTCCCTCTCGGTGATCCCGTCAACCTTTCAGATCCCAGCCAACGGATTGAGCCAGTCCCGTCAAAGGGTCTGAGTTACCTTGGCCAAGGATTTCTCTGGTGTCGATCACGCTCGCTGGATCCGTCAGGCCTGTTGGGATCCCGGACGAGCCCCCAGTCTTTGTCGGGTTTAGAATACTGTACCTTTGATAAGAGGAAGAGACAACCAGGCAATAAAACAAGTGAGAGATAGAATTCAATTTAAGCTCGCGAGGAGTGCAGTCAGGCTGTACACCAAAGCTACACTAAAGTCTGGCCTGCGCTCCCGCTCTTTTTATTTAGGACTTCCCTACATACATGGGCGGTACAGCTCCTGAGGGGAAGAGTGATAGCGCGTGAGCTGTTGCAGCAGAACTGCTGATTGCACAATACATTCAGGATGTTCAGAACCTTTTTAATCTTGGGCTCGGTTAAGATGTGTTTAAGACATCTGACGATTAATCACACTTCTTCTGACAAAAGGACTGATGTATCACAATCACACTGTGGTTGGAACATTCAATTCTCTATTCTTTATCTTACTGCTCAGCTTCGGCTGCGTCCTGCATGAGTCATCTTCACATGTCCTAAAAAGAGCTTAGCGTGCACACAGAGATACCACAACTTGCAGAAACACGTCATGTCACATATCTTAAGTAACCTTCACCCATCACATCAGTACAATACACTTTATCAGAGCAGAGAGAACTACATTCTACCAGAGCAGAGAACACAAAACATGCATGATAAAATAAAACAGTGTATCTACAGAATAACTCCAACACTCACCCTATCTCTAAGGGAGCTCCCAGCCACCCTGCGGAGGAAACTCATCTCGGCCGCTTGTACTCGTGATCTCATTCTTTCGGTCACGAGCCAAATCTCATGACCATAGGTGAGGATCGGAACGTAGATCGATCGGTAAATCGAGAGCTTTGCCCCCCTACTCAGCTCTCTCTTCACCACGATGGTCCGATACAGCAACCGCATCACTGCAGATGCTGCACCGATCCATCTATCGATCTCACGCTCCATAACTCCCTCACTCCCCCTCTAGTTGCCACCTTATCGTGGTGGGGGAGTTTGCGTACCCGGATGATCCTAGGAGCTATGTTGCCGGGGCTTTGTGCCCTTGTAGGGTCTCCCAAGGCAAACAGGTCCTAGGTGACGGGTCAGACTAAGGGCAGTTCAGAAGCTCCCATGACCAGTAAAAAATCAAGGACCGAGATGTCGCCTGGTATGGCGGAGCCGGGGCCCCACCCTGGAGCCAGGCCTGGGGTTGGGGCTCGCGCGCAAGCGCCTGGTGGTCGGGCCTTAGCCCATGGGGCCCGGCCGGCTCAGCCCGAAAGAGCGACGTGGGCCCGCCCTCCTGTGGGTTCACCACCTGCAGAGGAGGTCATGGGGGTCGGGTGCAGAGAGGATCCATTGATATAATACCTGTAAATTGCCAGTTTTCATCAGACAAATCAAGGGATGGATACATGAACATTTTTAAGTCACTGAATATATCTTGGACTTGTGTGGCACTATATGGTAAATCAGTATGGAGTAGACAGTTCTCAAAAACTGAGTGACTGTGCAGGAAGAAGAGTGAGGAAAGCCACCAAGATACCCAGAAGAAGTTATAGGCTTCTCTGGCTGTGAATGGAGAAACTGTGCATCTATCATTCTATCTATCTATCTATCAAGGTCGTGGGATCGCTTCCCGCCCTTTGATGATGGCTAAGATTGCTAAGATGGCGCCTGTGTATGGCCACGCCGCTGCTCATCTGCTTTTTGCCGATTTCTTGTGTTAATCTTGACACTGTATGCCATTCTGCTCGCCCTCGTTCCCTGTGATTGTGCCTATGCGATCCGGGCTTATGATCGAAATGCTCTTTTTAACATCAAAGAGTCAATGGAGCGCCGATACAACACCTGGGAAAGCTACAAACAAACTTTCCCCCCTCCATTCGGGTGCTGGCTTACTTCCTCAGAATACCTGTTTCTGTTGAGGTCTCCAGGTGGTCCTGGGAAGAGGGCCAAGAGACGAGGCTACAGGGCTGGGGTCCAGGATAAGCTCAGGAGTGGTGTGCGTTTGGCCGGCTTCTCTCGCTTTCATCGAGGCCACAGGTGACTGCGGATTGTTCCTCTCCGGGGGTGCGCAGATAATGTCGCGACTCCACCGCTGCCGCTCCCCAGGGCCAATAACATAGCCCTGCAACAGCGCCGGAGGGAAAGGCTGGATTTTATGTTCCTTACAGAGACTTGGCAGAAAGATGGAGAAGTCTTTCACCTGAATGAACTGCGCCCTGTGGGCTGCAGTGCTCTTGGGAAGCCCCGCCCCGGTCGAAGAGGCGGAGGTCTACCTGTTGTGTTTCAGGACAGATACACATGCAGAATGATTGACTGTGAACAATTCCCCTCGTTTGAATCACAAATGATTAAGGTCGGTTCCTCAAACAGTTTTTATGTAATTTTAATTTATCGTCCTACTAGTTTTGCAGGCACTTTTATTACATAGTTTAACAGCTTTTTATCATCTCTTATTAAACTTGAGAGACTTTTAGTTCTTGGTGATTTCAACCTGCACTTTGAAGACACTTCGTCTACCCCAGCAGTGGAATTTTTAAAGACTATGGAAATCCATGATTTTAGACATGTATTAGGCCCCACCCACTTAAAGGGACATACACTTGATCAAGTGTACTCACTAGGCCTACACGTCACAAATGTATGTGTTGAGGATGTCCACATGAGTGATCATAGTGGCATTTTCTTTGATCTTTCTGTTCTTTCTGAGCCTCGACCTGTCCGTAAACAGGCTGAACGAAGGATCATCACAGAGACAACAGCAGGCAGATTCTGTGCCTTGTTCGATTCTTACATTTTTGAACACTCCACAGATGTGGACAGCTTCTTGAACTGTTTTAATTGTCATTGTGCTACAGTCTTGGACAAAGTTACTCCTCTTAAGACAATCTGTGCTACCCATGACCACACCTGCCCTTGGATAAATGACAGCATCCGGAGTTTAAGAAGGACGTGCCGTAAAATTGAACGGCTGTGGAAATCCACTCAGCTCCAGGTCCATAGGTTGTCTCTTAAAGACCTTATGTTGTCTTTAAATGAGTCTATAAAAGAGGCCAGATTTAAACACTTTCAATAATTAATAACAACAAATAAGGGAAACCCGATAATGTTATTTGATACTATAAATTCTTTAGTGTCTAACACTGCTCCTGCTACCCCTGTGCTCTCTGAAGCTGACAGCAATGACTTTTTAACTTTCTTTATTGTGAAAGTGCAGGAAATAAAAGACCAAATAAACTGGCCTTCATATTCTGGCCCTATTCAGAATGAGCCACCTGCACAGATGTGGTCAACCTTTGACCCTGTGCATCTGGAAGACATTGTGGCATTGTCATCCAAAATGAGGCTGACCTCTAGCTTGGTTGATATTATCCCCTCTAAACTTCTCCTTAATATTCTTGATTATATCGGCCCATGGGTCACTGAATTGTTCAATTTTTCCCTTTCATCTGGTGTATTTCCCACCTACTTCAAACATGCGGTGATCGAACCAAGACTCAAAAAGCCTAACATGGACCAAGCAGAGTATAAAAACTACCACCCAATATCTAAGCTTCCCTTTCTATCTAAATTACTGGAAAAACTGGTAGCCAAACAACTGACATCCTTCCTTGAGACATATAACATCTATGACAAATTCCAGTCAGGTTTTCGGAAACACCACTCTACTGAGACTGCACTGTTAAGAGTGTCCAGTGACATCATGATGTCTGCTGACGCTGGGAGGTGTACTGTGATGGTCCTCTTAGACCTGTCCTCTGCCTTTGACACGGTCGACCATACCATCATGGTCAATAGGCTACGAGATCTGGTGGGGATGTCGGGCTTTGTGCTGAAATGGTTTACCTCCTACTTGACAAACAGGAGTTTTAGCGTTTCAGTAAACCATGTTAGGTCTGAGTCAGCTTATTTGCAGTGTGGCATACCACAAGGCTCGGTGCTGGGGCCACTCGTTTCTTTCATATATTCTTCCCCTTGGGCAGATAATTCAGTGTTTCAGTGATGTGTCCTATCATTTGTATGCTGATGACATACAACTATACTGCTCTTTTAAAACTACAGAACTTGGGAAAATGAACTCTTTAATGAACTGTATGTCACAGGTGAAGCAGTGGCTGAGTGGAAATAGCCTTCAATTGAACTCTGAGAAAACTGAGACACTTTGTTGTGTGTGGGCCGCCAGAAGAGGAGGTACTGCTGGCCCACCACCAGTGGGCGCCCTGCCTGAAGTGCGGGCTTCAGGCACGAGAGGACGCTGCCGCCATGGACACAGCCGGGGGTGACAGCTGTCACTCATTACCTCTTGACAGCTGTCACCCATCTACTCAACGTCCTCTCACTCCATAAAGACCAGACGTCATCTCCACCTCGTTGCCGAGATATCATACTTCATTGGAGGTAATATCCTCAGCCGTTTTTGTGATTGCAATATTTGTATATTGTGAGTGTTTGCAGGAGTACCAGTACCTCCGTCGGTGAAAGCTGTGAGAGCGCTGAAGGCACTCTTTTCCCCTGAGGAATCTACAGTACTCTGCAATTTTTGAGTGAGAGGTGGAGGTGGCATTCCCACCGCTGTTGTTACTGGGTGTACACACACCCACATTTGACTGTCTTTGTTCTCGCCAGCAGTACCAGATCCGACAGTCGGGGACGGTGATCACCTGGGAATTCGGGACTTGGCGGCTCCAGTATTCACCAGGTTCTGTGGCGGTGGAAATCGTGTGGTTCCGGCTCTTCTCAGGACAGACGTCTTCTATCCTCGAGCCTGCCCACACGTCACCTTTGTGGATTGACTGTAATTATATTCTGAGATTGTCTGTATGTTCGTTGTGCACATTTCACAACATTAAATTGTTACCTTTTGGCTCATCTATTGGCCGTTCATTTGCGCCCCCTGTTGTGGGTCCGTGTCACTACACTTTCACAACACACTTCTTGTTGCCCCTGATGATGCCATTCCTGGCATCAAGCAGCAGTTGGGTGACTTGGGACAAGTCTGCGGAATCTCTGAGTTATCTTTGATGAAGTAATGTATCTTTCTGAGCACTGTAATAAATTAATCAAAAATTGTTTTTTCACTTGCGGAATATCGCCAAGCTGCGACAGGTGGTATCTTGCCATGAGATGGAGACAATTATCCACGCCTTTATCTCCTCACAATTGGACTACTGTAACAGCCTGTTTACCTGCCTTAGTAGAAAAGATCTTAACCGGCTACAGTACGTCCAAAACTCTGCTGCGAGGCTGTTGACTCGTACAAACAGGAGAGCTCATATTACCCCTGTCCTAAAGTCTCTCCATTGGCTCCCAGATGAGTCTAGACTCACTTTCAAAATCTTGGTCCTGACATTTCCGCCACAGGAAAAACACCTCCGTTGGAACATGCCCTGCTGTTAAACAATTTCTCAGATACTCACTCAACTGAAAGACACCAAAAGCCGCCTGGATTTTAAAAATTTTAAAAATGGTTATCAACACGGAGGTGTTTTTCCTGTGGCAGCGCACCGCGCCGGCTGCGAGCTGACGCGCCAATCCGCCCGCACGTCTTTCATTAAAAAAAATCTCCTTTAACAGTGGAATGTCCGGATAAACTGCTGATTCCGACCTCTTCTGAAAGTTGTCTGTTCTCTCATGACGTCCTGGGTCAACAGAGGCTTAAATTTGGAGGTTTTCAGCTTGAAACAGGATGAGGACGTCGCCTCAGAGTGCTGCGCGATGTCCCGCTCCATGGGAAGTCCTTACAGCGATAGAAACAATCCAAAATCTCTCATCAGCCATTAAAATTTACACCAAAAACCAGCTGAATTTCTCGAATGGTGTCCACTCGGATGTGCTTCACAGTTTTTGAAAAAATTTTGATCAAGCACAGCGCCAGTCTCTCAGCAACTTCTCAGACAATGAAAATCCGATGAGGGGGCTGGACCACTCCTTCCACAAGGCGTGCTCACAGGCGAATGACGTCACCGACAAGCGTGAAAAAACTCACGCATGCGCACGAGGGTTCAAGCATGTCTGATGTAATCACACGTGATTCGAATCCATATAGTTTTTTAAAAAAAAATAAAACTGTCGGTTTCATTTCTAATAGACCTCGTATTAATGATTAGGAAGTATCTGAGTAAATTATTTACTAATTGTGCGATGCATGAATAATTCACGCAGCTGCTCATAGCTAGTTAAGTCTTTTGTGAAAATTTCTAAAGTGAAGACTGTTTATGCTGTATTGCATATTTGTTAATGTACTTGTATGTATGCTTCCTATGGGCTTGGTGCCCTGTGTCCTTAATAAAGTCTTGAATGAATAAATGAATTAATACATTTTCTCTTCAGAAACCTCTTCTTCTGGAGCCATTTGTTGAGTTTTAAAAATGTTCTTTTTGATATTATATTAATATGGAGCTCCGGAAGTGTCATCACAAAATGTTTTTACAGTTCTTAAGTTCTTACAGGACACCTGCTAGATAAAGAATTCCGGAGATGCAATAAGTCTTTCCTCCGACACAGCATTAGAATGTTCGTCTGAGTCATCTAACTATTACTCATCCCCACTGTCATCAGATGATGACAAGAAGAAGAGGAAGACCAAAAGATTCTGCCTTTGAAGATAAAGTCATGATGGATTATATTTGTTGACTGTTCATTGGTTTCAGAAAGTCTTTCAGAGTTGTATTTATGATAGAAAAATTTGCACTAATAAAATATTGTTGCCTTTGAAAAATATTTCAGAGTTATGTTTATAACAAGTATTTGCACTGATAAAATATTTTTGTTTCTTAATATTTTGTGTTTTTAAGTAGCCTACACAAGTTTTGCAACTGTGCAGCTAAGTTCTAATGGCACATTTTAGGGACTTTATTGTTTGATAACATATGTAAGTGTGCACATATGTGCACTGATTTTATTTCTGTACAGTTTTGCAAATACTTTACTTCTGTATCGATGTCTTGTGGCTTTATTATACTGATTTTGGTCTGAAAAGGCATTTGTGGCATTTTAGGGTTTAGTCTACTTTAACAAATACATTATAAAGCATAATTTGTCTTCACTTTATTAGTGTTCACTAGTGTTCATTGATATGTAAACATATCATGAAGTATAAACTGTCTGTCATGACACAATTATGACTGTCATGACACAATTATGACAATGTAATGAAGATATTTGAAATGATCTGTAACCTTGCACATTTTTGCCTTTTGGCAAACTCCAGGCAGGCTGTCATGTGCTTTTTACAAAGGAGTGGCTTCTGTCTGGCTACTCTACCATCCAGGCCTGATTGGTGGATTGCTGCAGAGATGGTTGTCCTTCTGGAACATTCTCCTCTCTCCACAGAGGAATGCTGGAGCTCTGACAAAGTGGCCATTGGGTTCTTGGTCACCTCCCTGAATCAGGCCCTTTGCCCCCAGTAACTGAATTTTTCCAGGCAGCCTGCTCTAAGAAGAGTCCTGGTGGATCTGAACTTCTTCTATTTATGGATGATGGAAGCCACTGTGCTCATTGGGACCTTCAAAGCAGCAGAAATGTTTCTGTACCCTTCCTCAGATTTGTGCCTCGAGACAGTCCTAACTCAGATGTTGTGGGCTGCCTTGGTTCCTGCTTGGTCCTGCCTTCTCCCTCTCTCCGTTTCCAGGTGGTGTGCCACAGAGCTGATCTCCTCGCCTGTGGCTCATCAGCACAGCTGGATTTAAACTACGGTTCAACACTTCCATCTTCGCCAGAAACTCAGTTTTCACTCCACAGTATCTGGCTTCTCTATTCTCCTCTATAGAGTTTTTGTTCCTTCCTATGCAGCCCTTTTTTGAGCAATTTGCTTTTGTACACTCCAACACCAGCCTTTTGTGCTCAGTGTTTAGCACGTTCCTACACAGCTTTATTGGTAGGTTTGTGCTTGAGCGTTTCCATGCCAATACTCACCTGTGCCATCTGTGCCTCTACAGTGATCCTGCATTCCATCAGCTCTGTGGACGGACAACTGGCTCTGGACTCCATCATCATATCATCCTCATGCCCTGGTTCAGGTTACTAATGCCTACCGCCTTCTTGGTCTTCTCCTCTGTCACCTTCTCTGGTTCTGGTTCTCTGGGTCTCCATGCTCCAGGTCTCCTTTCACATTTCCAAATTGCTTTGTACCTCAGTTAATCCAATATCAACCAATAAACCTCGTTGTTGTTTGCCACTCAGTTTCCCACTTTCAGGTACTTTGGGTTCAGCCGTAACAGCAGAGGTCTACAGACAATTCCTTGGATTTCATGCTTTATTTGTGCTCTGACATGCACTGTCAACTATGGGACCTTATATGTAGACAGGTATGTAGACTGTTTTGATAGGAAGGGGCAGAGGTGGGATGAAGTCACTTTCAAGTTATGAATCAGACTTGACTTGGGACTTGCTGATTCGTGACTTGAAAGTGACTTGATGGTGACTTCGTCCCACCTCTGGGAAGGGGTAGTGGCCAAGTAGCTCACTGTACTTATTTTCAGTGCATGAAGTTCCTGTTCCAAAGCCACTTTGGCCCATTGTCCATATAATGTGGGGTTTGTCAGGAAGGGCATCTACCATAAAATTTGTGCCAAATCAACATGCAGAGCCACCTCAGATCTGCTGTTGTGAAAGAAGGGAGAACCCAATGGGACTTAATTACTGTTGTGATTGTTTTTATGCCCAAAAATGTCTCCATGGGTAAAAGCTGGGCCATAGTTCTGTGTTTTTCTGTGCTGTGTGACTCTTGATCATTATTGTCATTGATATTTTAAAGTCACATTCGCTTGAAGGCTGCAATAAATTTCATGAAGACTGAAATAAAAATGTTTATCTAATGTGAACCTTCATAATTTTCTGTTGGAAGGACAAGAAGGAACCCACAATCAAATTCCAGTTAGTTAATTTTGTTCTCACCCTGTGTCACTGTTTGTCCACAACACAAACAGATGACTACATCTTCACAACTGGCCGACTGTGGTGTACAGAGGCTAAATTACAAAAATGGCACAGTCTAAATACTTGTGGTCCTGAATGTACTTGTGCATTCCACAGCACCCTAACTGGGATAGTTTTAATTTATATCACACTGTAGAGATTTGTTCTCACTGTGAGTTTAAAGGGCATAATTTTAGAATGTTAAGATAATGAGGCCTTTAATTTTTTAAAATGTGTAAAAGCTCAAGACATCTAAAACCTTTTCACATCATTGTACTGCAAATAAAGTATGACAACAGAAAAACAGTGTCTGATAAGTTTTGACAAATCATGTGAAAAAGAAATGAATCATCAGGAGTCACACAGCCAAAATGTTTCTGTGTCCAAGAAATGTCATTATGGAAATGTAACTGACTGAAATATCAGTGAATCAAAGGACACAAAAAAATAGTACCGTAAGTTCTTGTGTTCTTTAAAGTATTACTGAGAGTCTACAAAGTGTTACTTCTACAACAGCTTGAATCCCTCAGATGTCAGACTTTACTGATAATTTGTTAGCCTTCACCAGGAAAGCCACGCCTCTTTAGACACACGTTTACTCATGAAGTCACAGTGACTGAGATCTCCATGGAGCTTCATCATCAGCGGATACAAGGCGACAGCGCCACCTAGAGTCTGGTGTGTTCTACAGCTTTTTTTTGTTTGTTTGTTTTTGCTTTGTTTTTGTTTTTTTCAAAATAGTATTTCTAATTCCTTTCAGTCATTTTTCTATACCCGCTCACTCCAGTAAAGGTTCACAGGGGTGCTGAATTCTATCCCAGCGGTCATAGGATGTGAGGCAATTTAAAGTTTCCATTTGTTCTTAACATGCATGTTTTTGGAAGTGGGAGGAGGCTGGAGCACCAAAAGAGAACCCACACGTTACTTGCAGACAAACATACAAACTCTACAGAGGAAGGAGCAGGTGGGAAGCGATCCCAGGACCTTCTGTCAGGTTTCAGCCCGGATCTGGGGTTTTGATCCCATTTTTGCCTCCTTTCTTTTCTCATTATCTGCTCCAGCTTAGTTGTTTTTGATCACTTGTTTATTTTCTGTGCTGTTTAGCTTTGTCACTTTGTTTCTTTGTTAGTTTTAATTCTCTTGCCATAGTTTAGTTCCATTCTAGTTTGTTCTGCCAGGTTATGTTTTCATTGTTTATCGTCATTTGATCACTGGTTTATTTTGTTCATCTCATTTCTGATCAGTTATGCTGTAGTATCCGGTTTTGTTTTCTGTTTACGATTTTGTCTTTATTTGTTTGTTTTGCCATCTGGTTATCTTTACTTAAATCATAAGCCAGTTCCAGTCTAGTTTTGTCTTAGTATTTATTTTCTTGTTATTGTCTGATCAGTTCCCATGTAGCTTTTCTTCTTTACTTATTATCTGATGGTTTGCTTTTTAGTTCTCATGTTCATGCTCTGATCTGGTTCTGTTCATAGTCCTCGGTTTCTGTTTGACCTTTGTTCTCTGTTTTCCCTCACTTCCATTTGTTTGTGTTCTCACTCCACATCACTGGACCTGCCTCGTGTCTTTGTCTCTCACTCTCATTCTGTCTGTTTAGTGTATTCATCCACTCACGCTCTTTAGTCTGGCTTACGTGTCTTTGCTTCTTATATCACTCCACTTTGTGTTGTCTCCACTGCACTATCTTGCGCTTGCTTCCCTCATCTTTGTTTCATCCAGCCACACCTCCTTCCAGAATGTTCCCCACACCTGTGTTTAGTTCCTCTAATCACTTCCACCCTTATTTAAGCAGCTTCAGTTCACCACTTCCCTGCCAGTTTATAGCACTTTTTGTCATCGTTCCAGCCCTTCTCACAGCCTTGTTTTGACCAGGTTTGATTGCCTGCCTGTATTTTGACTTTGCTCATTTTTGACCTTGCCTCTGTCTTGCCTTTGAACTCCTCCATGCCGTGTACCTCAAACCTGCTTGTTTTGTTGGACCACACCTTAGCACTACATCTGTCTGTACCTCCGCCTCGCTCACTGTGTACCAGATCCTTGATAGTATTTTTGATAAAGCCTTTCCTACTAACTCAACGTTCTGTCTGTGAGTCAGCATTTGTGTCCTACCATCGTCTGTGCCATGCCAACTCGCATCATCACACCTTCTTGCTGTAAGCCAGGAGCCACTTTGTGAGCTTAAGTCCTGATTTTCACCATAGATAGTCAGAAAAAGAAAGATAGAGAGATACACAACCCCAAGCTTTTGTGTATCTCTGGACACGATGGAGAGGGAATTACAGAGGTTTAAGGAATGGTTTGATTCTAACAAACTGTCGCTTCACTTTGGTAAAACAAAGTGTATCATATTTGGTAATAAGCCCAGGAACTCATTTACGAGTATGCAATGTTGAAATCGAACTCGTTAATGAAACTAAATTTCTTGGGGTCTTTAGTGGCGATAATCTATGTTGGAAAACACATAAATGATGTTGAATCTAAAATGTCAAAGATTATTGTCATTTTTTATAAAGCACAAGACTTCCTCCCCCAACACTCAGTTACTTTATATCATTCATTACTTGTTCCTTACATGACCTACTGTATTGAAGTTTGGGGAACCACCTACAAAACTAATACAAATCCTATATTTTTACTTCAAAAGAAAGCTATGAGAACTATTAGTAAGAAACAGTGGTGGGCACAGCTAACCAAAAAGTTAGCTTTGATAACTGGTAATCAGATAACTGAAAAGTTCTCTTTTTTAACGCTAAACCGATAAACTGTCTAAAAACCTATCGGAAGCTACAGGTAACCGATAACTTTCAATTTTGCCTCCCATACACTCTCAGCTACTAAGAAGCTGATTTTGAGTTTAAACACCACCAAAGCTTCTAATATAACCAAAGGCGATCACAAACCCAAACGAGCCAGCGCTTCTGTCTTTGTGCACTCTGCCTCCTGCTGTAGGAAAGTGTCATTTACAGTAGTGTTCAGAATAATAGTAGTGTTATGTGACTAAAAAGATTAATCTAGGTTTTGAGTATATTTCTTATTGTTACATGGGAAACAAGGTACCAGTAGATTCAGTAGATTCTCACAAATCCAACAAGACCAAGCATTCATGATATGCACACTCTTAAGGCTATGAAATTGGGCTATTAGTAAAAAACAGTAGAAAAGGGGGTGTTCACAATAATAGTAGCATCTGCTGTTGACACTACAAACTCAAAACTATTATGTTCAAACTGCTTTTTTAGCAATCCTGTGAATCACTAAACTAGTATTTAGTTGTATAACCACGGTTTTTCATGATTTCATCACATCTGCGAGGCATTAATTTTGTTTCTCGTTTACTAGTGTGCTTGGGGTCATTGTCTTGTTGAAACACCCATTTCAAGGGCATGTCCTCTTCAGCATAAGGCAACATGACCTCTTCAAGTATTTTGACATATCCAAACTGATCCATGATACCTGGTATGCGATATATAGGCCCAACACCATAGTAGGAGAAACATGACCATATCATGATGCTTGCATCACCATGCTTCACTGTCTTCACTGTGAACTGTGGCTTGAATTCAGAGTTTTGGGGTCGTCTCACAAACTGTCTGCGGCCCTTGGACCCAAAAAGAACATTTTTGCTGTCTTCAGTCCACAAAATATTCCTCCATTTCTCTTTAGGCCAGTTGATGTGTTCTTTGGCAAATTGTAACCTCTTCTGCACATCTTTTATTTAACAGAGGAACTTTGCGGGGGATTCTTGCAAATAAATTAGCTTCACACAGGCGTCTTCTAACTGTAACAGCACTTACAGATAACTCCAGACTGTCTTTGATCATCCTGGAGCTGATCAGTGGTTGAGCCTTTGCCATTCTGGTTATTTTTCTGTCCATTTTGATGGTTGTTTTCCGTTTTCTTCCACGCGTCTCTTTTTTTTTTTTTGTCCATTTTAAATCATTGGAGATCATTGTAGATGAACAGCCTATAATTTTTTTGCACCTGCGTATAAGTTTCCCCCTCTCCAATCAACTTTTTAATCAAACTATGCTGTTCTTCTGAACAATGTCTTGAACGTCCCATTTTCCTCAGGCTTTCAAAGAGAAAAGCATGTTCAACAGGTGCTGGCTTCATCCTTAAATAGGGGACACCTGATTCACACCTGATTGTTCCACAAAACTGATGAACTCACTGACTGAATGCCACACTACTATTACTGTGAACACCCCCATTTCTACTTTTTTTTACTAATAGCCCAATTTCATAGCCTTAACAGTGTGCATATCATGAATGCTTGGTCTTGTTGGATTTGTGAGAATCTACTGAATCTACTGGTACTTTGTTTCCCATGTAACAATAAGAAATATACCAAAACCTGAATTAATCTTTTTAGTCACATAGCGCTACTATTATTCTGAACACTACTGTACCTTGACAGGATACAGTGGTCCAGTGATGAGGCAGAGGTCTTGAAATGGAAAGCAGATTTGAATTATGGTTTTGCTTTATAAATAAAATTATTCCGGATAGAATAACTACATTAATGTAAACTCTTAAGTGATATATAACACATATATATAACACATATCTGTTCATTTTAAAATAATGCACTAATTCTGAAGATTTGAACATTAACACACCAAAGGGATTATGGGTAAACTAAGCCTCCGCTCATACTGATTGGTTGATTCATTCATTCTATGTAAAAACCAACACAAGTGAATCAATGTAAATGTGCTTTTGTAAAATTTGTCAATCAAAAAACGTTCTCGTGTGTGGTTGGAGTTGTGTGGCGATAGGAATCGCCATTTGAATGCTTGAATAATGATGTCAGTCGCACAAGACATCAAATAATAGTGAAAACATGCTTAGTGCAGTGTCATAATACATCAATCAGTCGCTTTGTGAGGCGTCATAACATCCGATGGGTTAGTGGCTCGGTGCGGTGTTATAACAGATCAATCAGTCACTCTGTGAGGCATCATAACATCCGATGGGTTAGCGGCTCGGTACGGTGTTATAACAGATCAATCAGTCGCTCTGTGAGGCGTCATAACATCAAGCCTGGCTCACATGGTAAGATAATTAGGCCGATATCAGACCGAGCTTCCCCTTCCGACAATCTTAAGGATGCCCCGACAATCGTGATGACACTAAATATAATCTTATCAGATATTCCTGCCTTGTGTGGTGTGTTAAGAAGGACATGAGGAGCTAAATGTGACATGCAGCCAGTCAGAAAGCGAGGTGTTTGACCTGGAAATGTTCGTGTGTGAAATCTGTGTGTGTTGTTTTTACTGTGTGGCTGACACCACACACTGTACAACTAAACCTGTCAGATCAATGATTTTTTTATCTCCACGTACAGTATGTGGTCTCTCAGGTACAGAGACCTGGAAGTGTCATTGCAAAATGTTTTGCATGTGGAGAGAATGTGCACACGTTTTATTATATTGTGCGCACGTTTTAAGCATCGTTTGAGTGCACACGTGCGCACTCAAAGGCAAGACACGATCTACTTAAACGTGGCCACAATTTGTAAAACGTGCATTCAGTATTGTCGTGACACATAAATGTTGGCTATTAGTCAACAAACCAGGCGACAGTGTGATACATTTCCCCATTAGAAATGGATCTGGTTAGGGTACATCATGGTTTGGGCGCACAGGACATATAGAGAACTCCAGCTGCCCAGCATGGCATCATCTGGAGTTTAAGCACATTAAAAAGGATGCTGAGGGCGAATTCATCTCCCCGTCGTGAGGATGACATTTTAGGTCATATTATGGAGTTCTTTTTGAACAAAAGGAAAACGTGTGCACGTTTTATTAATTTGAGAGCTTGATTAAAGGAAAACGTGTGCACGTTTTATTTATTCGAGGGCTCAATTAAAGGAAAACGTGCACGTTTTATTTATTCAAGGGCTCAATTAAAGGAAAACGTGCACACGAACCATCACGGCCATTAAAACGTGCGCACGAATTATCACGGCCAGGAAAACGTGCGCACGTTTTGTTAATTTGAGAGCACGTTTTATTCATTTGTGGGCTCAATTAAATTATCATGGCCAGAAAAAAAAAATCACTCAAAGTGACCTCTCCAACTAATCTTTGATTGATTACATCATAACACAAATTATGTTCAAAGTGAAAAATAGACTTCTGCCACAATGTGTCCAGGACCTGTTTAGAACAAGGGACTCCAGTTATAGTATACGAGGAACATTATTATTTCAGAAGTCAAAGATTCGAACTATTGTAAAAAGTCCTTGTAGCGTATTTCTATTAAAGGTGTAAATATCTAGAATAACTGCCTGGATAACATAAAATCACTCTGTGGTTTGGTTGGTTTTAAAAGGCTCTATAAAAATTATTTGATTATTTGCTATAGCATGTTAAATTAGGTTTATTGAATATGTTTGTTTTGTTTTTTTGGTGCACTGCTGCTTGCAAGTTGTGTGTTTGTTTTTTTGTTTGTTTGTTTTTTGAAATTCTAATTCATGGATCAATGTATACTTTGTACTAGTTATGATGGATATATGTATACTTTTATATACATATGTATAATTTTTATTTTTTTGTTAAAGGGGTAGGCGGTTACAAGCTTTTGCTTCTGCCTACATCCTTTTGGGTGCATGTTTTTTGTTGTTGTTGTTGTTCTGGACCTGTGTGTGCCAGACAAATTCATTCATTCATGTGACAAGCTCACACACCAAAGACAAACTTCAGCTTTTCAATTAAAAAAAGGCTTCCTTTCAAGTTTGTGGGAAATTTCCATTGCTGCAGGTTGCACTGATTGCGTAATCAAGTAAATTCCCATGTTAAACAAGAAGTCGTTTTGAAATCTTGCACTGAGTGACTCAGTCAGAGCTTTTGTAAACACCAGGAATTCAAACAGCTTATTGGCTGTGAGAATAGAACTTATAAATCTGGTGCAGTAAACATGAGCAACATCACCATCATGTGTGACTGGAAGAAGCTTCTCTCTGTTTGTCTGCTGGCACTGATCGGTAAGAATGCTGACTCTTACATCAACTGTTTATCTTCTATTTACCAGAAAACTTCATCTGTTATAAGTATGTTATAAACTAATACAATAGCTGATGAAGGGTTAAGAGGCTAAAATGACAAAACATTATTCTACTTTTAAATTTTTTGACACTATTGTTAAGATCTGTCATTGTATTGATTCACCAAACACGCACTCTGTGCAGACAGTAAAGTATTTATGGATGGACAGAGTCTGAACAAATAATACCTTTAGTTGTGGGAGGTATCAACAACTTGACAGCTACATGTTCTTTCCTGCAGTGGGACTTGAATGTTCATTTTTATAATTTTCAAGCAGGAGGACATGTCAGTAATAATTATTAACTAATTAATATTTGATTAAGCATCAACACTCAGAACTGATTGATGTTACAGTTTCTTTTTCTCAGAAAAAGAAACTGTAACATCCATAAGGGCCCTCTACACATAGTAAGAATAAATACAAATCAGGGTGAATCACGGCGGAACAGCTTGTATGACTGAACCACGAAAACGCTGAGCCGACGGGCAGGTGTGAACGAACCCACTGCGACGGTTTCGTGCAAGCGATGTTGCAGTGGCCAGTGCGAGCAGCTGGAGCATGTGTAACCACACTGCGCAGCTGCGGTGAAAATACATGCCACCCACTGGATTTGAACCTGCAATGTACAAAAGCTCTGTTTGCCAGCCAGAAACTTTATCACTGCGCTACCATCGCTGTCCTATAAAACCTGTGGAAAATTGCCTGAAATCAACAAGGACATAAGTGTATTTAACAAAAAAAAGAAAAAAGCAGCATGATAACTGACCAAACGGCATTTGTTACGGCGTATTTCTGCTGATACGTGACTGAAAGTGGCATATTTGTCACACTGTTAGCTTGCCATATAGTCCTGCAGCGCGCTGGTCACAGGACATGCGTGTCCTGTCAGACAGACGTGACATTCAGATCGCCTGCTGTGTGTCCACATGAACTGATGGTCCGTTTCAGCTGGGGCAGCATGCCAATGTGTGCGCTGTCCAGCCCATCACAAAAGCGAAATGTTTTTATGTATTTTCACGTGAGGACGGCAAGCGCACAGACGCACGTGTCTGTCAAAACAGTATGTATTCTGCTGCTCTCTTCAGCTGTGACGTCCAGGACCAGAGACAGATCAGATGAGAGGCGCCTCGCCGGGGGGGTGCGTCTATTAAGGCATAGATATTTGGGCATGGAAGACTCCACTGAATTTTGGAGGTGATCCAAATCTGGACTGGAGGATGTCATAAATCTCTTATTGCTCTTTTTTATTTTCAATTTCTTCACAGCTCTGATGGAGTGCCATAAGCCTACAACCCCTGGCAAAAATTATGGAATCACCGGCCTCGGAGGATGTTCATTCAGTTGTTTAATTTTGTAGAAAAAAAGCAGATCACAGAAATGACACAAAACTAAAGTCATTTCAAATGGCAACTTTCTGGCTTTAAGAAACACTATAAGAAATCAGGAAAAAAAATTGTGGCAGTCAGTTACTTTTTTAGGAAAAAATTATGGAATCATGAAAAACAAAAGAACGCTCCAACACATCACTAGTATTTTGTTGCACCACCTCTGGCTTTTATAACAGCTTGCAGTCTCTGAGGCATGGACTTAATGAGGGACAAACAGTACTCTTCATCAATCTGGCTCCAACTTTCTGTGATTGCTGTTGCCAGATCAACTTTGCAGGTTGGAGCCTTGTCATGGACCATTTTCTTCAACTTCCACCAAAGATTTTCAATTGGATTAAGATCCGGACTATTTGCAGGCCATGACATTGACCCTATGTGTCTTTTTGCAAGGAATGTTTTCACAGTTTTTGCTCTATGGCAAGATGCATTATCATCTTGAAAAATGATTTCATCATCCCCAAACATCCTTTCAATTGATGGGATAAGAAAAGTGTCCAAAATATCAACGTAGACTTGTGCATTTATTGATGATGTAATGACAGCCATCTCCCCAGTGCCTTTACCTGACATGCAGCCCCATATCATCAATGACTGTGGAAATTTACATGTTCTCTTCAGGCAGTCATCATTATAAATCTCATTGGAACGGCACCAAACAAATGTTCCAGCATCATCACCTTGCCCAATGCAGATTCGAGATTCATCACTGAATATGACTTTCAACCAGTCATCCACAGTCCACGACTGCTTTTCTTTAGCCCATTGTAACCTTGTTTTTTTCTGTTTAGGTGTTAATGATGGCTTTTGTTTACCTTTTCTGTATGTAAATCCCATTTCCTTTAGGCGGTTTCTTACAGTTCGGTCACAGACATTGACTCCAGTTTCCTCCCATTCGTTCCTCATTTGTTTTGTTGAGCATTTTCGATTTTTGAGACATATTGCTTTAGGTTTTCTGTCTTGATGCTTTGATGTCTTCCTTGGCCTACCAGTATGTTTGCCTTTTAACAACCTTCCCATGTTATTTGTATTTGGTCCAGAGTTTAGACACAGATGACTGTGAACAACCAACATCTTTTGCAACATTGCGTGATGATTTACCCTCTTTTAAGAGTTTGATAATCCTCTCCTTTGTTTCAATTGACATCTCTCGTGTTGGAGCCATGATTCATGTCAGTCCACTTGGTGCAACAGCTCTCCAAGGTGTGTTCACTCCTTTTTAGATGCAGACTAACGAGCAGATCTGATTTGATGCAGGTGTTAGTTTTGGGGATGAAAATTTACAGGGTGATTCCATAATTTATTCCTCAGAATTGAGTGATTCCATATTTTTTTCCCTCTGCTTGGTCTAAAAAAGTAACCGTTACTGACTGCCGCAATTATTTTTCCTGATTTCTTATAGTGTTTCTTAAAGCCAGAAAGTTGCCATTTGAAATGACTTTAGTTTTGTGTCATGTCTGTGATCTGCTTTTTTTCTACAAAATTAAACAACTGAATGAACATCCTCCGAGGCAGGTGATTCCATAATTATTGCCAGGGGTTGTAGGTTTGGGAACCAATGCACTGTCAGAAAAGTCTGGAAAAATAACATCTGTGAATTAATTTATAGTGTTTTACCTTTAGTCTAGATTACATCTTGCACAACTGTACCATGTACAGCAACAATAAAAGTTTTATAAAATCATTCCTGTTATACTCACACATGATTAATCCATGGTATTGTGGTGAGTAACATATATTACACAAAAAAAGTGCTCCACAGCACCAGAAAGTCAATAAATTCAATGTGATTCCATAAAAAATACCACCTGGACAGCTTTGAGTGAGGGGCATTCTTGCTGTCAGGACAGTGTGCTTTAGCAGGAGCAAATTTTATAAAACTGTTTTATGTGAAAGTTAACTAACCATCATTTTGAAGGGTTTTTACTTCCATCAATGCAAAGTCAACTGTGTGTCAAAGCCCAAAACAGCTGGACTCAACACCAATCAGCAAATCTTTTTCTTTCTGGGGGGAGTCAGGACTAGGCTGAGTAGAATCCCAATATGCAGGTTAGTCAAACACAGGGGTGAATTCCAAAAAAGACAAGATTTAGTTAACACAGAGTGTCAAAATCACAAAAACAAGTGTAGGGAAGGATATAACAAAAATACAGTCTTATCCCCACAAGGGGAGATGAATTCAAAAACACAACAGAAGTGAAGAAGGTTTCAACCAAAACCAATTCAACCCTGAGTCCAGGGTGAGGGGAAAAACCAGGGACGTCAGGAGTGCAAACAAAAAAAAACTGAAATACTTAAAGACCAAAGGAATAAATTGAACATAAAAGCTGACAAGAAAATGCTAGAAAACACAACAACAAAAAACCTGTGTTATACATATCACCTCACACGAAAAAAAAAAAAAAAAAAGAACAGTAGACCCTAAGGAAGAACAAACTGAGTAGGTTTAAATAAACTGACTAATGAGCAACATCTGGGATAGAGCAGCAGCTGGAATAATCAGAGAATACATGTAATTAATTAAACTAAACAGAAGGGGTCAATAACTAATCAGACATACACAGCAAATTGAAAATCAAGAATAATAACTAGGACAACAAACCTGAGATGAAACGCATAAAGAAATAAGAGAACAGAACGGACATCTCGAGGGGAATCTCAAAACAACCTAACAGACTGAAACAAAACCCACGTGAAAATAAGAAACGTCAAAGATGACAAATATGTGACTATTCTCGAGGTTGGCACTACTTCAATTTGGTGAAGTGGCCAATCCAAAGGCGAGAATTTGTGCTTCCGTGACTGGCCGCTCGGTGAAAACACGCTCAGGCTGTATACTGTTCTATTAAAATCAGACGGTTCTTTGTCTCTAACTTGCTTCTATCAGCCAGTTCATAGCTATCGTTGCCTGGAATGATGAGATTTATACACCAAGCTGACCTGAAATGAACCATTGTACAATAAATTGACTTTATTGATAAGTCTGACCCATTTGAAAAGTGACCAAATTACATGCATTTGTATTGAGTTTGGCTGATGTTTTCAACGAGAAACCCCACCCCTCAAAGGTTAAATGCCTGGATGACCGACCTTGAGACTTAGCCCATGCCCCCACATTCAAACACACAAACCACAGATGCACATGAGAGCAGGATGCTGGCGCAACACGCCCATCCCAGACACATGTGAGGGATGAGCACAGACACCCACAAGACAGACAAACATGGGACTCCAGACCGAAGCACACATGAAGGCAAACATACAATCGCACATACGCACCCACACGACTACCACAGACATAGACAAGACCGCTGACACCGACACGGCCATGACAGCAGACAAAGTCAACAGATGAGGAGGACGAGCATGCCACACCCCCACTCAGCAGAGAGGAAAAGTGGTGCCCACACACACATGTGGAGACACATGACAACCAACGCAGACAGACATGCAGACAAAGACACGCTGGGAGAGGAAACATATCAGCCATAAACAACATGCAACAGGAAAAGAAACTCTCAGAGGACAGACACAACACAAAAACTAATAAAACCCCATAAACAGATGGCAACACAACAGAAAACACGGAAAATAAATTGCGAAAAAGTCTAGCGCTGACATAAAGCAGGAAGCGGGACTGCAGCATTTGCAAAGAGTCAACACCACATCCTGCATAGTTTGTTGCCATCTCATACCGATTCCTTTTCTGTCCCAGGCACACCAGCTTTGGGGGATAAAGTTCAGATTTCCTGGGTTGGAGCAGTGATTGCGGGTTTCAAGACCACTTTTACCTGTTCCTCTTCTTGCTTTACAAAATGCATCTACACATGGTCCCTTAATGGCCGCAAGGTCAACGGGAGCACATTAACATGGACACCAGATGGATTGGACAGTACAGTGGACCTGCAGTGTACTGTCTTCAATCCAAAAACTGGGACCTCCAGCAGCCTAACCAGCATTGTAGAAATTAAAAGTGAGTACTGCCAAGAGACATTTGCTGATTTTAACTCCTACCAGCATGTAGTTAACATATTACAACATGTGTGTTGTTCCATTGTGTTGCAGATCGAGTGTCTGTTCAAATTAGTCCACCAAACACTGTTCCAGCTCTCAATCACTCTCTGAACTTAGTCTGCCATGGAGCTGGACCAAGTGATCTTCCAAGCCCGTCACACCTGGTGGACCACGTGGACTGGTACAAAGATGGACAAAAACTGACCAGGCATGGAAACACCAGACTGCTAAATGACAATTTTACACTTCATTTTGACTCACTGCTGCCCTCTGATGCTGGTTTCTACTACTGTGAAGTTACTATACTTGGAGGCCAACAGAGAGTATTCAGCCTGGGCTATCTACTCAGCTGTAAGTGTTGATGTCGAGATGAGTAGGACAATAGCTTCACTGATGTTTTTTTTTTTTTTTTCAGATTTGTCTCTCAGATTTCTCAGATTTTTTTTTTTTAGTCAATTTTGGCCACCAATAAACTGAACCTTGTAGAGGCTCTACAAAAAGAAAAGAAAGCAAAAAAATAAATAAAAATCTGGTTTGGAGACCTAGAATTTTAAGTCATTTCAAATTTCAAATCTGATGATCACGTATCTTCCACCGCCTGAATCTATAAAACATTGGCTCTTAATGATAGATCTCATATTTGTGCCATCTTTTGTAGATGATCTGTGGAACGTCAGCATCAGTGGACCTGACGTTGTGTTTCCAGGAAGACTGAGTAAATTCACATGCTTGACCAGCTGTACTTTAAATGTGGAGTGTACTGTGAAATGGCAGTTCAGAGGAGGCTTCCCTATTGGAAGCTACCTTTCAATCCATCAAAATCAGATTGCATGGACTCCATCCATCCCTGGAACTGTGCAAAACTTCACATGTGTTGCAGAAAATCGTGCTGCTGGACGTTCTGCTGAGGCCACAAAGATGGTTGAAGTCAAAGGTACACGAGTGTTGCAGCATGTGACTCTTTAGTTTGTCATGAAACTGCATCAACAATATATTCTGATTACTTTGTCCTTTTAAATCCTGACCCCTGACTTATGTGGTTGTTTTCTACTCTACTGCAGGAACTTTATCTTCTGGATCAGCAGTGCTTCAGCTCAGTAGACTTTTCGTTCTCAATCTGGGACTGTGTTTACTTTTAAATTCATAGTGATGCTTTTGTTTTTAATCTCCATCATCATTACCTCCAACAGAGGAAAGCGATGATTTATTTTCATCTCATCTTCAGCTGAGTTGATTTACAGCAAACACAGTCATAATGAAGTTGAAATCACGAGAGAGCAATCAGTATCACCAAATATGAAACGACAGCTCTCTATAAACCTTTCATCTTGACCTGGACAGTCAGAGTCCATTTGGCTTTTAATGTACAAATAATGATCAGATATACTTCACGTCACCAGGTATTAAATATATGCAAAGATGCCTACTGTTAAATCTCAATGACTTGCCCTATATGAAGTTGTTATGCAGTTGCTTGTTTTATGTAATCACATATGTATATTTATTTTATAGCAACTATAGCTTTTAAAGTGGAATTTTAATGTGGTTGCAATGATGTGTGAAATTTCTGAGAATTGGTGTATTGTAATTTGAATTTTGTGATGTAAAAATACTTCATGAGCAATGTAGACCTGATCATAAAAGAAACATGGACTTGTTAGTTCAAGCAACCCCTAGGGACTGCTCTTGAGAGTTGTTGATGGTCATGGCAAATGACATCCTCACTGGAAACCAAAGACACTCGCACTGAAATGGCACATCTGTTGGGATAATGGGAATAAAAACGTCCTTTCCCTTGGCACAACCAGTTATTGTGGTGGCTTCCATCACGTGCACTGTAAATTGTGATTTTGTCTGTTTGTTATCTTAACATATTATTCTATGTCATTAAGACACATGATTACTGAGGTTGTTATAATAACATGAAATTATTAGTTAAAAATGTCTCAACTACAAAATAAATGCTAATTTGAAAATCCAGGCCCAACTGAATTAGAAATGTAAGTCAACTTGACTTTGGGGATAAAAACGCCTGCGTCATCATGCTTTTCTTGAAATGCATTGTGGGAATGCAGCTGCGGGCGGGTGAACATGTGTTCCTTTCCTCCCTTCCTCCATTTTGGACGCAAGTTGGAGGACATCGTTGACCGCATGTTTCTTCGGAGGTAAAACTTTCACTCGGTGAAATGAATCGATTTCATTTAAGTGTGTGTGTGTGTGTGTGTGTGTGTGTGTGTGTGTGTGTGTGTGTGTGTGTGTGTGTGTGTGTGTGTGTGTGTGTGTGTGTGTGTGTGTGTGTGTGCAAATTCAAATCACAACCAAGCAGGTCAATCAATTAATAAATCCAAGTCAAGTTAACTGACACAAAAGGTTTACACAACTTACAGTTTTAATTAAAACGAAACAGATTTGCTAGTTCAGACAACTACCCTAAATAGTTAAATCAACTGACAAATCCAAGTCAACTTAACTGAAACAAAAGGTTAATAAAACTGACCATTTCAGATTCAAACAACTACCTGAATGAGTTAAATCAATTATGAAAAATAAATCAACCCAAATTAACACACGTGTTTACCCAACAAGGAATATCTAACCTAGATAACTTATTTTCTTTCACTTAACTTGAAATGTTAAGGCAGCCCTTTCACTCATATTTTTAAGTTGAAATGACACGTTAGAGTTTACAGTGTGGGGCATCAGTGTTTTTGCAGGCAGTCTTGGACCACTACAGAGTTTTAATGTATCCAGATTTCTTACCCAGCATTACAGGTGCTCCCACTTTCAGTCGTAGATTGTGAGGTGGAACACCAGTGGGTTTAAGAGTGTTGACAAACTGTGTTGGATAGTTGATATCATCATCATTAAGGTCAACTATCAACTGACTTGTACCATGTAGATTGGGGAGGTAGATACTGAAAGACGGTGCCACTGAAACTGTACATCATTTTTGGGAGCCCAGCTGGTACACTGACAAAACTATACATGGTTTCTATAATTCTGTGAAAGATGAGTTTAAACCTTTAATAATATTTGTTGAAATATGTTGATGATTGTGCCAGATTTATGGTACTGTGACATCTCCACTCTCAGGGTCTACGGGCAGCTGACCATTGTCCAGTTGAAACAAGACCTTAACAAACTGGTCTGCTGAGACATCTTTACTAATGTTAACTCTGATGTTGGTAGAGTTGTTTAACCTCTCCAAATATAGTATTCTTTAAGACATGCTGTTTTAACTCATCAGTTGGTGCACCCTTTGAAATGACTGGCAGAGTTTACATGAAATCACCAGAGAGGGTAAGAGTGTTACTCCAACCATGATTTTAGTGTTATCTCTGAAATCCTGTAAAATGTGATCAAGAGCTGAAAATGCAAGTCTGTGAGACATCGTATACTCATCTCATAAGATCACCTTGGCCTGCTTCAGAACCTCTGCTTGAGCAGATCCTGTACCAATATCCCATTGCATGTTATGCAATGAAAAAGAATTGAATATAAAGATATATTTAACTTGTGTCAAATAAAGACATATTTAAAGGCTACAGACTGCTTATGTTATTATGTCTGCCAAGGACATAATAAAATCATCTGTGTTTATTTATTTATTTGTCTGTCTGTCAGAAGAATTATATCAAAACCACTTCATGGATTTTGACGAACGTTTCACCACAGATAGATATTGGACCATGGAAGACTACAGTACATTAAATTTTGGAGGTGATCTGGATCCAAATTCTGCATCAACATATTACTTTATATAAGCTGTTAAGGATACGTCAAAACTATCAGAACCCAGATTCTGAATAAGGTTTTCAATATGTATGCGTCAGTTTGTCAGATTTTGAGGCTGACAAAACGGATTTTCACCAAATTTTCACCACACATTGGTCTCAGAAGACTTGGTTTATTCTCGTAATATTACAAATTTTTCCCCTCATAAAATTACTTCTTTATCCTTGTAATATGATTTAATTCTCAAAGTCTAAAAAAAAAAATCAAAAAAAATCAATGTGACCCTAAAATGCCGTTGTAAGAAATGTACTGGATGCCTCATATGCATTTACATATCTGTCATGAGTAGAGCAACTAAGGAGCCACTCCTTCTAACGTTTAGTTGCCCTGGCTGTGTGTTTTGGGTCATTGCCATGCTGGAAGACTGAGCTACAACCCATCTTCAATGCTCTTACTGAAGGAAGGAGGTTGTTTGCCAAAATCCTGCAATTCATGACTCCATTCATCCTCTGTTAAATACGGTGCAGTTGTCCTGTCCACCTCCATGCTTCACGGTTGGGATGGTTTTCTTGGGGTCATTCTCATACACGGCAAGTGGAGTTGATACCAAAAAGCTCTATTTTGGTCTCATCTCACCACATGACCTTCTCCCATGCCTCCTCTGGATCATCCAGATGGTCACTGGTGAACTTCAAATGGGCCTGGACATGTGCTGGCTTGAGCAGGGGACCTTGCTGCACTGCAGGATTTTAAACCATGATGTAATCTTTGTGACTGTGGTCCCAGCTCTCTTCAGGTCATTGACCAGGTCCTCCTGTGTAGTTCTGGGCTTTCTCAGAATCATCCTTACCCCACAAGGTGAGATCTTGCAGGGAGCTTCAGACTGAAGAAGATTGACACTAATTACACCAGCAGCTTTTGCCTTCTCACCAAGCTGTTTGCGTGTTGTCCTGTAGCCCATCCCGGCCTTGAGCAGGTCTACAGTTTTGTCCCTCGTGTCCTTATACAGCTCTTTGGTCTTGGCTATGGTGGACAGGTTGGAGTGTGATTGATTGACTGTGTGAACTGATGTCTTTTATACAGGTAACAAGTTCAAACAGGTGCAATTAATACAAGTAAAGAGTGCAGAATAAGAGGGCTTCTTAAAAAAGAACTAACAGGTTTGTGTAGCCAGAATTCGTGCTGGTTAGTAGGGGATCAAATACTTATTTCATGCAATAAAATGCAAATGATTTAAAAAAAAAATCATACACTGTGATTTTCCGATTTATTTGTTTAGATTCTGTCTCTCGCAGTTGAAGTGTACCTACGATAAAAATTACAGACCTCTCCGTTCTTTGTAGGTGGGAAAACTTGCAAAATCGACAGTGGATCAAATACTTATTTGTCTCAATGTATATGTCTGGATACACAGGAATTCTGACAACATATGCATGCTTTGGAAAACCCCACAACATACTAGCTCAAATGCTTGATTCTGGGAAGCATGCAAACCTCCATGCCACATTCAGTAAAGATTGCATTTCAAGACAAAGAGACAGAAAAACACAAACTTATAATAGATGCAAGTTGTTGCAGTTTGCATTTCAAACAGTTAAGATAGGGCCCAGGTGCAAGACATCCAAGACACAAAGGCTTGAGTTCACAAAAAAAAAAAAAGACTGCTTTACTGCTCCAAGGTGACAGTGTGAATACAACTGTGACCAAACAATCCAAAGTGACAAGACTCCAAAATAATGCAAATAGACTGGGTGAAGAAAGCGAACAAGGTGGAAATAAGACACCTACAACATACCAGGCACCAGACAGGAACAAAGAAGTGAGTGTAATTGACCAAACAGTGAGGAGGGCGCGGCTTAAATAACTGATACAGGCGTTATGATGTCAGATCAGAACATGTGCTAACACAAAAGGAACACAAGAGGGCAGCAAGTACCAGGACCTACACAGGACACATGCCCACAGACAGACACATAAAAGAAATAAGCAGCCAAAACCCCACAAAGATAAAAGAATGCCATGATCGCAAAAATACAACAGAAGTAGTAACAGGACAAAACACAATTCACAAATATTAAATACAAACAACCAAAGTGGACTTCAAAAGTGTAAAAATGCAACAGTGGCAAGACTGACTTGAACAATGAATGATATGACATGCATAATAATAACACAAGGGGAACTGGACAATCACTAAACACTGAGCCAAGAGGGACCCAGGACTGGGAAACACAAGACAGGGGACAAGGACAGGACAAAGAGACAGCCCTGAATGGACAGACTGCATGAGCTCTCTGGCTGCCAGAGACAGAACACAGAGGGTAGACAGACTGTAGGGAGAAAGACATCCTCTGTGGACACCAGGAGACAGAAAACAGTGTGTGAACAGACTGCAGGATGACTCATATGCAGGATCAACCACACACACACACACACACACATGCATACCCTAGGAGACAGGACAGGGCAGGAGCACACTGAAGACACATACACACCAAACTCACACACCCACATCCACACACATACTCTCTCACCCACAGACTCTGAGAGGCAGACACTCACATACACATGGAACACGCACAGCTGGATAGCTGTCATGTCCGTAATGGCACAGCTAACAGCTGTGAAATACCATGGCATATCACAAACACACACCACCACAACAAAGATGCAAATAATAACCCAGCCCCCTTGCGTTTTACAGCGCAAGCTGACCGAAGAGGCACGTCACGTGACACGCGATCGCAATGTGCACGGTCCGTCTGTCATGACCCAGCCTGACTGACAGCCTCACAGAAAAATCAGCATGGCCAGCTCAACTGCCCAACAACCTGGAGCCGTGAGCCCATCTATGTGAGTGCAATGCTGCAATGGGAAGTAGGTTGTGCTGCATGTCGATCATGTATTGATTGACAACCACGTCTCAGCGTGCACGGTGATGAGCTGCAGTCAAAGCTGTCCCTGACTGTCATGTTGTCGCTATGCACAGCTGGGAAACGTATATCGTGCCATGCAGAATATCACATAATGAGATGCCACCGTGAGGTGCGTGTATCGGCAGGCTCTCCTTATATTGTAATAATTAAAAACACATATTGCCTTTCCAACACAGTCACCAGCACTTCAGTGCATGCAGGACAGAGGGACACATGCAGCTGGCTCATGTGATCATGATATGAGCACATCATGTCATTCATGTAAAGAATAAAAGGAAGAAAAAGTCATCCATGTCAGTTCAGTACTTCCATATTTATGTCCAAGAAGAGGATAATTCTTATTGTCCACTCTTTATAACAGGAATTAAATACTAAAAAATGTGGTTGTGTTTTTGTGTGTGTGTGTGTGTGTGTGTTTTATTTACAGTGAGAACAAAATCATGGCAATCAAGTTCTGTGCACTCACATTATTTTGTGCTGTCACATTTCTGTTGATTTATGCACAGCATAAATAATATGTCTAGCATGTACTCGCTGATGCTGCTGCTGTCTGATCACAATGTACGTCCTCGCACTGTTCGTGCACACGCATGCGAGCATGCATGAAACCATCGCTCTGGGATCGTTCACACCTGTCCGACTGCATATCATTCCCGACAGCAGGTGGAATTTTTTGACATTCGCCAAAATATCTTTTTTTTTCTCGTCATTTTTTCAGCCGGTTCCGCTTCTTTCGCCCAACTTTGTGTTATGTGTGAAGGGGCCATAAAATAAGTATCCATGGCAGGCATTTCCATCCTTTTTGCAAACTCTACTATTATCTGTCCTTCCACATTCCTCTCCTTTATACCATATCTACCCATTACTTCCTCATGATCTCTACTCCCTTCACCAACAAGCCTACTGAACACTGAAAAAAATGCTACTTTGGATCAAATTAAAAAAATTTATGTAATTTGTTACAGCTAATTTTTTTAGTTTCTCACAATGTATATTTATGTTTTTGTAAAGTGATTCCAGCAGATTTAAACTGGAAACCACAATTTTCCATTAGACTAATGTAAATAAGTACTTTGAATGAAGTGCACTGTGTTTCACTTTTTTCATTGAAGACCGCTTCAATCACCACTCTTTCGATTTATTTCAATTCAATTTTACTTATATAGTGCTAAATCAAAACACAAATCACAAATCAAAAGCAAGGTACTGCATCAGAGGGCCAGGCAATGGAAATGCAAACATTGCACTTTGCAGAATTTCACCAATCACAGTCACAAAAGAGTATAAATTCTTTGGGGCTGACAGGCATTCTTGGTGGCTTATATCATTAGTCTCTTTGCAAAATTCACTGTGCTTTTGAGAACTAAATCCTCCAGACAGATTTACCATGCTGTACCACAGTGTTTGCATTTCTAAATGATTTTTGTAAACGAAGTCCAAGACATATTCAGTGACTTGGAAAATTCATGTATTCATCCTCTGTCTTGTCTTGTCTCAAGAAAACTGGCTGTAAAAGTGATTGTTCAGTCCTTACATTAAGTGATCATTTTATTTGTGTTACCAAAAGGGTGCAAATGGTTATGCAACCTATATATATATATATATATATATATATATATATATATATATATATATATATATATATATATATATATACACTCAGCAAAAATATAAACGCAACACTTTTGGTTTTGCTCCCATTTTGTATGAGATGAACTCAAAGATCTAAAACTTTTTTCACATACACAATATCACCATTTCCCTCAAATATTGTTCACAAACCAGTCTAAATCTGTGATAGTGAGCACTTCTCCTTTGCTGAGATAATCCATCCCACCTCACAGGTGTGCCATATCAAGATGCTGATTAGACACCATGATTAGTGCACAGGTGTGCCTTAGACTGCCCACAATAAAAGGCCACTCTGAAAGGTGCAGTTTTGTTTTATTGGGGGGGGGATACCAGTCAGTATCTGGTGTGACCACCATTTGCCTCATGCAGTGCAACACATCTCCTTCGCATAGAGTTGATCAGGTTGTCAATTGTGGCCTGTGGAATGTTGGTCCACTCCTCTTCAATGGCTGTGCAAAGTTGCTGGATATTGGCAGGAACACGCTGTCGTATACGCCGGTCCAGAGCATCCCAAACATGCTCAGTGGGTGACATGTCCGGTGAGTATGCCGGTCATGCAAGAACTGGGACATTTTCAGCTTCCAAGAATTGTGTACAGATCCTTGCAACATGGGGCCGTGCATTATCCTGCTGCAACATGAGGTGATGTTCTTGGATGTATGGCACAACAATGGGCCTCAGGATCTCGTCACGGTATCTCTGTGCATTCAAAATGCCATCAATAAAATGCACCTGTGTTCTTCATCCATAACAGACGCCTGCCCATACCATAACCACACCGCCACTATGGGCCACTCGATCCACAACATTGACATCAGAAAACCGCTCACCCACACGATGCCACACACGCTGTCTGCCATCTGCCCTGGACAGTGTGAACCGGGATTCATCCGTGAAGAGAACACCTCTCCAACGTGCCAAACGCCAGAGAATGTGAGCATTTGCCCACTCAAGTCAGTTACGACAACACGTGGTCTGCGGTTGTGAGGCTGGTTGGATGTACTGCCAAATTCTCTGAAACGACTTTGGAGACGGCTTATGGTAGAGAAATGAACATTCAATACACGAGCAACAGCTCTGGTTGACATTCCTGCTGTCAGCATGCCAATTGCACGCTCCCTCAAATCTTGTGACATCTGTGGCATTGTGCTGTGTGATAAAACTGCACCTTTCAGAGTGGCCTTTTATTGTGGGCAGTCTAAGGCACACCTGTGCACTAATCATGGTGTCTAATCAGCATCTTGATATGGCACACCTGTGAGGTGGGATGGATTATCTCAGCAAAAGAGAAGTGCTCACTATCACAGATTTAGACTGGTTTGTGAACAATATTTGAGGGGAATGGTGATATTGTGTATGTGGAAAAAGTTTTAGATCTTTGAGTTCATCTCATACAAAATGGGAGCAAAACCAAAAGTGTTGCGTTTATATTTTTGTTGAGTGTATAGGTCCTTTTTATTTTTTTCAAAAACTATATGGATTTCATTCATATGTTTTTACATCAGACATGCTTGAACCCTCGTGCGCATGCGTGAGTTTTTCCACGCCTGTAGGTGACGTCATTCGCCTGTGAGCACTCCTTGTGGGAGGAGTCGTCCAGCCCCTCGTTGGAATTCCTTTGTCTGACAAGTTACTGAGAGACTGGCGCTTTGTTTGATCAAAATTTTTTCTAACCCTGTGAGGCACATCGAAGTGGACACGGTTCAAAAAATTAAGCTGGTTTTCGGTGAAAAATTTAAAGGCTGATGAGAGATTTTGAGGTGATACTGTCGCTTTAAGGACTTCCCACGGAGCGAGACGTCGCGCAGCAGTCCCAGGCGCCGTCGTCAGCCTGTTTCAAGCTGAAAACCTCCACATTTCAGGCTCTATTGATCCAGGACGTCGTGAGAGAACAGAGAAGTTTCAGAAGAAGTCGGTGTCAGCATTTTATCCGGATATTCCACTGTTAAAGGAGATTTTTTTAATGAAAGACGTGCGGACGGGTCCGCGCGTCGGGACGCAGCTGGCGCAGTGCGGCGGCACAGGAAAAACACCTCCGTGTTGATAACCATTTGTAAAATCCAGGCGGCTTTTGATGGCTTTCAGTGGAGTGAATATATGAGAAATTGTTTAACAGCTGGACATGTTCCAACTTGTCCTTAAGGCTTCCAACGGAGGTGTTTTTCTGTGGCGGAGCATCGTGGCGGCTGCGAGCCGACGCTGCAATCCGCCTGCACGTCTTTCATTAAAAAAATCTCCTTTAACGGTGGAATATCCGGATAAAACGCTGAAACCGACTTCTTCTGAAACTTCTCTGTTCTCTCACGACGTCCTGGATCAATAGAGCCTGAAATGTGGAGGTTTTCAGCTTGAAACAGGCTGACGACGGCGCCTGGGAGCGCTGCACGATGTCTCGCTCCGTGGGAAGTCCTTAAAGCGACAGTATCACCTCAAAATCTCTCATCAGCTGTTAAAATTTTCACCGAAAACCAGCTTAATTTTTCAAACCGTGTCCACTTCGATGTGTCTCACAGAGTTAGAAAAAATTTTGATCAAACAAAGCGCCAGTCTCTCAGCAACTTCTCAGACAAAATAAATACTTGTTTTATAAAAAGTAAAATAAAGACCTCTTTCTTGACCTTATATTTAACTGTTGACAGCACTGTAACAGTAAAACTTGCAATTTCAAACCTCTCTGCATCGTTCAGCTATACAGCACACTTTGCACAAAGAGATGCTGTATGATGCTGTTATGCAGAGGAAGCCTTTTCTGTATACACACCACAAACAGAGTCGCTTGAGGTATGCTAGCGCATCTGGACAAGCCAGCTTCATTTTGGAATAAGGTGCTGTGGACTGATGAAACTAAAATTGAGTTATTTGGACATAACGAGGGGCAGTATGCATGGCTGAAAAAGAACACAGAATTCCAACAAAAACACTTGCTACCAACAGTAAAATTTGGAGGTGGTTCCATCATGCTGTGTGGCTGTGTGGCCAGTGCAGGTACTGGGAATCTTGTTAAAGTTGAGGGTCACATTGATTCCAGTCACTAGCAGCAGATTCTTGAGAACAATGTTCATGAATCAGTGACAAAGTTGAAGCTGCGCCAGGGCTGGATCTTTCAACAAGACAACGGCCCAAAACACTGCTCAAAATCTACTAAGGCGTTCATGCATAGGAACAAGTACAACATTCTGAAATGGCCATCTCAGTCCACAGACCTGAATATTATTGAAAATCTGTGGTGTGATTTTAAGCAGACTGTCCATGCTCAGAAGCCAACAAACCTGACTAAACTGGAGATGTAAATACAACCCCAATTCCAATGAAGTTGGGACATTGTGTGAAATGTAAATAAAAACAGAATGATTTACAAATCCTCTTCAACCTATATTCAATAGAATACAAAGACAAAGACAAGATATTTAATGTTCAAACTGATAGACCTTTTTGTTTTTGTGCAAATATTTGCTCATTTTGAAATGGATGCCTGCAAGACATTTCAAAAAAGCTGGGACAGGGCAACTAAAGACTGGGAAAGTTGATTAATACTCATAGAACACCTGTTTGGAACATTCCACAGGTGAACAGGTTAACTGGAAACAGGTGAGTGTCATAAAAGGTATAAAAGGAGCATCCCCAAAAGGCTCAGCCGTTCACAAGCAAAGATGGGGTGAGGATCACCACTTTGTGAACAACTGCATGAAAAAATAGTCTGTTTCAGAACAATGTTTCTCAATGTTCAATTGCAAGGAATTTAGGGATTCCATCATCTACAGTCCATAATATAATAAGAAGATTCAGAGAATCTGGAGAACTTTCTACATGTAAGCAGCAAGGCCAAAAACCAACATTGAATGCCCATGACCTTCGATCCCTCAGGCGGTACTGCATTCAAAACTGACATCATTGTGTAAAGGATCTGACCGCAAGGGCTCAGGAACACTTCAGAAAACCATTGTCGGTTAACACAGTTCCTCGCTACATCAACAAGTGCAAGTTAAAATTCTACCATGCAAAGCAAAAGCCATACATCAACAACATCCAGAAATGCCGCCGCCTTCTCTGGGCCCAAGCTCATTCAAAATGGACAGACGCAAAGTGGAAAAGTGTGCTTGGTCTGATGAGTCCACATTTCAAATTGTTTTTGGAAATCATGGATGTTGTGTCCTCTGGACAAAAGAGGAAAAAGACCATCCAGACTGTTACCAGCGCAAAGTTCAAAAGCCAGCATCTGTGATGGCATGGGGGTGAGTTAGTGCAACTTACACATCTGTGATCACACCATCAATGTTGAAAGGTCCATCCAGGTTTTGGAGCAAGACATGCTGCCATCCAAGCAACGCCTTTTTCAGGGACATCCCTGCTTATTTCAGTAAGACAATGCCAAGCCACATTCTGCACGTGTTACAACAGCGTGGCTTCGTAGTAAAAGAGTGCGTGTACTAGACTTGCCTGCCTGCAGTCCAGACCTGTTGCCCATTGAAAATGTGTGGCGGATTATGAAGCGCAACATACAACAACGGAGACCTTGGACTGTTGAACAACTGAAGTCGTACATAAAGCAAGAATGGGAAAGAATTCCACCTACAAAGCTTCAACAATTCATGTCCTCAGTTCCCAAATGCTTATTGAGTGTTGTTAGAAGGAAAGGTGATGTAACACAATGGTAAACATACCACTGTCCCAGCTTTCTTGAAACGTGTTGCAGGCATCCATTTTAAAATGAGCAAATATTTGCACAAAAACAATAACGTTTATCAGTTTGAACATTAAATATTTTGTCTTTGTGGTGGATTCAAATGAATATAGGTTGAAGAGGATTTGCAAATCATTGTATTCTGGTTTTATTTACATTTTACACAACGTCCCAACTTCATTGGAATTGGGATTGTTATATGTCGCAGACATTAATGAGAGAAGCTCCTCACCATCTCACCACATCATTTTGGTCCTTCAAACTGCCCCCCCAATGTCATTTTAAGCATTTTTCTTTATTTTTCTCTCACATGCCTGGAAGCTCCTCACCATCGCACTGTGTCAGGTAATTCCTTCAGACTTTTTTTTTAGTAAAGTGGTTCTAGGGAGCATTGGCCTGGCTGAAAACTTTCAGCCAGGCCAAACTTTCCAAACCAGCAACATCAACTCCAACTTAAAATGACCACATGCAGAGAATGAAGGTTCCAGCTCCACAGCCTCCTGCTGATGTCACACTGTTCTACAGTAAAGTCCACACACAAAGACCACAGTAAATATGATGGACCAGCTGCTCAGGTCAGACAGAGAAGCTGCACTTCCTGCTGTGAGTCCTCACAGAAGAAGGACCGAATGGACAAAGCACTTCTGTAGTGTCTAGTAATGACATTTTGATATAATGTATGATGTCATAGCTATGATCAGAGAACGCTTTTCAGCAGTTGACACACTGACTGATCATGTTTGGAAAATTCCTTCAATAAATTTTGGAAAAAGAAAGTTGTCTCACCACATGTTTTCTATGACAGTATACTTTGTCTGTTGGACTCAGTCAGTCTGCGCTGCGTCTGCATGCCAGATCTCAGAAACTAAGCAGAGTGGGTCCTGATTAGTACTCGGATGGGAGACCTATTAGACTAAACTAAATTATAAGAATACAAAAAAACCAATGTGATGCATTGGAAAAAAATGAACCAAAAACCAGAGTAAATTGGAATGCTGTTTGACCCTAAACAGACAGTACTCTGTGACAGAATACCTGAGCACTGTGACCAACCCAAAGCTCAGGAACTGCTTGACCATGTACAGACTCAGTGAGCACAGCCTCACCGTGGAGAAAGACTGCCACAAACAGACCTGGCTCCCCAGAGAAGACAGACTGTACACCCACTGACATACGAGGTCTCTTAGATAATAAACCGACCCTTTTATTTTTTTTTTAACTATATGGATTTGATTGACATGCGATTACACCAATCATGCTTGAACCCTCGTGCGCATGCGTGAGTTTTTTCACGCGTGTCGGTGACGTCATTTCCCTGTGGGCAGGCCTTGAGTGAGATGTGGTCCCGCCCTCTCGGCTGAATTCCTTTGTTTCACACGCTGCTCGAGACGGCGCGCGTTGCTTTATCAAAATTTTTTCTGGACCTGTGAGGAATATCCGAGTGGACACTATTCGAGAAATTAAGCTGGTTTTCTGTGAAAAGTTTAACGGCTGATGAGAGATTATGGGGTGTTTCTGTCGGTGTAAGGACTTCCCACGGAGCGGGACGTCCTGCAGCGCTTCCAGGCGCTGTCGTCGGCCTGTTTAGAGCTGAAAACATCCTAATTTAAGGCTTAATTCACCCAGGACATCGTGAGAGAACAGAGAAGATTCAGAAGAGGCCGGCATGAGGAATTTATGCGGACATTCCACTGTTTAAGGACATTTTTTTAATGAAAGACGTACGCGCAAATTCGCCGAGTTGTTTCCGTGACAACTCGGCAAATCTGTGTGCGCCGCGACAGGAAAAACACCTCCGTGTTGAAAACCATTTGTAGAATTCAGGCGGCTTTTAATAGCTTTCAACAAGTGAGTAACTGAGAAATTGTTTAACAGCTTGGGCATGTTCCAACTTGCCCGTTAAGATTTCCAACGGAGGTGTTTTTCCTGCCGCGACCCCCCGCGGTCAGGTCCAGCCCGACATGCGACTCTGCCCGCACGTTCTTTCATTACAAAATGACCGTTAACAATGGAATGTCCGAATAAACTCCTCATGCCGACTTCTTCTGAAAGTTCTCTGTTCTCTGACGACTTACTGCGTCAACAGAGCCTGAAATGTGGAAGTTTTCAACTTGAAACGGCGAGACGCTGCCGCCTCGAAGCGCAGATCGCCGTCAGGCGCCGTGGACCGTCCTTAAAGCGACACTACCAGACCAAAATCTCTCATCAGCCGTTAAAATTTTTACCGAAAACCAGCTGAATTTATTGAATGGTGTCCACTCAGTTGTGCCTTACAGTATTGAAAAAATTTTTATCAAACAAAGCAACAGTCTCTGAGCCATTCCTACACAATGAAAAAAATCGACGAGCGGGTGGACGACTCCTCACTCAAACACTGCCCACAGGCGAATGACGTAACCGACAGGCGTGAAAAAACTCTTGCATGCCCACGAGGGTTCAAGCATGTCTGATGTAATCACACGTGATTCAAATCCATATGGTTTTTGAAAAAATAATAAGGTCGGATACTTTTCTAATAGACCTCGTACAATCAGTGGGCACTGTTCAGCTAATCCGATAACTGATAATTATCGACGCTAATGTTTTTGTTAGCAGTTTAGCTTTTCAGATACGTTTTAAAAAAATCAGCAGACCAGTTATCTTCCGATAAATTTTGTTCAGATAACTTTCAGTCCGCTAACATTTTTTTTTTTTACTGGTAAAATGAGTAAAGATTAACAGTCAAAAAAATTTGTAAACCCTAAAATCAAACATTTTAGTCCCTGTCATGTGTTGATCAGTGGTTTGTGGCAGACTGGCTGTAGATTGCTGATGACGTCATCATTAAGCGCAAGACATGATTGGCTGGTTGACGCAGGGGGTAGTGTCGTTCAGGTTCACTTTTGAGGTTACACTGTTACCATCCGCTCGACACAAACAAAACGGACAAATTTTAAAATTATTTTATTTTATTTCTTTGTGGCTGACTGGATAATTTAATCGCCAAGACTCGGTGGAAGAGAGGAGCTGTCACGGTGCAGCTGTGTGTACAGAGGGACTTTTCTTCACTGTTTTAGACACCATTTTGGATAATCAGGATGATTTATGTGGATTAATTTCTTCATGAATCCCACTGAAACGAACAGGTAAGAATTTATATTTACTACGAGTCTTTTACTCTGCCAATCAATGCATTAATGGACGTATTTCAGTTGTTTAAGCTGCAGGGTTCAAACCATGTGAAAAAAGCAGCAGCTTTTAGTTTGTAAACGACAGTGTATATAATACCAAGATAACCTGTAACTTCTAAAACTGTGTTTTACTGCTTTTGAAAGATGACAGTGTTTAGGGTTTTATTTTTTTATTCATTCATTTTTTTGTCCATTCTGTCCGTGTCCGTTTTGTCCGTGCAGGTTTCTTTTTTGTAGGCAAGAAGGACGGCAGACTCCTTCTATAGATTGATTATAGAGGGCTGAACGAGATCACGGTTCGCAACCGATACCCATTACCTCTGTTGGATTCAGTGTTCACGCCCCTGCATGGAGCCAAAATTTTCACAAAACTGGATCTTAGGAATGCTTACCATCTGGTTCAGATGCGGGAGGGAGACGAATGGAAGACGGCATTTAACACCCCCTTAGGTCACTTTGAGTACCTGGTCATGCCGTTTGGCCTCACCAACGCCCCCGTGACGTTCCAAGCTTTGGTTAACGACGTTCTGCTGGATTTCCTGCACCAATTCGTCTTCGTATATCTAGACGATATCGTCATCTTCTCCACAGACTCTGAGACTCATGTTAAGCATGTCCGTCAGGTCCTTCAGCGGTTATTGGAGAACTGGCTGTTTGTGAAGGCCGAGAAGTGTGAGTTCCACCGCACTTCTTTGTCCTTAGTAAGTAAGTAAGGTTTATTTATATAGCACCTTTCAAGATAGAAATCACAAAGTGCTTCACATAAGAACAAAGAAATTAAAAGCAGCAAAAACATAGAACCATAAAACTAGGTAAAAGCCTTCCTGGGGTTTATCATCTCCTCCAACTCCGTTGCACCCGATCCAGCTAAGGTAGCTACGGTGAGAGATTGGCCCCAAACGGTAAATCGTAGGAAGCTGCAACAGTTCCTAGGGTTCGCCAATTTTTACAGGAGGTTCATCAAGGGCTATAGTCAGGTAGTCGGTCCCCTTACAACCCTGACCTCCACAAAAGTCCCCTTCACCTGATCGGATCGGTGCGAAGCCACGTTTAGGGAGTTGAAACACCGGTTTTCGACTGCACCAGTTCTGGTGCAGCCCGATCCTAACCACCAGTTTATTGTTGAAGTGGATGCCTCTGACTCAGGGATAGGAGCTGTGCTGTCCCAGAGCAGGGAGTCCGATAGTGTTCTCCACCCCTGTGCTTACTTCTCCCACAGGTTGACCCCTGCAGAACGGAACTATGACATTGGCAATCAGGAACTCCTGGCGGTGAAGAGGCCCTCGAGGAGTGGAGACATCTGTTGGAGGGAGCTGTGGTCCCATTTGTGGTTCTCACCGACCATTGGAACCTGGGATACTTCCAGACCGCTAAGCGTCTGAACCCCAGACAAGCCCGATGGTCACTGGTTTTCGGTTGCTTCAACTTCAAAATCATCTATCCCACCGGGACCAAGAACACCCAGTCTGATGCACTGTCCCGGGTGCACGAAGAGGAAGTTGGAGCAAGGCTGTTGGACCCACCAGACACCATCAAACTGGAATCCACTATCGTCGCAGCCCTCACGTAGGACATGGAGGAAGTGGTCAGGGAGGCCCTGACGCGACATCCGGATCCCGGAGGTGGTCCTCCCAACATGCTGTACGTCCCACCAGACACTCGGACTGCCGTATTGGACTTCTGCCATGGTTCCAAGCTCTCCTGCCATGCGGGGGTGTGAAGAACCGTGGCAGTGGTCCGGCAGCGGTTCTGGTGGGCGTCAGTCGAAGCCGACACCAGGGACGACATCCGGGCCTGCACCAACTGCACCAGGGGCAAGGCAACACACCAACCGGAGAAGGGGCTTCTCCAGCCATTGCCTGTGCCTCATCGCCCCTGGTCCCACATCGGACTGGACTTCGTCACGGGTCTCCCTGCCTCCCAGGGGAAGACAGTCATCCTGACGATAGTGGACCGGTTCTCCAAGGTGGCCCACTTTGTGGCCCTCCCGAAGCTCCCGACTGCCCAGGAGACTGCAGACCTCATGGTCTACCATGCTGTGCGTCTGCATGGTATTCCCACGGACATCGTCTCAGATCGTGGTCCTCAGTTCTCCTTGCAGGTCTGGAAGAGCTTTTGCGAGGAGCTGGGGGCCATGGTGAGCCTATCGTCCGGGTACCACCCTCAGACTAACAGTCAAGCGGAGCGGGCTAACCAAGATGTGGAACAAGCCCTCCGATGTGTCACATCTGCGCACCCGACGGCCTGGAGCCACCACCTGGCCTGGATCGAGTACGCACATAACAGCCAAGTCTCATCTGCTACTGGCCTCTCCCCGTTCGAGGTCTGTTTGGGGTACCAGCCCCCATTGTTTCCGGCTGTTGAGGGAGAGGTCGAGTTGCACTCAGTCCAGGCCCACCTCAGGAGATGCTGTCGGGTGTGGAAGAAAGCCCGCTCTGCTCTCCTGAAAGCCCGGACGCGGGCTAAGGACCATGCAGACCGCCGACGAGCCCTGGCCCCTGCTTACCAGACAATTCAGGAGGTTTGGCTATCTACCAAGAACATTCCTCTACACATTGACTCCCCAAAACTGACTGACTGTTTCATTGGACCATATAGGATCATCAAGGTGATCAGCCCCGCCGCAGTGAAGCTCAAGCTCCCTGCTTCACTGCGGATTCACCCAGTGTTCCACGTTTCCCGCATCAAGCCGTACCACACCTCAGACCTCTGCACCCCCGGACCGGCGCCGCCTCCTGCCCGGATCGTCGATGGAGAACCAGCCTGGACTGTGAGGAAGCTCCTGGATGTTTGACAGAGGGGTCGGGGTTTCCAGTATCTGGTAGACTGGGAGGGATATGGACCGGAGGAACGCTCCTGGGTGAAGAGGAGCGTCATTTTGGATCCCGCCCTCCTGGCGGATTTCTACCGGGAAACCCTGACAAGCCGGGTCAGGCGCCAGGAGGCGCCCGTTGGGGGGCGGGGGGGGTCCTGTGGTGTGGGCCGCCCGAAGAGGAGGTACTGCTGGCCCACCACCAGATGGCGCCCTGACACACTGGCACTTCTTGGCCCTTAGAGGGCGCACGGGCTGGTTGAAGTCTCCAGGTTCGCACCGTTAGGGTTTCAGCTGTTTATCATCATCATCATCACCTTCCATAAAAGCCTGGGAGAGACACCATAACTCTGCAGAGTTATCAGCTTACCATACAGGTAAACCAACTCAGCCGTTTTGTGCCGTGCGCACATTCATTGTTACTGACGTCTTTGCAGTTGTGACTTATAATTGCAGCTTGTAGCCGAGTTTGTGGAAGTTGGAGGAGTTGGCGTCTCCACTCCTCACTTCTGACTTACTGAGTATAACCATTGACACTGCACGTTCTCCAGTTTTCCTCTGCACTCTGGGAGTATCTGGATTTATTCCTTCAGGAGGATTTCTGTGAGTTTGTGCTGACTGTTTGCTGGGTGTACACACACCCACCTTAAGCTGTTTTTGCTCCTGCCAGCAGTACCGGGTCTGACAGCCTCGAGCAGTGGCCACCTGGGGAATCAGGACTTGGCGGCTGTGGTGTATTGCAGGCCTCCGTTGGCGGTGGAACTTCATGGGTCCCGGTTCTTCTCTGGATAAGCATCTCCTACCCTCGGAGCCCATGCGTCACCATATTGTTGTTAATTGGACTCAGCATATTTGGTTTTGTGTTGCACTTTTGCGTAATAAATTGTCATTTATTTGTAACCCTATTGACCGTACATTTACGCCCCCTAGCGTGGGTCTGTGCATTCAGTTTCCCAACAATGACTATGATTTCATACAAAATACAGCAACAGTGAAAATTAAACATTCTTAAACAATAATAATAATACCACACTCATTTTGAACTTTTTTTTTCTTTATTGAAGTGAAGTGAAAACTGTTTATTCCGAACATTTGATACAACAACAAATACTGTTATGTGTAGGACGCGGGTGGAAGACCGACCCAGCGTTTGTCTGGACCCAGCGCGACAGAAGCAGAGGACGGTTGGAATATAAACAGATTTTAATAAACAAAGAGTAGATAAAGGTACACAAATAAATAAGGATGTCGGCGGTCTGGTGAAGTGGAGGACACGGCCTGCTCCCGGCAGTTCAAAGGGGCTGGAGCACAGCAAAACTGGACCCAGGGACCGGACCGGCACCAGGTGGCCGTGACAGAACCGAGTCTGGAGAAAGGAGGAAAGGTGAGGTGAGTCCAACACTCTCTTACACAGAGAGACAGTTCAAAGGTGCCCACAGTCAGCAAACACTTCCAGGCCTAATTTAGAATCAGCATTCTCCCTGCAGGTGTGGAACAACCAAGTTCAAATATTAGCTGCGGTTAGAAGCTGATTGAGCAATTAGCACAGCAGCTCAACACAGAGAGGCGCGAGGGAACGCCACATTTACTGGCTTTAATTAATGAGAATCACAGAAACCAAAATACCTCAGGAAGTGCGCTCAATGGCTTTAGACCTCACCAATCCTCTCCCCAGAATCTTGGCGTCAAACCTGGAGCGGCTTCAGCATCTGATGTAACAAGGTTGATCACCAAGTCGGCACAAAGTCGATCTCACAAGGTTGAGTCTCTGGCAATCATGCACTGTGTATTCAGGGTTTAAATGCAGCCACCCTTGATCAGGAAAGATGAGCTACAGCTGAGATTCCTGATCAGGCTGTGATGAACTTCAGGTGATGAGGGTGAGGTCCTCAAACTCAGCCACAGATTAATCAGCCACTCAGTCCTGAACGCATGCCACCTGGTGAGAGACAGAAACAGAGCCAGAGCCAGCCAAACATCCCAGTCCATGACAGTACCCCACCCTCACGGGAAGCCTCCCGGCGACCAAACGGACCCGCACAGGAAATGGCACCCCCCTCCATGGTCCATAGCAGGAAAACATGTGGCGCGACCCTCCCGGGTTCACGGCGGAAAACACAGGTCAAGGAGACAACAAGACACGACTGGAATGCTGGCTGGGAGGAAAAATAAAACAGCCCAAACCCCCCAAAAGAGTCCCATAACATAGCCCAGATATAAAACAAAAAAGAACCCCAACAACCCCCCAGAGGACCCCCAATCAAACCCTGGGGGTGTAAACTGGGAGAAAAATAAAACAAAAACAGACAACCACCCCAAAACCCCCCAGAGGACCATCCCATCAAACCCTGGGGAGAAAAAGAGAAAAAAAAAAAAAAACACAGCCCAAACACCCAACAGAGTCCCACAAACACAGTCCAAACATAATCATACAACAAAGTAACCTAACACCCCCCCGGATGACATGTAAGGACCAACACCCCCCAGAGGACATCTTCGCCAACTCCAGGAGTAATAACCACAGCCAAGGTTCTTCTGAGATCCAAAGTCATTTATGGGAGCCTTCAACGCCTCCCAGAGGACCGTCCCATCAACCCCAGGAGACACCCCCATGACCAAACAGACCCAGCCCCGGCTTCTTACAGCTAGAAGGACCCACAGTCATTTCCCCCCCAGAGGACATCGCAATCATACCCCGAGGGCGGAAACTGGGAGAAAAATAAACAAAACAATAACCCCAAGCCCCCCAGGGGACATACACAAACAAACCCTGGGGGAAAAAAAACAGAACCTGTTGCCCCCCCCCAGAACCCAGAGAGAAACTGGAGAACCTCCAGAGCCAATCGTCAGCTACGGTAATGGTGTACGGCACAAAACGGCTGAATCTGGGGGAGAAAACAGGTAAAAACAACCCCAACCCCCCCAGGTGCAGAGGAAACTGGAAGTACGTCCAGTGTCATTAACTATGACTACACCCAAAAGTCAAACGGGAGGAGTGGAAACAGCAGTAATGGCGTATGGCACAAAACGGCGCCACTCCTCCGACTTTCAAACCCAGCTACCAACTACAAGCATATCCCAACTGCACCAACCTCAGCAACGCTAATGGCGTACGGCACAGAAGCGGCTGAGGCTGTAGGCACAACAGGGAATCAACAAAAGATAAACAACAACCCCTAACCCCCCCCCCCCCCCCCCCCCCAGGTGCAGAGGTTTACCTGGAAATGCCCAGTGTAACCAAACTGCACCACCCCGGGAACAATAATGGCGTACAGCAGTTAATGGTGGGTGTGTGAATACACACCCAGCAATCGTGTACAGTTTGATTCCTCCGGGAGGGAGAACCTCCACCTCCAGATACAATATCACCCGTGCAGCTCCTGTTGGTCTCCTTCCTGGATGGAGTGAGAGACGAAGACCGTCGTCCTCTCACTGTCCGCCAATCCAGCCTTTAATAGACCTCGCAGGAACACGGCTGCACACAGACCACTGTTAAGTTACAATAATAATCACCGCAGAGAAGGTTACCTGGAACGGTAGCTGATTTCTCGGCGAGGAGGTGGAGTTGCAGTCCGGCTTATATGGTGATGAGTTGGACGAGTGACAGCTGGTGCTGATAAGCGACAGCTGTCACTCCCAGCAGCTCCAATGCCCTCTCATACTTGAAGCCTGCACTCCAAGCAGGGCGCCATCTGGTGGTAGTGGGCCAGCAGTACCTCCTCTTCAGCGGCCCACACAACAAAGAGTAGATAAAGGTACACAAATAAATAAGGATGTCGGCGGTCTGGTGAAGTGGAGGACACGGCCCGCTCCCGGCAGTTCAAAGGGGCTGGAGCACAGCAAAACTGGACCCAGGGACCGGACCGGCACCAGGTGGCCGCGACAGAAACGAGTCTGGAGAAAGGAGGAAAGGTGAGGTGATTCCAACACTCTCTTACACAGAGAGACAGTTCAAAGGTGCCCACAGTCAGCAAACACTTCCAGGCTTAATTTAGAATCAGCATTCTCCCTGCAGGTGTGGAACAACCAAGTTCAAATATTAGCTGCGGTTAGAAGCTGATTTAGCAATTAGCACAGCAGCTCAACAGAGAGAGGCGCGAGGGAATGCCACATTTACTGGCTTTAATTAATGAGAATCACAGAAACCAAAATACCTCAGGAAGTGTGCTGAATGGCGTTAGACCTCACCAATCCTCTCCCCAGAATCGTGGCGTCAAACCTGGAGCGGCTTCAGCATCCGATGTAACAAGGTTGATCACCAAATCGGCAGAAAGTCAATCTCACAAGGTCGAGTCTCTGGCAATCATGCACTGTGTATTCAGGGTTTAAATGCAGCCTCCCTTGATCAGGAAAGATGAGCTACAGCTGAGATTCCTGATCAGGCTGTGATGAAATTCAGGTGATGCAGGTTTCAGGTGATGAGGGTGAGGTCCTCAAACTGAGCCACAGATTAATCAGCCACTCAGTCCTGAACGCATGCCACCTGGTGAGAGAAACAGAAACAGAGCCAGAGCCAGCCAAACATCCCAGTCCATGACAAATACAAGATAGATCAGTGAAAACAACAACAAAAAAGTTACTAATGTGTACCCAACATGTCCGAAAAGGGGTAGGGTGAAGCATCAGCTTATTTATCCCTACCCCTTCTTCCCCACAACCAATAATACCCTTTGCCACATATACACATAGATTCCTACGCACATAAACCGATATATATACAAACATAAATATACACCTACACATACCTACTTATATACAAAATATTATATATTTACAAGCCGAAGCAAAAAACAAAAACACCCTAACTCTCATTACCCTTCCTCCTCCCTATACCTAAAAAAAAAAAACATATTCTTGTACCACTGTTTGAACTGGTTCATCCTTAGACATTGCTTGAGCCCCACTCCCAATCTTTTCCACATCCTCACCCCACAGACAGAAATACAGAAACCTTTTAAAGTTGTTCGTGCCCACTGATGCTTTAAATTAAATTTCCCCCTCAGATTGCAATCCCCTGATCTGTTAAAAAACATATTTTTAATATTTGCTGGACGTAAATTGTTTATTGCTTTATACACGATTTGTATTGTTTGAAAATGAACCAAGTCTGTGAATTTTAAGATTTTGGATTGTAAAAATAGTGGATTTGTATGATCTCTATAGCCAGTATTATGAATGATTCTTATAGCTCTTTTCTGCATTACTGATAGTGATTGTGTTGTACCTTTGTAAGTATTACCCCATACCTCTGCACAGTATTGTAAATATGGTAAAACCAGTGAGCAGTAAAGAATGCAGAGTGAGTTGTGGTCCAGAATATGTTTCGCTTTGTTTAGAACTGAAATGCTTCTTGACAGTTTACTTTGTATATGTTTTATATGAGTCTTCCAGTTTATCTTATCATCTATTATCACCCCCAGAAACTTATTTTCATGTACCCTTTCAATATCTACCCCCTCGACTTGTAACTGAACCTGTATGTCTGTATTACAATAGCCAAATAACATGTATTTTGTTTTACTTAAGTTTAATGATAATTTGTTTCTGTCAAACCATATTTTCAATTTTCCCATTTCTATACTGATCCTCCTCAGTAACTCCTGCAAATCCCCCCCTGAACAAAAAATACTTGTGTCATCTGCAAATAATACTAATTTTAATATTTTGGAAACATTAACAATATCATTTTTATAAATTAGAAACCGTTTTGGACCCAATACTGACCCCTGTGGGACGCCACAAGCAATGTCCAAGCATGATGATGTATATTCCCCCAACTTCACAAACTGTTTTCTGTTACTTAAGTAGCTTCTCACCCAGTGCAACACCAACCCCCTGATCCCATACTGTTCAAGTTTATTGATTAATATGTCATGATTGATTGTATCAAAAGCCTTTTTAAGGTCTATAAATATTCCAACTGAATGTAATTTGTGGTCTATGGTGTTTGTAATCTCCTCAACTGATTCTATTAATGCAAGTGATGTTGAACTATGTGCTCTGAATCCATATTGACTATCAGTAAGTAATTTATGTTTGTTTATGAATTTGTCTAATCTATTATTGAATAACTTTTCTAATAATTTGGAAAATTGTGGAAGCAAAGAAACAGGTCTATAATTTGTGAACTCATCATAAGTTTCGGATACAGTGCCCACCAAAAGTATTGGAACACTTGGTATTTCACACGTTTTGATTTATGCCATTTAATATACAAGAAATACAAAAATATAAATAATAAAAAATTCTAAAATTCCTCAAACTGAAAGCAAAGCTCTACATGTAAATAATAATCAGTTTTATTGCCAGTTTTCTTCAGACAAGTCAGGGGATGGAAACATGAGCATTTCCAAGTCACTGAATATGTCTTGGACTTTATTTACATCAATTATGAAGAAATAGAAATTTTCTTTCACCAAAACATCAAATCTAGGCTTGCTCAAATGTACTTTCTGGCTAATTGTAGCTATACCATCCATGGTTCAAACAGCGTGCTCAGTTCAAATCTGAGTCAAACATTTTTCTTCTTCTACTGTTTCTACTAAGATTCAAACTTTTTGTTGAACACAGCACAAACTACTGTACAGGAGGAAGCTAGCATTCAATATGTGACCCTGATTTCAAAATGCAGCTCTTTTCAACCAGACCTGTGGTGCCGTGACATGTCAATCATCTGTGTCCAATCAGATTCCAGAGTCCAGAATCAGAGTCTAGTGCAACCCTGACCTCTGCTCAAGCTCCACCCATGCCAGGAAGTGTTCAACATATGACATTTCCTGTTTCACTGTGGACTCAAAATTTGGCACTTCCTGTTTCAGTGTGAACTTGCCACAGAGTTCCTGTGAGATTCCACGAGATCTCATGTCAATCTAGGAAGCATCGATCCAGGAAGTGTTTGACATTAGACATTTACTGTTTCACTGTGGACTCAAAATTTGGCACCTCCTGTTTGGGACTCAGTGTGCTATGAGCGAGCTTCGCGCTGCTGCGTATCGCTTAGCTCGTATTATTATTTCAATCCCACATCTCCTCTTCACACATTTATTTCCTGTAGAATATTGTTAATTGTATGTACATAGTCTTAATTTTTATTTTTTGCTCTATGTAAGACCTGCTTTGACAATGTAAAGGTATGTTTCCCATAAAGGTCCACGAAAATGAAATGACAGAGAGAAAGAGAGAGAAAGAAAGAGAGAGAGAGAGGGGAGGCTCTCAGATTGGCTGTGAGGCTAAGTTCATCTAGAACATGGATTGAAACTACCGGTGATACTGTATAATTTCAGCAACTGGTCAAACAAAGTCTCTGTGGTGTTCCGTCACATCCATAGACCTCAGAGTGTCGAACAATATTATGGAGATAATTTTACATCAAAGTATTTACTAAAACACAGAGACAGGTTGAAGATGATGATGATGTTGTCTGTTTAATTCCATGTGTTGTATAAGTCAGTGGAAGAAAATCTGGAATCAAAGTGATTCTTAAAAAAATACACAATAAAAATAATTTAAACACCATTTTAAAGGCTATAAAAGAACTTCCAGTGGAGATTTTTTTTTTTTTTTTTTTTTTTTTTTTTTTTTTTAGTTTATTTGTCTCAAATACTCAACAGACACAATGTGTTGGAGAATATGAAACTAAAGCACAAAGTACATTATATAGTCTAGATCACTATATATATGTATGTTTGAGAAGGGGCAGGAAGAAGCAGAAATACTTCGAAAAAACTTTAAGTAGTCACTACTACAACTACAACTACAACTCAAAGTCAACTTTTTAAAATCTAACTGCAAAATATTTTACACCATCTACTGAAATTTATACTGGTAAATTCAAAACTTTTTATCACTAAAAGCCACAGAAAGAAAAAAAGAGTAAAGTAACCACCGGTTAAAATTCTGTGTTCAAACTTGGACCATTTCAAAATAAAATTTTTGGAATCTGCTAGCTGTATTTATGTGACTCACGTCCAGTCTTGTATAAAGTACCTCAAAGTGATACTTGAGTGAAAGTACAAGTATCTTACCGTAAAATTACTTTTGTAAAAGTTAAAGTCTCCTTTAAAAATATCACTTGAGTAAAAGTCTTAAAGTATCAGACATTTACTATACTTCAGTATCAAAAGTGAATTTCTCATATAAAATGTACTTTATGTAAAAGTATTGAGAAAAAGTGAGCAGTTAGAATTTTGCGCGCTTGCATCATGTAGCTGCACACTTGTCCAAATTTAAGAAAAAATGAAAAAAACTTTGCAAGCATCACCACCACCAACCACTGCAAAGCAACCAAAAAGGGCAGTTTTGTCTGTACTGACGTTTTCCCCTAAAGTGTGTTAACTCCAATCTTGTGCTGGACTCCAGCATGTGTATTCATTTATTTAACATTTATTTAATCAGGTTAGTCCCTTTGAGATCGAGACCTCTGTTGCAAGGGAGACCTGGACAATTATAAAGATTCCAATTCACCTAATCTGCATGTCTTTAAATGTGGGAGGAATCTGGAACACGCGGTGGAAACCCACACAAACATGGAAACTCCACACAGAAAAGCCACAGGTGGGAATCAAACCCATGACCTTCTTGCTGTGAGGCAACAGTGCTAAACAATAAGCTATTGTGCTGCCCATGTACGCCGTGTATGTATGTGCATCATCGTGTGTGCAAATGACCCCCTTTTTACCCTCCACAGTCTTCCTCTCCCTCGGCGGGAGTCCAGATTCAACCTGTCATCTTTTATTTTTTGTCTTTTAAAGTTGTTTTATGTCAAACACGGCACTTGATGCTGCAGGGGTGAAAGTTGCTCTTCCAAGGCGTACCCCCTGCATACCGGCTGAAGAGGACTGTATATCTTTTCTTGGTACGGTGTACTGCTGCGTTCCTGTGTCGCCGACTGAATGATCCCCCGCTAAAAATCAGTCCACCCTGCCTTCACTGCGCATGTGTCATGAGCTGCAGTTCACGGATTTTTGCGTCATTTCTGCTTAAAACCAGTCATCATCTATCACAGTGACAGATATCTGAAGCTTTTGTACAACAATCATTTCCACATAAATTCAGCATTATTTCATCATAAACGAAGGGGGAAGCGATCAGAGCACCGCAGCTACACAAGCTGCTAGCTGATGTGTTCACTGCGCATCAGTCATTTCAAATCCTCAGAGTATCGCCTCATTTCTTCTTAAAAAGGCAGAGTTTCTGCTTAAAACTGACTTTAGAATGATTTAAGAGGTTTTACCCAGTGTACCAGAAAATCACACTCAAGCAAAAGTACAGATACCCATTAAAAAAATCACTTTGGTAGACGTTCAAGTCACCTATTGAAATGGCACTCAAGTAAAAGTCTTAAAGTATCTAGTATTTATTGTACTTAAGTATGACAAATAATAAATGTACTCAAGTATTGAAAGTAAAAGTACAAGTAAATGTTAATAATCAAAAACGGAGTGATTTTTTTTTTTATATTACAAAGTTTATCTCGGCTTGTAAATGACTGGTAGTATTAGTCAAAATACTGAAAATTGTGCACATCACACAAAAACACTTCAGAAACAAGGTTTCAAAACCTAAACGAGAGTAGGCTACTCACTAGGTGTTCACAGGAAACACTTATTTATTTCTATACAGGGGCGTCGGACTTGGGGGGTAAAGGGTACTATGTACCCAGGGCCCAGAGCATGGGGGGCCCACAAAAAAATGGCATTAAATACATTTTTGTGTTGCATGTTATTAATGTCCATACAATTCATGTTGTAAAAGGATATAATTAGAATGAATGTATAAATGTTGCAAAACATAATTCTGCTCTAACAATAATACTGAAAGATCTCTGAAGGCCCTTCCCACCCCTGCACAGTTGTTCAATGGTTTAGTCCAGACACACAGGCGGCACCCCCCCCCCTCCACACACACACACACACACACACACACACACACACACACACACACACACACACACACACACACACACACACACATATCCCAAACAGGATCTGACAGAAAAAGGAGGTGTTTAGTAGCGCTGAAACAACTAATCGGATTAATCGATTATTAAAATAGTTGTCAACTAATTTAGTCATCAATTAGTTGTTAAATAACTTTGTTTTACCGCAAATGTTTCGTTTCTTCCATATAAATCAACCATTTCTGCAGCGCCACTTTGCTTTGAACCTTGAACCAATTGAAGCAATGATTCGCAGATCTCAGCAGTGCTTCGATCTGGTGCTTTGTTGATTCAGTGTTTTATTTCGCTTAATCTTAATTTTTTCCCCACTAAAACCCCAAAGAGCATATGTCTGTGAGTAACATTTACCTTTTTATGTTAATTTGACCTGTTATGGTCTTCTGAAACAGTTGATAGATGTATTTTATAACTTAAAAACGGGACCGATGCTAACGCATTAGCATGTCTATGGCGTTTTCAATGTTAAAGTTAGCATTAAGCTGTTGCAGATGTCAGCACATTTGTTTTCTGTATAATAATTCATGGCTCAGCGTTTGTTGTAAAAGAGTCAAATGTACTACAAATTGTAATATTTTATTCATTTATTTTTATTTATATATATCAATATAATAACAATAGAAACAACAACAATAATATACTCAACAAAAATATAAACGCAACACTTTTGGTTTTGCTCCCATTTTGTATGAGATTAACTCAACGATCTAAAACTTTTTCCACATACACAATATCACCATTTCCCTCAAATACTGTGCACAAACCAGTCTAAATCTGTGATAGTGAGCACTTCTCCTTTGCTGAGATAATCCATCCCACCTCACAGGTGTGCCATACCAAGATGCTGATTAGACACCATGATTAGTGCACAGGTGTGCCTTAGACTGCCCACAATAAAAGGCCACTCTGAAAGGTGCAGTTTTGTTTTATTGGGGGGGGGGGGGGGGGATACCAGTCAGTATCTGGTGTGACCACCATTTGCCTCATGCAGTGCAACACATCTCCTTCGCATCATCCGTGAAGAGAACACCTCTCCAACGTGCCAAACGGCAGCGAATGTGAGCATTTGCCCACTCAAATCGGTTACGACGACCAACTGGAGTCAGGTTGAGACCCCGATGAGGACGATGAGCATGCAGATGAGCTTCCCTGAGACAGTTTCTGACAGTTTGTGCAGAAATTCTTTGGTTATGCAAACCGATTGTTCCAGCAGCTGTCCGAGCGGCTGGTCTCAGACGATCTTGGAGGTGAACATGCTGGATGTGGAGGTCCTGGGCTGGTGTGGTTACACGTGGTCTGCGGTTGTGAGGCTGGTTGGGTGTACTGCCAAATTCTCTGAAACGCCTTTGGAGACGGCTTATGGTAGAGAAATGAACATTCAATACACGAGCAACAGCTCTGGTTGACATTCCTGCTGTCAGCATGCCAATTGCACGCTCCCTCAAATCTTGCGACATCTGTGACATTGTGCTGTGTGATAAAACTGCACCTTTCAGAGTGGCCTTTTATTGTGGGCAGTCTAAGGCACACCTGTGCACTAATCATGGTGTCTAATCAGCATCTTGATATGGCACACCTGTGAGGTGGGATGGATTATCTCAGCAAAGGAGAAGTGCTCACTATCAGAGATTTAGACTGGTTTGTGAACAATATTTGAGAGAAATGGTGATATTGTATATGTGGAAAAAGTTTTAGATCTTTGAGTTCATCTCATACAAAATGGGAGCAAAACCAAAAGTGTTGCGTTTATATTTTTGTTGAGTAATGCCACAATACAGTTTTAGAGAAGCGGACAAAAAGAATCTGACAAAACAAAACAGAAAAGATTAAACCAACTAACAATGAACATAAATAAATATAGAAATAACTGTTTGCTGTGAACACCTAGTGACTCTTAAACCTCCACTTCACCCCTGTTTTATTTAAGTTTAATGACACTTTGTTTTGGTCAAACCACATTTAAGCTGTGTTTTTACACAAGAAAAAATAAATAAAATGCAGTAAACTGCACATTTGTGTCTTTTTTCATGAAAATATCTTAATATAACATATTACACTTTCATCAGGCCTTTAAAATACTTTTGTGGACTCTTGCTGTAATATGTTGTCAGTGGTTGATATAGTTGCTGTAGGCATCTAAACCTGATGGAAATCTCTTTGTGGTGTGTCGGTGATGTATGTATGTGCAAAATAAAACAAAACACTACTCCAGGTATGTTTTTGACGAGAATATAACAACTTTGTTTCAAGGTCAAACGATGTGTGACAAAGGCCTTTTAATAATAACTCACTTAAAGAAATAATGGCAAAACTCACATCTAAGTAAAAAACAAAACAAAATGATTAATCAAAAAAAATAATCGACCGGTGAACTGATTAGTAAAATAATCGTTAGTTGCAGCCCTAGTGTTTAGGCTGAAATAAAATATGTCTTTCCTAAAAAATCAAAGTCCGGATTTCAAAAAAGAAGAGAAAAAAGGACAGGGAAAGAAAACTAAATGAGGGAAAGCAGCTGCTAAACAAATTCTTTGAAAAGAGAGGGGAGCTTGAAAGGTAGCTATATTGAGTTGGGGGTTCTGCGGGAACAAATTGCATCATTTTCTAGAAAAAGGGTGCAATTTGGTGCATTCCCGTCTGTTAAAATGCACAGGAATGCACCAAATTGCACCCTTTTTCTAGAAAATGGTGCAATTTGGTCCCCCAGACCCCCCAACTCAATATTGCTCACAACTTTAAAAAGGGTTCTGACTCCCAGGTGTGATCTAAGGTATACATGATTTAGACCTAGTTTGACTACGCATTAGAAATTTGGTGTTTGTGTTAATAAAAAAGAATATAACAGTGGGGGGGGGGGTCTTCAATATGCCTAGTACCTAGGGCCAGGAATTTGGTGCTACGCCCCTGTTTCTATATGTATTTATTTATTTTCATTGTTGCATGGTTTTATCTTTCTGTTGTGTTTTGTTTCATTAGGTTCTTTTTGTCTCTTTCTCTAAAATTGTATTGTAACATTATTAGTCTATTATTACTGACTATTATTGTCTATTATGTAGACTATTATTGTTGTTGCTATAATATATGAATAAAACAATTCAAAATTTACAATTTGACTCTTTTATGACAACGAAAGCTGAGCCATTAATTATACAGAAAACAAATCAACACAAACGTGCTGATGCGAACAGCTTAATGCTAACTTTAACACTAGGGTTGCCAGCCGTCCCTTGAAAAACGGAATCCTCCCTTATTTGGAAATAAAAGTGTGCGTTCCGTATTGACCTGAAACGGGACGCAGTTTGTCCCGTATTTCTGTGAGAATCAAAAAGTCTGTAAAATGTCAATGGAATTGACTGGCGCTTTATATGGAAACTTACGGTAAATTTGATCCCAGCCTCTCTCCTGCTTTTCACCAATGAGCTGACAGACACGAGTTGACAATACAGAATCACTCTTATCTCATTGGTCGAGGGACATCTGCTCGCAAGAAGATACCGACGTCATGAGCCGACGACGGTCGCTGGACGACAATAACAAAACAGCATGGCTGATATCGATACAGACACCGACACTGGCACTGCAGATATGTCTACGGACAGCAATGTCTGTAACGTCGTTACTACTCCTCCTAAAAAAACAAAAAAGAATGCAAAAATACAGGGGAGAATGAGAAAAGGAAAATGGCTGGGTGGAAAAGGTGCGCGACAACAGTATTGTTTACTTTTCAGACTTTATTTTTTGCACTTTTTATTACACTAAATGTGTAAATGTGCACTGTTACATTCTTTTGCACTGTTACATTGTTTTGGATGATGCAAATTTTCTATTGTTTTTTTGTTGTTAATTTATACAATTTTAAGTTAAGCAATAGCACTACAGAGATTTATTTTTAAAGAAGACAGAATGCTCATATTTAAATTGTGAGTGAAAATTTATTTTGCACTAAAAATAAATTGCTAAATAATAATTTGTTTTCCACGTGTTCAGATCAGAACAAATGCATGTATGCATCTACCTAAATTCAGGGTCAGTCAAATGGTTAAAAATCGTTTCACACAGACGCTGGGAAGGGTGAAGGCAATGGTCAGTCGGCCGGTCGGCCCTGGCGGTGAGGTGTCCCTTATTTATTTTTCAGAGAGTTGGCAACCCTATTTAACACTGAAAACGCCATAGACATGCTAACACGTTAGCATCAGTCCCTTTTTTAAGTTATAAAATACGTCTATCAACTGTTTCAGAAGACCATAACAGGTCGGTTTAATATAAAAATATAAAATATTACTCACAGACATATGCTCTTCAGGGTTTTAGCGGGGAAAAAATAGGATAACGCGAAATAAAACAATGAATCCATGAACCGTAGATCGAAGCACTGCTTCGATTTGCGAATCACTGCTTCGATTGGTTCAAGGTTCAAAGCCGCGCGGCAGAAAAGTTGATTACAGACCCGCTGCAGGTCTGTAATCAATGTAGAGAAATGATCATTTTCCTGACAAACACCCCCCAAGTGCGCAACTGCAAAAAAGCTTACCGGACATGCCTCATGACAAATCGGCCTGACTTCGTTGCAGTCACTAGTAATCAGTGGTGTCTCTGGGTGAAAACATGACTTTTTTCGTGTGTGTGTGTGTGTGTGTGTGTGTGTGTGTGTGTGTGTGTGTGTGTGTGTTTTTAAATGAGTAACGACGGCGCATAGAAAATGTATCGGAGTAGAAGTATGCAATTAAGGTCGGAAATGTAGTGAAGTAAAAGTGAAAGTAAGCTGAATTAAAAAAAAACTCAAGTAAAGTACAAAGTCTCCCAAAACGTACTTAAGTACAGCAGTGAAGTATTTTTACTTTGTTACTATACAACACTGGTTTTACCTTGTCATCTGATGGTTAATAATCCCATTAATCTATTTGGTCACTTTGGGTGAAGAGACTCTGTCTCAGACGAGCTGCTGTGGCCCAAAATGATGCATGCGTAGTGGAGGCAGGGTGGACCAGTTTTTAGGGGCAGACCGTTCGGCCTGCGACACCGGCTTACAATCACCTCTGCAAACAGGCACTGACCAATCAAATTTTTTTCTCCTTTTTTATTGCATTAACAAGTAACGAAGATAGTTAAGGGCAAAAAGTATACATTTTATTGAGGAAATGTAGTGGAGTAAAAGTGAAAGTTGCCAGAAATGTACATCAAAATATGATACGTCAAAATTCTACTTGAGTACAGTAACAAAGTATTTGTCCTTCGTTACATTACAACACTGCTCACGTCAAAGGAAATGTGCAAAGACAAAAACAAAAAATACATGAAGATAAGTCAGTGGCTTGATACAGCTTGAGTCCAATGACAAAAGCTCTGTTCCAGCGCCACCCAGTGGTATAAAGTCAACATGTAATATCCAGCTGGTGAAACAGCTGAATCTACTCAGTCTTCCTGGAATCACAAATTCAAGTCCACTGATGCGACATTTAATGGATCATCTACAAAAGACAGGAGAAATATGAGATCATAGTTTTCTTTAAAGTAATTCTTCACGATCGTTAAGAGCAACATGAAAAATTCAATAAAGAAGAAAAAAGGGGGCATTACTTGTTACACCAACTTTCTGACTAAATAAAATAAAATTATTTTAAAATTCAAACAAAGAAACAACAACAACAACAAAAGAAAGGTTGGTCAATTATTTATTTTATTTTATTTATTTTTTTAAAAACTTCCTCTTCATCATTTAAGTAGATGGGGATATGTCAGAAAACAAATAGAAAATTAACATTTCTTCAAACAAACATCAGGAAACAAATTTTTAAACTAAGTGATTAAATAAAATATAAGAATTGAATGTTGTGAGCTCCAAGGCTAAAAACACACGATTTAATGATTTAATCCTGTTCATTGCAAATAGCTGATTGGATAATGAGCTGGCCAGTTAATATGTAAACCTGGGTTTGAATCCCACTCATTCTCCATATTTGTGTCCTTGGACATGAAACTTAATCTTCACTGTCTCAGTCCACACAGCTGCAAATGGGAACTGCTCTTGACTGGATAAGTAACCTGCATGAGACTGGCGTCCCGTCCAGGTGGAGTCATTGATTCTGCTTGACATCTGTTTGATGTGACAGAATGTGGAAATAAGCACTGACACCAAGAGGTTTCAAGGCCTATTGTGGACATTATACCAGTTTGAATCTGCTTTAATCAATTCTGGAATGCCATAAGGAGACAAACAAACAAAAAACAGTGCTTCTGCATATGTAACTTTAAATATTTACTACTCTGTATCAGTTAGGCAATTAACCTGAAAAATAAACCCTGCACACCACCATCACCTCCAAACTTTAATGAATCTGAATCAAAATCAGACTAGATTAAACTGGATGTATAATCCAGAAATATAACTTGTAACAGTATTGAGCTGCATATTTGTTTTGAATGCTGTTGGCTTGTGGCAGATTGTATTTAAAGTTGACTACAGTCAATCACCTTCTCTGCTGCGTGGACGATACGCTGCAGTCTGCTTCTGTTCTTAGTTGTGGCAGCAGCATACCAGACAGTGATGGAGGAGGAGAGGATGGACTCAGTGATGGCAATTGAAGATACATTATGGTTATGATTATACTTGCTTGTGCAAAGGCTACAGGTTTATTTTCATGATATGATGTTTGAACTAGCTTTTGTTGTGAAAGTGTAGGGACACGGACCCACAACAGGGGGCGCAAATGAACGGACAATGGAATAAGCCAAAATATAACAATTTAATGTTGTGAATGTGCACAACAGAGCAACAGACAACACAATTGAGAGCAACAGTCAATAAGTCACGGTGACGTGTGGGCAGGCTCGAGGATAGAAGACGCGCGTCCAGAAAAGAGCCGGATCCCACACGCCACCCGATCTGAAGCACCCCGGAGCCACCAAGCGCTGGGTCCCCAGGTGGCCACTGCCTCCGGCTGTCAGATCGGGTACTGCTGGCAGGAAGAACAGACAGGTGATGGTGGGTGCGTGAACACCCAGCAAACAGTCAGAAAGGGTGGAAAACACCTCCACCTCTCAATCACAGTCACACAGGAACAAAAACGTGCAGCACCTGAAGGACTGCTTATCTGAGGAGCGAAGACGTCGTCTCCTCCCAGTTTCCAGCTGCTGACCAGTCAAACAGGTACGCCTGCAGATGTTCAGAAAATTGTATGACACCAAAACCACGGCTGAGTGTTTACCTGATCGGTAGACGATTTCTCGGCAGTGAGGTGAAGATGCTGCCCGGCTTTTATGGAGATGTGGTTGATGATGATGAGTGACAGCTGGTGCTTGTTGATGAGTGACGGCTGTCACTCCTGGTTGCTTCGGCGCCCTCTTGTGCCTGAAGCCCGCACTTCAGGCAGGGCGCCCTCTGGTGGTGGGCCAGCAGTACCTCCTCTTCAGCGGCCCACACAACAGTTTTGTTATTTCTCATTTTTCTATGTGACCATTGTTGAAGTGCTGTGACCTGATGTGACCTTTATTGCTGTTTCCAAGCAATTGTTAAGTAGATATGCTGAAAGAACAGTTCATTGTGTAAAAATATGTTTGTGATACAGGAATGTGAAACTCAGGCACGGGAGAGTAGACTAGAGAATTGTTGGTTTGAGTTTGCAAGGTCAGATAAAACCGCAAGTCATGTGAATATCTTTTGAGTGCACACATAACTTTTTTCTTAGTTAATGCCGGAGAAAGGTGGAAGACGGCGCTTGTCAAGAAGGCGGGTCTGAAGACCAATCCGACAGGACAATGTCTAAGATAGTGACGCAATGTCAGTTTTGGGAGGGATCAAGAATTGTACGAAAGAAAGGTAGAAGCGAAAAGCGAGGTTGTTTACTGAACTATATATATTTTTTATAGATTTACTCTGTCAGGCCTGTATTGAACCAAGCAGAACTTTTGTTATTGCAGTTTGACTCAGCATGTTAATTAAAACTGTGACGAGGTCAAACTGAGCAATGGTCTGAGTCCTCGTCTTCTCTTCTCATTAAATGAACGTGCAGGGGCAACTGAGGTAAATTGTTTGATATTTACATGTTGATGTTTTGGGTTCACAGTTGTGTAATAGTGTGGTAAAAAGGTCCGCTAGAACATTTCATATCCTAGAGTTCCAAATTTTATCTTAAATAACTTATTTTATATTATAATGTTATTATATTATTTTATATTATAACTTACATGTACATATTATAACTTTTCTTATATTGTGGTTTGAGTCTTAATTTAATAAGAATAAATCTGCTTTGACTGAAGAGATGGAGCTCTGAATTCTGTCTGGCTTCACCTGTGTTTGTAAAGATCCAGTGACAGGCTGATGTCGACTTTAAAGCTGTCGACTCTCTTCATTCAACAGTTGGTGGAGCTGAAGCCTTCACAAAATGTATTCAGCGTCCTCTGGATTCTGAGCATTTGACCATTCTGCTCCATTTCCTACATGATGTTAATCACGTGCACATAGGGGAAGCCGGGGCACAGTGGATCAGAAATGTTGTTTTGTGGCAGCATAAACACATTATGCATAGGTTTAGGTCATTCTACTGTAGATTTAATACAGAAAGTTATTGTTTATAGCACTGTGTTATTTATGTCTCCCCAAGTGTAATTTGCAGGTGTTTAAAATCAATTTTAAAAATTTTTGATTCACTGTGTCCCAGACATTAATTCACGGGGCACAGTGAATCAACTTAGAATATAATGAAAAAACACATGATTATAAAGATTTCTTCAAAATTATTAAATATATGCTGATGCATATACAAACTATAATCCAGCAAACCAGCTATGTAATGTGTGAGTGTCTTATATAGTGATATAAGTCCTTTAGAAACTATTATAAATACAACTGTTGTAATTTTTGTTCAAACATGAAAACAGTTGTTTATTTACACAAATTATAGAAATAATTCATGGAAAAATAAATGTATAAGCTTCAACAAGTAATATTTGTCATCCACTTGATACTGGGGCTCAGTAACTCACTTTCAAGACTGATTCACTGTGTCCCGGGTGCATGTGACACACATGAGTCATGTAATCAAATAGCTGATGTTCTGGAGAAGACATAACACATGCTCATCAGTTGGACGGGGTAGTCTTCTAACTAATAATTTTTTGGGCCACCTTTCCTCTGTTATGAGAAATAAATACAAAGACACTGACATCCACAAAATTTACTTCTGATAGGACAAAACTGACTTCACTTGCCGCTTAGTTTTACCCTTAATGTATCCAAAAACAAAACACTAATTTATAACGGGATGTCTTTATGCATAAAAATATGGCATAACTGCTGCAAATATATGTGTAGTTTTGCAGATATAGCTACTGATTCACTGTGCCTCGTGTTTCACCGTGCCCCGGTTTCCCCTACAAGAAACATCAACTGTACAGACAAAATGATGCAAAATGTTTGGAGGAAAACAAAGGCCCATGATTTAAATTCAGTTTATTGTGATGATTCATATTTAATGCTTAAGAGCAGCCTTTGAAAGCGCTCTCACTGTCTAAAAGAAACTCTTGGTTGGCTGTGAACAGCTGCGCCAACATCCTGGCTGTGAACTGCGCCTTGTCTCTTTCTTTCTTGAAAGCAGCCTCCCTGCATTCAATCCCAGAATGCAGCTCTGCAATCTGCAAGACACAAAGACAAACTGTTGACACAAACATTTCAGCACAGCCTGCTGACACCATTTGCAATAATATTAATAGTTTAAAAAAAACATATTTTCAAGGTATACCTCTTTGTCATTTTTGTTGATGACCTGCAGCAGCCCCTGGATGGTCTTTGTGAACTTGATCCCATTTTCCTTCTCAGTGCTGAGTTCATTTTTTATCTCCTCCAACTTTCCACACAGAGTCTGAGCACATAAAGAAGCAGTGACGTCACTGTGAGAAAACTCTCCATCTGAATTTAGTGTGAAAGAACAAACTGGTGTGTCCATGTACCTTGTTCTGATTCTGTGTGTCCTCCAGAGATTTGATCAGGTTCTCAGTTAAGTTTTTGATCATGAACAGTTCTTCAAACAGCTGTTCATTCTGAGCTTCGGACTCATGAACCTCAGTCTGTTTTTAAGTAAATCAACAAAAAACACAAAAGAGAACATGTATTAAATTAAAAAAACAAACAAACAAATGCAAATGTCACAGCTGTTGTTAGCGTGGTGAGTTTTTCCTCCGTGTCCCTTTGCTTCTGGTCCATGTTTGTGTCACCACGTCGACTTATCTGCAGCTGTCTCAGCAAAACTGCAGTCGTCTTCTACAAACAGAGAGGACAACAGAAGACAAACTTCACTGACAAAGTAAAATCTAAGGATAATGTGTTGATAATGTGTCAGAATGTCCAAGAAAAAAAACACGAATCAGAGCAGAAGCTGTGTGAATGTGATGCTCGATGTCAGTTTACCTCCATATCCTTTGTCCTGTCCTGCAGCGTCCTCATTTGAACTGTGAACTCCTGGAGGAGGAAAAGTCAAAAATTAACTTTCACAAATTATTCAATACAGCAACATGCAAAAGCTTGAATCAAAGATATTTGGAAACAAAAACATTTCTACGTCACTGAATATGTCTTGGAGTTCATTTCCATCAATCATTCAAACAAGGAGACTTTTACTGGGAAAAAGGCAACAAGATCTCATGTCAAGTTCATGACAACATCACGAAAAGTGATTTAATTGATTAGTTTGTGACACCGTCATGAAATATCATAGATGTTCATGATGGGATCAGAAAACTGAGGTTGACATGGGGGAGGAAGGGGCATTTTGTGTTATAGTTCAGGTTAAAATTAATGGGTGACTCGCTACCTTTACAGCTTCACAGTCTTTCCTTCTCTGCTGTTGAAGGTCCTTCAGTTCCTCCTCCAGGTGCTCATTTTTCTCCATCAGGTCAGTCAGCTGCTGCTCCTTTTTTAAGGTCAAGCTGGAGCCTTTGGACCTCCAGGACCTTGGACAGATGTTGGTCCCGAATCTTGTCCAGCTCCATTTCCATTTCACTCAAAAGATTATGGAGCTCCTCATAAACCTGACAGAGTTACAGTTTGTTAAAAACTGAATTTTACACACATACACACACACACACACACACATATATATATATATATATATATGTGTGTGTGTGTGTGTGTGTGTGTACTCGCTAACAGTTCTTCTTCGTCACTCTTTTTCAGTAACTAGCAGTACATTTATCAAACTAGTTTAAACAGAATCCTTACTAGTGATACCAGGTGCTGCACTCGTAGCACCAAAGTACCAATTAGTTTTTGATGCACTAGCTGCCAAACTAGTAACACTCAAAGTCTCACCTCCGTGTTGATAACCATTCGTAAGATTCAGGCGGTTTTCAATGGCTTTCAGTCGAGTGAGTATCTGAGAAATTGTTTAACAGCTGGGCATGTTCAGACTTGTCCTGTGAGACTTCCAATGGAGGTGTTTTGCTGTGGCGGCGCGCCATGAGCGGCTGGGTGCCGATGCGCGAATCCGTCCGCACGTCTTTCATTACAAAATCTCCTTTAACATGTCCGGATAAACTGCTGATCCCGACCTCTTCTGAAACTTCTCTGTTCTCTCACGACGTCCTGGGTCAACAGAGGCTTAAATTTGGAAGTTTTCAGCTCGAAACAGGCTGACGATGGCGGCTCGGGGCGCGGCGCGCCGTCCGGCGCTGTGGGCTGTCCTTAAAGCGATAGTAACACTCCTTAATCTCTCATTTGCCGTTAAAATTTTCACCAAAAACCGTCTGAATTTCTCGAATGGTGTCCACTTGGATGTGCCTTACAGTTTCTGAAAAAATTTTGATCAAGCAAAGCGGCAGTCTCTCAGGAAGTTCTCAGACAAAGGAATTCTGACGGGAGGGGTGGACCAGTGCTCACTCAAAGCCTGCCCACAGGCGAATGACGCAACCGACAGGCATGAAAAAACTCACACATGCGCACGAGGGTTCAAGCTTGTCTGACGCAATCACACGTGATTCAAATCCATATAGTTTTTGAAAAAAATAATAAGGTCGGATACTTTTCTAACAGACCTCGTATAACATTCTAATAGTCAGTATGGTTTTCGAACTAGTCACTCTACAGCCATGGCAATTATGGAACTAACTGAAGAAATATGCACTGCAATAGACAATAAGGATTTTTTTGTGAGCAGTTTTGTGGACTTCAAAAAAGCTTTTGATACCATTGACCATACTTTACTTCTTCAAAAATTAAGTAAATATGGAATCAGAGGGGTTGCTCACAAATGGGTATCAAGCTATCTAGTCAACAGAAAACAGTTTGTACAGGTAAACGATGTAAGATCTGGATTATTAACCCCTTATCGCCCGAATGTATATAGCTGTATATAAAAAAAATGTTTTGTGTGTGTTTTTGCCTTTAATTAGATGGTAAATAATGTTGAGATTATTAATTTCACTTTTGGTAATGACTTTATGTTATAATGTTATAATAATAATGATGGTATGTTGCAAATTTGCGACAATGGGCATACAGGTCAATTTGATAAGTTGCATATTTGAGTCAGAGAATGTAGCATATATGCGACAATGGGTGTTAAGGGGTTAAGTGTTACCTGTGGGGTACCTCAGGGGTCGGTCATTGGACCAAAACTTTTTACACTGTATGTCAATGATATTGTTAATGTATCTAAGATGTTACATTGTATTCTGTTTGCTGATGATACCACATTTTTCTATTCTGGTAAAAATTTACAACATGTGTTGAGAGTAGTCAAAAAATAATTCATGGGAATAAAAAATTGGCTTGACATTAATAAATTATCGCTTAACTTTGACAAAACTAATTTTAGCATATTTAGTAATAGAGATAAAAGTATGAATACCCCAATTATTATAGATGGTGTAGAAATTAAAAGAGTGACGGAAACAAAATTTCTGGGTGTCATGATTGATGAGAACCTGAGATGGAAGTCACATATTAACTATACAAAGAATAAATTATTAAAAATGATTTCTATACTACACAAAGTAAAAGAGATGTTAGATGAGAAAGGACTATAATATATTATACTGTTCTATGATTGTTCCACATCTGTCCTACTGTATTGAAATATGGGGAAATGCCTGCAAAACATTTACACATTCACTTTTTATTTTACAGAAAAGAGCAATACAGTTAATTAGTCGGAGGCATTATAGAGAACACACGAGTCCAATATTCCCGCAGTTACATTTGTTGAAATTTCATGACCTGGTTGATTACACTATTCTCCAGACAATGTTTAAGGCTCACAAAAAATACTACCAACTAACATCCAAAACAAATTCAAAAAAAGAGAAAGCCGGTACAACTTAAAAGGAACAGAGATATTTAACAAACCAAGATTCAGAACTAAACTGAAGGAACGTTGCATTTCTATCAAGGGAGTCAGTTTATGGAATAATCTGAACAAGGAAATTAAAGAAGCTAAATCAAGCAATATATTTAAAAAGGCAGTTAAAATTAATATGATTCAGAAATACGACCTGATGTAATAATGAAACCGCATGTATATTTTTACTGTTTATTTGTATTTTCCTTTTGGAGATATTCTGATTGTAATGTTAATAATGTGATTATTATTTAATTTGGAAGTTAATCTTCTGTAAAAAGGGGTAGATAATATAAGTTCGCTTCTTTCTACCCCCTTTCATTCAGGTGTATTGTTACGTTTGTTATGTTTTCTTTTGGAATGATTTTTGGTTGTCTGGTTGGAACTGAATTAAATAAAATTAATGAAAAATGAAATGAAATTAAGACTGATTCTGTTTGAAAACAAACAACTGTGGCTCTGATCACCAAAGAATCACAACTGACCACTGACTCATCATAAAGTGGTGGAACAAGAGCATAAGTGTCATAAAGACAATAAAGCTTTTAATCAGTGTATCCTAGCAACAACCTCCCCCCACATTATTACATACAAACATATAAACATATATTACATATAAACATTATTATTATTAATTATTATTGTTTGTTTTTTGCACATGTAACTTTTAAACTCTGAACAAATTCAGCTCAACATGAAACCCTGAAGAAAAACATTTTACTGCCATTTACCTCATATGTTACATCACTGGATTTTTTTTTTTTTTTTTTTTTTTTTTTTTAGGTAATTTCAATCTACAATCTAATTTTAGTAGATTTAGGAATTATGATTGAATGTACTTAAATGTCACAAGATTTTAAATCCTGAAAATTAAAAACAACATAAAAACTGCAGCTGCATTTGTGTCACTGACTTTCATGTTTTTATCACCCGAGAGAATTAATGTTCACTGAAAATCAATGTGTTTTATAAAAATGTTTTCCAGAAGTGTTTCAACAGTCAATCGGCAAGAAAAATCATCAGATATCTGCATAATCATTTAATTCATTAATTTTAAAGGAGAATTTGACTTTTTCCACATTCTGAACTGTTTTTTTTTTTTTAACCTGTTAGCTAAAATGTGAAAATTCTTCATTTAGCTTCAGGACACAAAGACATTTTAAGACCGTTTATTCATCTCTCATACATTAAATGATTAATTATAAAAATAAATTCAGATTCTCATCAGCAGCAACAACTAATAAAACACACAGTGAGACAGAACCAAAGGTTTAAAACTGACTGTACCTGTTATGATGTTTGTTGAATCTGAAACTGGACACAAACTGATTTTGTTGTGGATGCAGCGATGAAGAAATTAACACTGTTGGTGTTTACAACCAAACAACTGTGTCTCTGATCAGCCAACAACCACAAAGTGACCACTTACACAAAGTGGTGGCAGCAAAGACAACAAAGCTTTTGAATATTGAATGATGTCACATAGCGTCATAAGGAGGTGAAACCATTCAATGTCTCCTAGCAACCCCCCACCTAAACACAGACTTTCGAATATTTGTTTTTTTTTTTTTGTTTTGTTTTTGTTTTGTTTTTTTGTTTTTTTTTTTGCCCTTACATTTTAAAAATTGAGGTTTAATAAATGACGTGGAAAATGAATAAAATCCACTTTGTTACGCGAGAAGTTTGTTCTGACTGTTTTATGCTTTCTTAGTTGCTTTGACAATGTGAACACATTTCATATGTCAGTAAAGTCTCTTTGAATTAAAAGGATTACTATTCCAGATTATTCTGAGAGGTGTGTAAATCCATTGGTGACAAACTCAGTTCTAAAGTTGTTTATCCAAATGCTGTTGTCGTACTCAGCAATGCAAATCTGAGAAAGTTTTCCCCAAGAACTTTGTTTTGATTACTTTTTAATTTTGTGATGAAGAGATCATTGTTGCATAATTCTGGCAGTCATATTATCAAACTCATGCAGTTCTCCAGACAGATTTATCACACTGTACCGTGTTGTTTGTGTTTCTTCATGATTGATGAAGTCCAACACATATTCAGTGACTTGGACTGTATTTGACTCGTCCACCAGGGAGCACAAACCAGTTCATTTCTGAATGTCAGTCACAAACCTACGGAGCTAAATCCAGGCCAAAAGTTTTGTAATCTGAAAATAAAAACAGATTGAAAAAATAAATTTTGAAACTGAAAATTCAGTGTTTGTTCTTGAATTTTATAATAATTTAAAAAGTATTATTAAAATAAAAATAACTGTACGATATATATTTTTCAGTTTAAATATATTTTTGATTCAGCTCTGTAATTATTTTGATAAAATAATTTATTTTCATTCATATTTCTTTTTTTCACCTTCAGATCTTTGTTTCACTTTCAGATCTTATTTTTTCAGTTTCAAACTTTTGGCCCCGTTCTGGTGTGGAAGGGCGTGGTTTCCATTGAGAGGGGCGTGGAATTGTGAGTGACAGCAGAGCAATCAGTCCTCACATGATGTTGCTTTCAGGAAACGTGGGTCCTTTGATAGATATTGACTCTGCTCCTGTCTCCATCGTGGATTACTACGCAGCTGGTGCGTGAAAGAAAATAGAGAGAATGAAAGCTTATTACGAGGCTTTAAACCCTCGAGATAAAGCTGTTTATTGTGATCAATGTCCAGCAGTTGGTTCAGTGGATACGTATGTTGTACCGGATAGTGAATTTAATGACTATGTAACAAAGTGTGCGGCAGTTTCACAGTGTAAACTTAATATGACCAGAACCAAGCAGACCGCCCGTAAATCCAAAGCCGGAAGAGTGCGCCGGCTACCGGCAGTGTGAAGAAGCCTCACCGTTACAGGCCCGGCTCTGAGGCACTGAGAGAGATCCACTGCTACCAGAAATCCACTAAGCTGCTGATCCACAAGCTGCCGACCAGGTCAGCCTCGTTGGCATCCTGCAGAGCATCACAGCGGAGCACTGAAAGCGGAGGTCGGTCTTGAAGTCCTGAGCGATTTCTCTCACCAGGTGCTGGAAGGGCAGCTTGGGTTGGCTTTGGATTTACCGGCGGTCTGCTTGGTTCTAGCCATATTAAAGCTCCCTTCAGATCTGCTGAGCCAGGTCTCTCTGTGTGTCACTTCGAAAGCTCGTAAGACTTCACTGCTTGATGCACATTAACTGCTGGCAGCCTGTAAAATGAGCGACCTGCCTCATTTTTATGCAGCAATGCTGCGCTGCGTTCACGGTCTTGTGTGGATTTGGGACACATTGGTTTTTTTTAGGTATAAGTGTTAAACTTTACAATCCTGCATATTTTCCAGTTTTTAAACATAAAAAAATGACCAAGAGTGGTCTAGAATTACTTGTAATAGCATCACTTTATTTACAGGTATCAAGACAATACAGTGGAGAGAAAGTGTTAAGTCATTATCTATCAAAGTACCTCCGTTTTCCACGGCCCTCTCAATCAAAGCCACACCCTCCCACGCCAGAACAGGGCCAAAAGTTTGAAACTGAAAAAATAAGATCTGAAAGTGAAAAAAAGATCTAAAGGTGAAAAAAGAAATATGAATGAAAATAAATTATATGATCAAAATAATTACAGAGCTGAATCAAAAATTTATTTAAACTGAAAAATATATATCTTACACTTATTTTTATTTTGATAATACTGTTTAAATTATTTCAAGAACAAACATTGAATTTTCAGTTTCAAATTTTATTTTTTCAATCTTTTTTATTTTCAGATTACAAATCTTTTGGCCTGGATACAAACCCACATACATGAGAAGGTTTGAATGAGGAAGATTATTCTGCATGTTTGTCAAACAGAGCATCCAGATAAAAAATAGTTTCCATCCTGGATCAGTTGAGATCTAAATGAACAACAACCACCACCAGAACTGTCCAGCAGGGTGTTGGTGCAAAACCTGTGCTTTTCGGTTAATAATGGAGTCAGAATAGGCAGCAGAGGAGGAAGGTCAGAAGTGTGGAGGTCATGGAACCTTGGAGTTCACAAATCAGCAGAGTGTAAACAGCAAAAACCAACTAACTTAGTTTACTTGATGACACCATCTTCAAGTAACTTCTTCTGATGGTCATTTTTGATACCAGTTCTGCAGGACATCCAAGTCTTGCTGTAACCTGTCAGTCTTTAACTCAGTGAAATCTTGGTGTCATCTGCAAAGATCAGAATCTGTCAGTGGACGACTTCCAGCATTTTGTGAACAAAAATAATGAAAGATTGGGCTCAAGACATTTCCTTCAAGATGTCACTAAAATCCTCTGACAGTTCTGAAGGACACTTTATGGTAAAACCTGTTGTTTTTGTCCTTGTACAAATTCAGTGTCCAGTCCATTGCTTACTTTGGATTTCATAGTTTTCCACCTTAAATATGAACCTCAGAGGTCAGGTCAGGGCAGGGAGCATGAGCTCATGCTGCATGTTACCAAATCCACCACACTACAGACCATAATGATCATCTGCTGCAGCCAGGTGGAACGTGGGCGTCTCCTTGGCGTTCTCCAGCCACTGGGGTCAACACCCAGTAACTGGAAACGTTAAGGGGGGACCATGTATCACTTGGCTGGAACAGAAAGAAGGACACTTTTGGGAGGTGGGGATGGACCGCTCATCTGCCTGTATGGTTACCATACAGATCCCAAGGAGGTCCTGTAGTGTGGTGACACCAGTGCATGCTCCCAGACCTGGTGTTTGTTCACATTTGAACACAGCTGCAAACATTTATACTTGAAAATATTCTGTATTCAAACACTCTTTAATGAAGCAGACTGAGAAGGAGGAGTTACATTTACAAGTTTTTTTTTTTTTTTACATTTGCACATAATAAGTGTAATAAATAATACTAACAATAATAAGCTTATATATTAGATCACAACCCACTTACTGGAGCACTTGTTTTTGTAGTTCACATGGTACTCAGGTTAGGTAACAAGTATCACACTTTACTTACTACGTAGTAGCGGCTTGCTAGGGTGCACAGTAATTGCAATCCAGACGGGCCAGTGCGTGCTGCGTGTGAGTTAAGGTGTGTGTTTTTCAATTAAAATGTACCTGCTGTGTGCGACTGTCAGAGTATTGCAGTGATATGACATGATGTCACCTTTTTAATCATCATTCACTTGAGTCTCATGAACGTCGCAAATTACTCTGAAAATTAATGATGACAACAAACACACAATGCAACTTACTACAGCTTAACTAAAGTGACATGAAATATACAATGACATGGCTAAAATTCATCTCTATTACCTGTGCGTAGAACAGGTAACTCAGCAAGAAGGTCGTGGGTTTGATTTCCACCTGTGGCCTTTCAATGTGGAGTTTGTGTGTTCTCTCCGTGTTTGTGTTGATTCTCTCCGGGTGCTCCGGCTTCCTCCCACATCCAAAGTCACCCAGGTGGATTGGAAACTTTAAATTTTCCGTAGGTGTGTGTGTGGGTGTGAATGTGTTTGTTTGTCTGTATGTGGCCCTGTGACAGACTGGGGTCCTGTCCGGGGTGAACCCCACCTCAATCTCTGTGACTGCTGGGATAGACTCCACTACCCAACCCCCCCCACAGCCGTTAAATGGACTAAGTAGTTGAACATGAGTGAGTATATATATATATATATATATATATATATATATATATATATATATATATATATATATATATATATACACAGTGAGGAAAATAAGTATTTGAACACCCTGCGATTTTGCAAGTTCTCCCACTTAGAAATCATGGAAGCATCTGAAATTTTCATCTTAGGTTCATGTCCACTATGAGAGACATAATCTAAAAAAAAAAAAAAAAATCCGGAAATCACAACGTATGATTTTTTTAAATAATTTATTTGTATGTTACTGCTGCAAATAAGTATTTGACCCCCTACCAACCAGCAAGAATTCTGGCTCACACAGACAGACCTGTTAATTTTTCTTTAAGAAGCCCTCTTATTTCTGCACTCTTTAACTATATTAATTGCACCTGTTTGAACTTGTTACCTGTATAAAAGACACCTGTCCACACACTCAATCAATAACACTCCAACCCGTCCACCATAGCCAAGACCAAAGAGCTGTCTAAGGACACCAGGGACAAAACTGTAGACCTGCACAAGGCTGGGATGGACTACAGGATAACAGGCAAGCAGCTTGGTAGAAGACAACAACTGTTATGATTATTTATTAGAAAGTGGAAGAAACACAAGATGACTGTCAATCTCCCTCAGTCTGGGATTCCATGCAAGATCTCACTTTGTGGGGTAAGGATGATTCTGAGAAAGCTCAGAACTACACAGGAGGACCTGGTCAATGACCTGAAGAGAGCTGGGACCACAGTCACAAAGATTACATTAGTAACACATGATGCTGTCATGGTTTAAAATCCTGCAGGGCAGCAAGGTCCCCCTGCTCAAGCCAGCACATGTCCAGGACTGTTTGAAGTTCACCAGTGACCATCTGGGTGATCCACACGATGCATGGGAGAAGGTCATGTGGTCAGATGAGACCAGAACAGAGCTTTTTGGAATCAACTCCACTTACCATGTTTAGAGGATGAGAACAACCCCAAGAAAACCATCCCAACCGTGAAGCATGGGGGTGGAAACATCATACTCTGGGGGTGCTCTTCTGCAAAGGGGACAGGATGACTGCAGCATATTGAAGGGAGGATGGATGGGGTCATGTATTGCGAGATTTTGGCAAACAACCTTTTTCCCTCAGTAAGAGCATTGAAGATGGGTCATGGCTGGGTCTTCCAGCATGACAATGACCCCAAACACACAGCCAGGGCAACTAAGGAGGGGCTCTGTAAGAAGCATTTCAAGGTCCTGGAGTGGCCTGGCCAGTCTCCAGACCTGAACTCAATAGAAAATCTTTGGAGGGAGCTGAAACTCCAAACCTGAAAGATCTAAAGAAGATCTATGTGGAGGAGTGGACCAAAATCCCTGCTGCAGTGCGTGCAAACCTGGTGAAAAACTACATGAAATGTTTGACCTCTGTAAGTGCAAACAAAATTGTTAAAAAATCATACATTGTGATTTCCGGATTTTTTTTTTAGATTACATCTCTCACAGTGGACATGCACCTAAGATGAAAATTTCAGACCCCTCCTTCATTTTTAAGTGGGAGAACTTGCAAAATCGCAGGGTGATCAAATACTTATTTTCCTCATATATATATATATATATATATATATATATATATATATATATATATATATATATATATATATATATATATATAAACGCAACACTTTTGGTTTTGCTCCCATTTTGTATGAGATGAACTCAAAGATCTAAATCTTTTTCCACATACACAATATCACCATTTCTCTCAAATATTGTTCACAAACCAGTCTAAATCTGTGATAGTGAGCACTTCTCCTTTGCTGAGATAATCCATCCCACCTCACAGGTGTGCCATATCAAGATGCTGATTAGACACCATGATTAGTGCACAGGTGTGCCTTAGACTGCCCACAATAAAAGGCCACTCTGAAAGGTGCAGTTTTATCACACAGCACAATGCCACAGATGTCGCAAGATTTGAGGGAGCGTGCAGTTGGCATGCTGACAGCAGGAATGTCAACCAGAGCTGTTGATCGTGTATTGAATGTTCATTTCTCTACCATAAGCCGTCTCCAAAGTTGTTTCAGAGAATTTGGCAGTACATCCAACCAGCCTCACAACCGCAGACCACATGTAACCACACCAGCCCAGGACCTCCACATCCAGCATGTTCACCTCCAAGACGTCTGAGACCAGCCACTCGGACAGCTGCTGAAACAATCGGTTTGCATAACCAAAGAATTTCTGCACAAACTGTCAGAAACCGTCTCAGGGAAGCTCATCTGCATGCTCGTCGTCCTCATCGGGGTCTCAACCTGACTCCAGTTCGTCGTCGTAACCGACTTGAGTGGGCAAATGCTCACATTCGCTGGCGTTTGGCACGTTGGAGAGGTGTTCTCTTCACGGATGATGCCAAGGAGATGTGTTGCACTGCATGAGGCAAATGGTGGTCACACCAGATACTGCCTGGTATCCCCCCCCCAATTAAACAAAATTGCACCTTTCAGAGTGGCCTTTTATTGTGGGCAGTCTAAGGCACACCTGTGCACTAATCATGGTGTCTAATCAGCATCTTGATATGGCACACCTGTGAGGTGGGATGGATTATCTCAGCAAAGGAGAAGTGCTCACTATCACAGATTTAGACTGGTTTGTGAACAATATTTGAGGGAAATGGTGATATTGTGTATGTGGAAAAAGTTTTAGATCTTTGAGTTCATCTCATACAAAATGGGAGCAAAACCAAAAGTGTTGCGTTTATATTTTTGTTGAGTATACATATATATATATATATATATATATATATATATATATACGAGGTCTGTTAAAAAAGTATCCGACCTTTTTATTTTTTGCAAAAACCATATGGATTTGAATCACATGTGATTGCATCAGCCAAGCTTGAACCTTCGTGTGCATGCGTGTATTTTTTCACGCCTGTCGGTTGCGTCATTCGCCTGTGAGCAGGCTTTGTGTGAGCAGTGGTCCACCCCTCTTGTCGGATTTTTATTGCGAATAAAATGTCTGAACGATTTGGAGCTTTGCTGCATCAAATTTCTCCAGAAACTGTGAGAGACCTCCAGGTGGACACCATTCGGAAAATTCAGATGGCTTTCAGGGACGATTTTATGGGGATTACACAGACTAAGGAGTGCTCCGAGCGCCGATTGACAGGCTGAATCAACCAGATCATTTCCAAAGTGAAGGCTTTGTTGATCCGGGACGTCGTCTGACTTCCACAGAAATGGCAGAAGATGTGGACATCACCACTTTTTCGGCTTTCAGATGGCTTTCAGACGGCTTTCGGTGACTTTTCAGTCGTGTGACTATCCGAGAAATTGTGAATGAGCTGGACATGCCAGAACATGTCCTGTGAGGCTTCATCATGGCGTTGCTTTGCGCCATGCAGCTCCGTCCCGACGCGCAAATTTCTCCGCTCCTCTTTCCATGACAAAAACTCCTGTAACAGTGGAATGTGCCATTCATTTCCAAAGTGAAGGCTTTGTTGATCCGGGACGTCGTCTGACTTCCACAGAAATTGCAGAAGACGTGGACATCAGCACTTTTTCGGCACATTGAGACAGACATGCGGAGAAATTTGCGCATCAGGACGGAGCCGCATGGTGCAAAGCAACGCAGTGATGAAGCCTCACAGGACATGTTGGGGCATGTCCAGCTCATTTACAATTTCTCGGATAGTCACATGACTGAAAAGCCACCGAAAGCCGTCTGAAAGCCATCTGAAAGCCGTCCTGTGAGACCAACACGGAGGTGCTTTTGTCCGCGCCATGAGCGGCTCTGTGGCGCATCCCTCTGCTTCTCTTTCCATGACAAAAACTCCTGTAACAGTGGAATGTGCCAAAAAAGTGGTGATGTCCACGTCTTCTGCCATTTCTGTGGAAGTCAGATGACGTCCCGGATCAACAAAGCCTTCACTTTGGAAATGATCTGATTGTTTCAGCGGGGTTTCAGCCTGTCGATCGGCGCTCGGAGTGCGCCGTGCTCTCAGACGCTGTGGGCGGTCTTTAAACCGGCTGGAGCACTCCTTAATCTGTGTAATCCCCATAAAATCTTCCCTGAAAGCCATCTGAATTTTCCGAATGGTGTCCACCTGGAGGTCTCTCACAGTTTCTGGAAAAATTTGATGCAGCAAAGCTCCAAATCGTTCAGACATTTTATTCGCAATAAAAATCCGATGAGAGGGGTGGACCACTGCTCACACAAAGCCTGCTCTCAGGCGAATGACGCAACCGACAGGCGTGAAAAAACTCACGCATGCACACGAAGGTTCAAGCTTGGCTGATGCAATCACACGTGATTCAAATCCATATGGTTTTTGCAAAAAATAAAAAGGTCGGATACTTTTCTAACAGACCTCGTATTAGGGCTGTCAAAGTTAACGCTTTTACTCATACGATTAATGTTTTGGAATTATCGCATTCATTAGTTTTTAACACAGATTAATCGTGTTGTATGATGACGTGGAGGGTTACCTCAAAAGCCGGTAGTGATATGGTCACAGTGATCAGGTCAATTCATACGCGAGAATTAGCATTGACGAGGAGACTAAAAACAGTGTGCTCGGTGGCAAATTTCGCTTCAAAAAACACCCCGATGGGACTTTCAATAAGAACAGCGTACAGTGCATATATTGCAATGATGAGTTTTCTTATCATCGAAGTACAACAAGCTTAAGATATCACCTTCGAGCAAAACATGTGTTTGATGACGCGAGCAAGGATGCGACGGCAACAACAACAAGCCGTGCTCGACAAGCAACACTGGAGGAGTGCACCCGTGGCAATGTTGTCAACAAAAGTAAAGCGGATAACTTAACCAACTCAATTGCAAAATAGATATCCGCAGAATGTAGACCAATAAGTATTGTTGAAGACCGAGGGCTCCAAAGCGTCTTGCACATTGCAACAGGTGACCATCATACAAACTACCTTCAAAGGCGACTATTACTACGAGAATACATGAACTGTACGACGTCAATAAAGCTGCTAAACTTCAACTGCTAGCGGATAGCATGTTTGTTTCACTTACCGGAGACCACTGGACCTCAGTGAGTAATCACAATTACCTCGGGGTTACCGCTCATTTAATAAATGAAGATTGGCAACTACTGTATTTTGCTTTGGGCGTGTTAAAAATGGAAGAAAGACATTTTGCCAATGCATGCGCCGATTAATTTGTCCAAGTTGCTCAGGATTGGAATATTGCTGACAAAGTCTGCACATTAAGAACAGACAGTGCTCACAATATGGTCGCTGCTGCAAGATCCTTGCCATATCAACATCTCCCCTGTATAGCCCACGCCATACAGAGAGTTATCACTGTAGTGTTTCGAGAGGGTGGCTTTGATGTTCCTTTAGCCAAATGTTGCAAAATTGTGGGACATTTTAAACACAGCCCTGCAAATACATCATAGGTGAGAGCACAACAAGCAGCTCAAGAACTTAAAGTGGAGTCACTTGTCCAGGATGTACCTACACGGTGGAATTCCACGCTGGAAATGATCAAACGAATCCAACGCAACAAAGAACCACTGAAAACAACCCTGGCACAGCAGAAGCACAACTTGGCCATGTTAACACCAGCAGAATATGACAAGTTGGCCAAACTTGAGACACTACTTGAGCCTTGCAGGTGAAGTGATGATTCTACTCTTTTCTCACTCTCTCTCTTCTAGCATTCACTAATTTAATTAATAGTGAGTTCTTGTGCCTCTGCTCCACAGATACATCACAGAACTTCTAGGTGGTGAGAAGTATGTGTCCTGCTCTGTTGTCCTGCCTGCGCTCTGCCATCTTCTGCGTACCATGGAAGTTTCAGATGTTGATCCGGCCTACATAGTCCGCTTCAAGAATGCATTCACAAAGGATCTTGATAAAAGAAAAGAAAACATAAATATGGCCTGGTTAAAGGTAGCAACTGCTTTAGATCCAAGGTTTAAGGACCTCAAGTGCCTGCCACGGGCAGACAGGGGAGAAGTATGGCAAAATTTAAATGAACTTCTGAAAGAAGGAGGAAACATTTTAGTAAAATGTTTACAAAGCTAAAATGTTTACAGTGTATACGTTGGCTGGCCACATTGTGCAAAAGAAAAGATCAGCGTTGTCATCTGAAAATGTTAATAAGCTTGTTTGTTTAAGTAACTGGTTGTAGGAAAAATCTTAAATGTGTGATTGCAAGCAGTGTTTACAAAGCTAAAATGTTAACAAAGCTAAAATCATTTTAGCTTTGTAAACATTTTAGTAAAATGTTTACAAAGCTATAATGTTTACAAAGCTATAATGTTTACAGTGTATACGTTTATATCAGCACTTTCTTAAGCAATATTGAAAATTTGTTCTAGACGTTTGCCTGGCACTTTGAGAGTAAAATAATAAAATAGAATTACATGTTCTATTAAAACTGGCTCCTTTTTCTTTTATAAACATGCAAACGAACAAGTGCGATTAATCGCATGCAAAAAGTGTGATTAACCAGATTAAATAAATTAATCGTTTGACAGCTCTAATATATATATATATATATATATGTGTGTGTGTGTGTGTGTGTGTGTGTGTGTGTGTGTGTGTGTGTGTGTGTGTGTGTGTGTGTGTGTGTGTGTAACTCTATGATCATGATTGATATTCATGTTTTGTGAGTCCTGTGTTCACGGTTCAGGAGATATTTTTTCAGTATTCACGATTTGCAGCTGATTCACGTTTTGGGGTTTAACAGTTTTGTGACCATGTTGGCTGTGATGTGGTTCAATATAAATACTTTGTATTGAATTCAACTGATTTGACTTTAAACGTGCACTTTATGCCACTGGGTGGCGCTGTAACAGCTTTTTTTCTTTATTTTAAAGCTGGATCTAATCACTGTGTTATCTTCAGGTCTGTATTTCTCTTTGCACATTTCTGTTGATGTGAGTCACATAATTACAGCCGGCAGATGATGACATTTATTTAAAGCTCTCTCAGAGTTTGAACACAGAACTTTAACTGATAGATACTTTACTTTTTCTTTGTATTTTTTTCTGTGGCTTTTACTGGTAAGAACTTTTTTATTAACCAATATAAAGTTCATTGACAGTAGTTAGTTTAGAGTAACAGAGGAGCTCATAAAAGTTTGTCTCCGCTGGAAGTTTTTTTAGAGCCTTTAGATGCCATTTAAATTAATTTTATTGTGTCATTTTGAAGAATCGCATGTTGATTCACTATTTTCCTGTTAAATAAACACATTAAAGTTCAGTTTCTGTGTTGTGGTAAATATTTAGATATAAAAGTAGCTTCATCATATGTCTTTAAAAGTAACTGAAATCAGTCGGGTTTAATTATTGAACAAAATAATAAAAGCTAATAACCACACACACACACACTGGAACACTTATCTTTTGAGCTTTGCACATTCAGTGTGTTCACATTTATTTTATGATTTGGAGATGATGACTTTGAATTTGTAGATGAGGATTTCAGAACATTATCTAAATATTTGATTCAAAGAGCAGCGATGCCACACCCACATGTCAAGGTGTCAGACATGAAGGGAAAATGTTATATGGGCTTGAAACAGTCAAGTTCATAAACCATAAAATATCTGAACTCATTCATGTTCTATTCCCACTGACTCCAATCGAGGGCCGCGGGGGGTTGGAGCCAAATCAGCCGTCATAGGGTGCGAGTCAGAGTCCACCCTGGACAGAAGGCCGGTCTGTGTTAAAATCTCCAACTTTACAGCAGAAATAAACATGTTTACAGCCTGGAACAAAACAACTGTTTTGGTCTCTGTAGCTGTTAGCTTTAGCTTATTTGATGACTGTCAGATGGGGGTGTGTTCAGGCTTTATTTGCCCCGCCCACTTCAGGCTGGTCTTGCTCATGCTCCACCTCTTTAACCATTTATAGGCTGGACGATAGTTAAGTGGCGTCAACCGGCAAGATGGTGACATTTGGAACAATTTGAATTTCAAATGAGTTCCTCAGAAATCCTGTAGGTGGCGTTACAGAGGGTTTGTCCAGCACATATACAGTCTGTGCTAATAAACACATGAAACACACTGAAACATATCAATAATTTGTTTTTGTTTTTCATCCAAACATGGATTCTGTCCTGACTTCAGCCTCCTGGTTATTTTAGATTTAGAGGAACATCTTCTCATTGTGACTGAAGTTTTCTTCCAATGTTCCATTTTGTTGTCGTTCTTCCACTCAGAGCTTTTCTTTCTCCTCCAGGTTTGACCAAAGCAGTCGGAATACTGCCAGATGATCCTCTGACTGCAACTGTGGGAGACACAGTGACGTTCAGCACAACACTGAATCCATCACAGACAAATATTATATACATCGACTGGATAAAGGATTCTACACCAATAGTAAGATACAGTGAGGGAGGAACCATTCCAGGTCCAGATTATAGAGACAGAAACACCCTCTTTCCAAACAGTGGAGCTCTAGAGCTCAGGAGTGTGACTTTGAAGGACAGTGGGGTTTATTATATTGACATAGATAACAATGGAACACGGCATGTAGACAGTAGAACATTGGATGTTTACGGTGAGCTGATGTTTAAATGCTGTTTCATCATTTTCAGTTTCCTGTTTCTGTCTGTTCCACTTGTTTTGTCTGAACACAAACATCAAACCTTTCTGTTCATTTATCTGCAGTCAGAGTGTCTGATGTCGTGGCTGTTTCAAACGCCACACAGCTGGTGGAGTTCAGCAGCTCCGTCAGTCTGACCTGCACCTCCTCTGGCTCCGCCCTCTCTTTCCTCTGGCTGAACGTCACCTCAGAGGTCACAGTGACAGAGTTCAGATCACTGATGGAGGGTCCACTCTCATCATCACCACTGTGACCCGCTACGACCACGGACCGTTCACGTGTCACGTGTCCAATCCCGTCAGTAACGGCTCCAGCAATCAACTAAAGTTGTCCATCAGCTGTGAGTTACTAACGTGCACGCTCACACTCCACATGTGACAAAGATCTTCATATTACCAGCTGAAGTCATCTGGATTAGATTTTTTTGTAAAATGGGTTACAGAGTTAAATTAACACTGCAACAAGTGCATGTGGTCCATTAAAATCATGTTCAATTAACACTATTGTAGTGTTAATCAACTCTTTAAGTGTTAAAGTTGATCAGTACTATTTTACAGTACTGGAGCCTATCTGAGCAGTCACAGGGTGTGAGGCAGAGTACACAGTGGACAGGACACCAGTCTGTCACAGGGTCACATACAGACAAACAAACACAGTCACACCTACAGACAGGGACGGATTAAGGCTAGTCTGGGCCCCTCAAAAACACCTAAATGCTATTGTCGCAGTTCTAAATCATTCCCAGACCAGTTAGCAACACTGCATACCATATACATGAAAACAAACCATGTGTGCTTATTTGAACGTGAAGAAATTGAAGCTGTATGTTGCTTTACGTCTTTCCAAAAGACAAATCCTGCCTGACAGTGGCACATAAAGCCATAACGTCTCAACGGAGCAGCCAGAGTTAAATGCAACCCAGTAGAAATACTTTTAAAAGTGCAGCTATATGCACACGACCAAAAACAAAGTAAATTCAAAGCTGCATACAGAAATTGTAAAGTAAGTGCAATCAGAAAGACTAACCCCTGTTCAATAAAAAAAAACAGCAGGTTTACACGTGGGTTGTCAGGAGAAGTGCACTGTGTCGTGTCGGCTGCTAGTTGACAGGTGGGACTGCATTAGATTGTCCGAGATAAGTGATGCTATCAATCTAACGTTAGTTTAAGATACAACATACACACAACACATCCTACGTGAAATAAGACGCAGTCAAAATAACATTTCTTGTGACTATCTTGGTTACTTGTGCCACGGCAGGCATATGATAAAGGAAACCCTATTGCCCTCCCTTAAATCCTTGTGGCTGCATTAAATCTTATTAGCTGTATGATCCATTTGTCTTCTTGCCGTGCAAACTACTAATTACTTTCTTTAAATCTGCGATTGTAATGGTACTTTCATTACATTAACTTCCGTTCTTTTATTTTCTGCCATCTAAACTTATCAAAGCAAGAAAACATGTTATAACAGACTAAAACAAAAAACCTTTTACACTGGCAGCCTGCATGTCACATTCGAAAGGAGGGGAGAGTTTTTGATACATTTGGGAAATTATAATTTGCCATGAACCTATGAATGGAGCTCCGGTTAGAGGGAGAAATACAGTTTAATTTTCTGGTTTCCACTCCAAATCAAATGCATTATTGTGTATAATAATATGTATAACATTTAAGCATAAATGTAAATGTAGGTCTAATTACAGATATTTTGTCATGACGTTTAAAACGGAAAATGATAAACAACCTGTCAATAACTAACCCTAACACAAGAATGTATTTTATATGTTTCTTTCTACTCTTCTTTCTTGCAAATTCATCCACTAATTAATCAAAATTAAGCTGTCTGACCAGATCTGATTCAACGGCCCTGAAGTGACAGTGAGTTCAGGCGGTTTTGGCACATCCTAATCCTGAGTTCATTCTTAATACGAGTCAGTTTGGAGAATGAACGCTCCCCTTCACAATTTGTGACAATCAAAAAAAGTCTACGTGCTCGTATGTAGACATTTGAAAAGGTTTACTGTAAATCCAAATCTATCATGGTTTTGAGCATTTTACTTAGAGATTTTTCTTTTTCTGTTATGAATGATTTGTGTCGTATCAGTTCATCTGCCAGGCTCATGTTCAAATCTGAAGGATATGCTGCAGCGAGTGAGTTTGCCTTTAAAGTGCGCTCACTGTTGGACATATTGTCGGGCATGAAAAGAACATCAAATAGCTCGGTTAAGTGTGTGTATGCATTCAAACGGTGGTTGAGACAGGACATAAGTTTGAAAGTTTCGATCCGAAACTTGTCCTTTCCGTTAAATGCTACACCTGGCTCTGCACTATCATCAGACATAATTTTGCGCTTCTTTGTGCGCTGGAGGTCATGCCTGTACTCTTTGGAGACAACAGTGGTGACATTTAAAGCTGCCCCTTCAAACACCTCAAAGTTATCTCTCTGTGCTGCCACAAAGTCATAAAGAAAAGAGAAGTTGTGTAGCTGTACATATGTCAATATCATGCTTCTGCAACTGCAGGCTTGTGGCTTGGAACCTCTGTAGTATTGTGTCCCAGAGGTGTGCCATGAAGCCCATCTACAGTGTGTCCAATTTGTCACAGAGTGCAGAGGCTTCACTTCCAGTTTCACATTTCTCCTCCATATCTTTAGACATATCATTCAATGCCTCTCTCAGTTGTGCATAATATTTCCAAAGAGCCTTAGTTGACTCAGCCCGTGCGCTCCACCAAGTACCTGACAGTGATTTCAGTGTGAGTTTGACATCAGTCTCACGGAAAACCTTTCCCCACCTGTGTGTAGATGATGCACAAAATACATTGCCTATACAAAGTCAAAAAAAACGTCCAGCTTCTGGGCTACTGTCAACAGCATTGACACCAACTAAATTCAATGATTGTGCTGCACAGGGGACATAACAAATCAAAGGGTTTCTTCATTTGAGATGAGCTTGGACTCCATTGTACTTTCCCGACATGTTACTTGCATTATCATATGACTGGCCCCTAGAGTTAGATAAGTCTAGGCCCAGATTCTCCACCATAGCAACGGCACACTCAGCCAAACTGTCCCCACTGTTGTGTGGGCCGCCAGAAGAGGAAGTACTGCTGGCCCACCACCACCAGATGGCGCCCTGGTGGGAGTGCAGGCTTCAGGCTACAGAGGGCGCTGCCGCCGTGGACACAGCCGGGGGTGACAGCTGTTACTCATCATCTCATGACAGCTGTCACCCATCTACACTTCATCATTCTCCTCCATAAAACCGGACTTCATCTCCATCTCATTGCCGAGATATCATCTACCAGTAGAGGTAATATTCTCAGCCGTGTAACTAACTGTGTTTAATCTGAACTCATTTTTGCAGCTGTTTTTCCTGTGGAGTGTATTGTCTGGAGATTGGCGTGACCGGCGAGAGCTTCGCTTCACACCCCGCCAGATAAGTGCCTTGTGACAGGAGCTGCACGTGTGGATGAGAGGTGGAGGTGGAATTCCCACCATTTGTTATTACTGGGTGTGCACACACCCACCTTTGATTGTTTCTGCTCCTCGCCAGCAGTACCAGATCCGACGCTCGGAGACGGTGGCCTCCTGGGGACTCGGGACTTGGCGACTCCAGTATTCTCCAGGTTCAGTGGCGGAGGAAATCGTGTGGTTCCGGTTCTTCTCAGGACAGACGTCTTCTATCCTCGAGCCTGCCCACACGTCACCTTTGTGATTGACTATTGTCTTACATTCTGTAATCTGTTGTATTGTGGTTGTGCTCATTCACAACAGTAAAAGTGTTCATTTTTGACTCTATTATTGTCCGTTCATTTACGCCCCCTGTTGTGGGTCCGTGTCACGACACTTTCCCAACACCCACTATGGTTTTCAATCGGCTCAAAAGCCAGAAAACGCTCAACTACATGTCCATCATTATTAACAAACCTGAAAATAAAAGTGAGTTGGTCCACATGAGCTAGGTCTGGAGTGGAGTCAACAATAACAGACAAGTCTTTTGATTATTTGATCTCATTAACAATTGCCTGCTTTGTTCTTTCTCCCATCAAAGGGATAAATTCTTCACAGACTGTTGATGATAAGTAGGACACAGAGACTTTTCCCTTGCCTCCAAACCTTTGGAGGTGCTCAGCTAGGAATGGGTCAAATTTGGCTAAGAGTTCTATGATGCCCAAAAAATTACTGTTGTGGGCTGATCCTAGTAGCTCATCATCTCCCCTGAAAGCGTGTCCCCTCTCCCCCAAAAACTGGATGACTGCAACAACTCTTTTCAAAATTTCCCACCAGTATTGTCTCTCTGCATCAATTTGTTTGACAGTATCAGACTCAACTGTTGCTGTGCCTCTGGAGTGATTATGTAATGTTGCCATGGAAGCCCTATGCTCCACACTCCTCTCACGCTCGCCAATCCGCTCTGAATGTTTCCAGTCAGAAAATCCATGAACAAAAGTATTGTGCTTACTGGAAAACAGTTTGCAAGCAAAACAATACACACAGCCAGTTGAAGGAGAGTAAAGTAGCCACTGCCTAGTTAGTTTGCCCATTGGGTGGAGAGCAACTGAGTAAACCATTTGTAAAGCTCCTACTGGTACCCCCAATGCCTCTGTCCCTGACTGAGGTTGGGTACTTAGCACTTCTGTTTTGAAGTACAGCTACTCCTCTACTAACGAGAATCGACTTGGCTTGGTCGGTAAGGGTACTGGGCCATAAAGCAGGGTCGTTGACCGTTTCATACCAGGAGTTGGGATCCTTGCCCTCCTCATTTGAAAAAAGACACTCACACGATGCAGCTGACTGGTCTGATTGTGGGTCTGACACACCTGCAACTTTCATTTCATGGTCTTTCTGCTTCTGGTGGTCTGTGGTAGCCTGGCATGGCTGGCATTCCTGCTCTGCACCTGACTGGGTCTGCAAAGGTACATAGTCACTGACAGGTGACACTAAGCTAGTGGTGATCACATCTTCATCACTAGAACTCTGGTCACTGCTAACATTAGCAATACTTGTCTCACTCATATCCAGCGGTTTATCAAAGAAGTTTGAGATCAAAGGAACGCGTTTCAGGAAAACTGCCTGCTTCACTTCCTTAATCTTTTTTGCTTTTCTTTTTGAGGCATCACTTTTTTGTTGGGGATCCATGTTATTAATGGAAAGTGTTAAGATGCTAATATAGATGCTTGTCTTGCAAATTCCTATTCCTATCCAATACTTCCTATGTTGTATGTTCAGGAAAAAATACAACCTGAAAGTGTAGAACCAGACACAATATGTATTAAAATAAGCTGACCTATAACTATTAGCTATAAGCTAAATTGTTGTTTTTGCAAATGTATGTATGTACTAATATTATAAAGCTTACACTTCTACTATTATCAATGAATTATATATAATAATATAATGTAATATGCAAAGAACAATAAGCTTTTAAAAAGGCTGAGTTGCTATTTAGCAACTTTACACTAGCCTTTAAAAAGGCTGTGAACCTTTCAAAGTTTAACTATAATATAATATATAATGTAATATAATATAATAATATAATATGATATAATATAATAAGACTTTGAAAAGACTATAAAAAAGAACTATGAAAAGACTGAAAATAATATAACAGAATATATGCAATATAGTATCGTATAATATAATATCAAAAAAGAATATATTATAAAATAATACAATGCAATATAAAGGGCAATGAGCCTTTAAAAAGGCTGTTGGTTGCTGATCTGGTAATAGCAAAGTAAAGGTTGTAGTAAAAACACAGAGCAAGTTCTCAATCTGAACTGTCTGAATGTGAGGAGTTTTGATACTTGCCAGTTTTGCCAGATTGGAAATATGCAACTATCGTACCAAAACCTCAAAATTATCGTATATTGGGAGAAATTATCGTACACAAATAAAACGCATACAACGTAGCTGTTTTAGCGTTATATTTTTCATTTCCAATGGTGACGGGGGTGGGCTAAGCTACGTATGTGCGCATGTGCAGCCAAAACAGTCTACTTTACAGGTCAGTTGTCTCGGGCCCAGGGAGGGAGGGGCAGGGCCGAGAATTGGGAACTCATTACTTTGTATGGAGAGGGGGTGGGCTTTCAAATGACTTTGTCCCGGGCCGGCCAAAGCTAGCAGCAGCCCTGTGTGTGGTGTGTCTTTGATGCCGCCTGAGTGCAACGCCTGCGAAATGATTCTTGGGTGTTACAGAGAGATGCGTGTTTGGGCAACCAACTGAAATTATCGTACATTTTGGATTTTTTCCCATTATTGATCGTACCTCGTACAGAGGGCAAAACTATCGTACAAATACGATAATTATCATACATCTGGCAACACTGATACTTGCAGGGGGTTTTATATCGATATTGCATTTTCACTTGGATTTTCAAACGTTCTTGCAACACCTGATTGGCTCATTCATGTCCAGCCCCCTGTGGGAATTTAGGGCAATGTAACAATTTTTCAACACTGAGTAAGAGATTGGGAAAGGGCCACCACCATCTACTACAAAAAATGCACGTTGTTTTTTTTGTGTGTGTGTGCAAGAGAGAGAGGCACGGAGAGGGAGACAGAGATGGGGGAAGGTTTTGGGTATTAAAAATGCTGTGTTAATGATAGTATTAAATCAAGTTTTATTGTTGTCGAGACCCCATTTACACTTCCTTTACAGCAGAAACATGTCAAGTCTAAACTGTCGTTGAATAGACACTGAATAACGAGCTGAATAAATTTTTTCTTACAATAAATAATCCTCAAACAAAATATCAGGGTTACACACACACACACACACACACACACACACACACACACACACACACACACACACGCAGCCACAACTACTACAACAAAACCACTTGCTGTTTCATCATCTGTCACCAAACCAAAATTGTGCTGTTGGGTAAAATTTGCTTGCAGTTCTGTTGTATGAAAAAGCACTTTTGCATTCATGCCAGAGCTGAAGTGACCACTGGTCTCTTTACTACGGTTTATTAAAGGGGAAACATGAAACTAGTCAAATGGCTTGTTGTTTTCACATAAGTGAAATCACACCCTTGGCCAAATTCACTCAATTTAATCAGTGTCTAAGATAGTAGCCATCAGACAAATTGCTTGTTTTAAATTTAAATAATTGCTAAATTAATTTGTGTCTCTTTGCTTAAGAGAAATTGAATATAATAATTTCGAAACAATACAAATTCAGAAACATTAAGTAAGGGCATGAATTGCATATTTGCAACAAAACATCTGTTATGAAATATGGTAGCTCGCCTGGCAATTTCTAGGTCCCTAGAAAGTCAAGGAGCCATGGTAAACGAAGAAACCAAGACTCTGGTAATGAGAGGGTTTCACGAGAGAACACAGAGCTTGTGTTATGCCTTTTTGGGTGTACTCATTCTTGGTAAAGCACTTTTGCTCTCCCATTTTTTTTAGCCCCGGTTGTTACTATGGGAAAACACAGGTCTCATTCTACGATTAACACATTGCACGCACTCCAATGTGTTAATAAACCACCAGTTATTAACAAATGAATTATCTCAAATGAATTTACATATTTGTTATTTGGAGTCTTGTCATTGAAGTCGTGTTTGAGATCCATGCTGAGATCCGCGCTGTTACAGTTAGTGATGACACAACATGTGTATCGAGCTAGAGTCCACCTCTTTTAAGCATACTAGTGTACCATAACCCGATAATAAACAATGATCAAATGAAACGGACTTTGGAAATCAAGTGTACTTGGGTCCAGTATGGATTGCCTTGTGTGAGTAGGCCCTTAGCAAGGCCAGCAGCCCTTGTAGTCAAAGGACTGGGGGCCACTCATAGTCTATGAGGCCCTCCCACAACCACACCCACTCTTACCAAGTTCCCAGGGTGGGGGTGCTTTCAGTGGGCCCCATGGCTGACAAGTAGGGCCAGCTGTGGGGCCCACTGAAAGCACCCCCACCCAGCCCAGGGCCCTTGGTAAGTCAGAGGCCCCTGGTAGGGGCCCTCATAATCATAGGGCCTTCTAAAAGAATGCCCCCCTCCTCCCTAGGACCCCTGGTAGCCAGAATTCAGGGGACCCATTGTAGGGGCCCTTGAAATCAAAGGGTCCTCTGAAAGTACACCCCCTTTCTTCCTAGGGTCCCCTGGTAGGGGCTCCTTCCTAGGTCCCCTGATAGCCAGAAGTCGAAGTCAGAGGAGTGCCACACCACTTCAGTTTGGCGACAGGTCTGATAACATGACACTGGAGTTTCACAGGTGCTAATAAAACTGGATCAAAGTGCAGATTAAGTGTGTGTGTGTGTGTGTGTGTGTGTGTGTGTGTGTGTGTGTGTGTGTGTGTGTGTGTGTGTGTGTGTGTGTGTGTGTGTGTGTGTGTGTGTGTGTGTGTGTGTGTGTGTGTGTGTGTGTGTGTGTAGAGGAAAGGTCGCTGTGCTTCAGGCACTGTATGATATCAGTTCAGGACAGGTGGAGGAGTATGTGCTCAGCTTTTTGTTTCTGCATATCAGTTGTAACGATACTTTAACACCTCATCAATCTCAGAACCTCACATGCTTTCAAAGTGGGTGAATGAACATGACACATGACACATCATTTCTAATGTCATTTTGTTGGCTTAGTTGGAAACTCGACATTTACAGGTGCAGAGGTGTTGGCTCAGAGAGAAAGGTTTTGATCTGCTGATCTATAAACGGGGTTCAGTTCAAGGTTGGATCACTTGATCCAAGTGTCACCCGTCTGTCTCGTCTACTGCACCCCCTGCGTTTGCTTTTTTAAAATTATTATTTATTAAAACTTTATTTAACCAGGTCAATCCCATTGAGACACAAAGATCTCTTTTCCAAGGGAAACCTGGTCAAGAAAGAAGCTTCAAAACATTAAGTTTCAGGAGAACAACACAGAATCAGACACCAATAAAACAGACCAATACAATCTGGTCACATCATAGAGTTAATATGGAGCTTTCATAAGCAGGAACAAGAACAATATGAGGCAGATACTAAGTCCCTCATAATGTTTTTAAATGTTTCAAGAGAAGTTAGTTCCCTCAAGTTCAAAGTTCTCTGTAGTGAGTTCCAGGCAGCAGGTGTGAAGTACATGAAGGATTGCTTACCCAACTCAGTGCGAATTCTGGGGATATTGAGCAAATAGCAATCATTGGAACGCAAGGAGTAAGTGCTCTGGGTTCTCAAAATATAGCCACATAGATACTGAGGGAGTAGACAGACCTAAGATCGCTTTGTAAATAAAAATGTGCCAGTGTGAGAGCCGAGGTGCAGCCAGCGAGGCTCTGCTATATAAGGAGCAATTTTGAGTGAGGGTTTTGCAACATGTAACAAACCTCAGGGCACCATGATACATGGAGTCCAGAGATAGGAGACAATTGGAGACATGCAGGGGCATGCATACGAGGTCTGTTAGAAAAGTATCGGACCTTTTTAGTTTTTTGCAAAAACCTGATGGATTTGAATCACGTGTGCTTGCATGAGCCAACCTTGAACCTTCGTGCGCATGCGTGAACTTTTTCATGCCTGTCGATTGCGTCATTTCCTGGTAAGCAGCCTTTGTGTGGGACGTGTGCAGTGCGCTCGGCGGATTTTCATTTAAAGGAAAAAGACGGAACGACTGGAGCAGCGCCGCATCAAATTTTGCCAGAAACTGGGCTACAGCCAGGTGGAAACCATTCGGATGATTCAGGCGGCTTTCGGTGACAATCCTATAGGCATCACACAGATTAAGGAGCAGTACAACCGGTTTAAAGACGTCCACACAATGGTGGAGAGCGAGCCACGCTCCGGTCGGCCATTAACATGCTGAAATGACCAGATCATTTGCAAAGTGAACGCTGTGGTGATGCGGGACCGTCGTGTGACTGTCCGAGAAATTGCAGAAGAGGTGGACATCAGCACTTTTTCGGTACATTCCACTGTAGGAGATTTCCACCGTAGAAGACAGAAGATCTGGCCATGAAAAGAGTGGCTGTGAAATTCATGCTGCTTCTGACGGCAGAGCAAAAGCGCCTCCGTGTTGAAGTCTCACAGGACATGCTGTGACATGCCCACCTCTTCCACAATTTCTCGGATACTCACACGACTGAAAAGTCACCGAAAGCCTTCTGAATCATCCGAATGGTTTCCACCTGGCTGTTGCCCAGTTTCTGGCAAAATTTGATGCAGCGCTGCTCCAGTTGTTTCGTCGTTTTCCTTGAAATGAAAATCCGCTGAGCGCACACCACATGTCCTCACACAAAGGCTGCTTACCAGAAAATTATGCAATCGACAGGCGTGAAAAAGTTCACGCAAGCGCACGAAGGTTCAAGGTTTGCTCATGCAAGCACACGTGATTCAAATCCATCAGGTTTTTGCAAAAAATAAAAAGGTCCGATACTTTTCTAACAGACCTCGTATAAAGAAGGTCACCGTAATCCAATAAAGGAAGAAAGGTGGCAGTTACTAAATTCTTCCTAGCAGTAAAGGTAAAACATGTCCTGTCACGATAAAAGAGCCCCAGTTTTAGCTTTAGTTTTTTGATCAGATTCTCTATATAAGACTTAAAAGAAAGCCTGTCATTAATCAGTGTCATTAATCAGACCACCCAGATACTTGTAGCAAGGCACGAGCTCAATCATGTTTCCTTGCAGGGAGAGCACATTGGGAGGGGACTCAGGTGTCTTCCTGCCATTTGAAAAAATCATAAATTTGGTTTTAGAAATGTTAAGAACAAGTTTCAGATTCACAAGCTGATGTTCCACAAGGTTAAAGGCGGTCTGTAAATAGCCAATGGCCTCAGCAAGGGTGGAGCCACAACAATAAATAACAGTATCATCAGCATACAAATGGAATTTAGCATCAGGGACATTTCTAACAAGTACATCCACAAAAATGCTAAACAAAATTTGACCTAAAACGGAGCCCTGGGGCACACCAGAGGAGACTTTTAACATTATGGAGAAACTACCACTGAAGTATGTACATTGCATTCTGTCTGACAGGTAGTTCACAAACCAACCCACTGCTTGCTTCAACAGATGAATATTCAACAATCATTGTTTCAGGATGGAATGATTCACAGTGTCAAAGGCCTTAGAGAGGTCAACAAAGAGGGCTGTAAAAATTGTTTCTTGTCCAGTGATTCTATTAAGTCCTTTGTGACTTTTAGGGAGGCTGTGATGGTACTGTGTTGCTTCCTGAAACCAGATTGATATGGAGAGAGTATTTTTTTTTTTTTTTTGAGAAAGTCCTTCAGTTGTAGCCTGCTTGTTGTTTTGGACCTCCTGGTCATGCCTTCCCTGGTGTTTTCCATCAGTCTAATTATGTCTTGGTCAGTTTAACCTGTCTCTCCTCTTGCGCTCCCCACTAGATTGTCTTTTTCATAATGCTGAGCTGTCCCACATCCTTTGTGTTTGATTCCCTGGTGTTTAACCTTTGCTTTATGTTACTGGTTCTGAGTTTTTTCCTGCCCCCTTGGACACTGGTGCCTGCGCTGACTGTGCCCCTGGTTCCAACCCATTGCCTGTTTTATGGACTCGAGTACCTGCCAGTGCCCTGACTGAACTGTTGCATACGACTGCTCAACCTGTAATCACTGTCACTGGCAAAAATAACTGCATTAAACCTCAGTTAAACCACCTACCTGAGTCACTTCCTGTGAAGGGGTCCTGGGTTGTGTCTACCTGTCTGTGTGCTTGGACAATGTGATTGGTGGATGGTCTCAGGGCGGAAACAAAGCAGTGTGTTTTAATGCTGTGTGTCCATCATAAACGACACACTATTGCATCATTGACTTGGAAAATTGTCTCGTCTTTTCCAGCCTGACATTTGTCTTTTGGACATTTATGGGGCCATTATTGTAGGAAAAGCAGGTGCAAATGTCTATTTTGATCTCTTCTAGGGACCATCCAGGCTTAAAACGACAGCGATGAGTGATGTCATTGGTGCTTGCGCCCCCTGGTGAAGGCACACAGAAAAGTCTCCACACACACACACACACACACAAATCGCAGCATGCATTTACAGGTCTAATGCGGCAGAACTGGAGCAAAAATTACGTGTAAGAACACATCCAATGGAGTGGCCCGATTTTCACAGACACACAGATACACACACACAAATTTTTTTACACATTTGTGGATGTATTTACACACACGCAGATCAAAATACGCATTTGCAAATACTACTATGCTACAATAATGGCTCCGTACTGTCAGACAGTAAAAACAAAACAAACCAAAAATCTACATGCACACAAGATAAATTCAAACTGAATGCACTCGGTACAGAAATGTGGAAAAAGGATCCATTTAATGTTTAGCTCGTTTTGTCTGCCATGGTGACAGCTTGTTAGTTACATAGTCATCATAACAGGGGCACAGATTACTTAAGCAGCTGCAAGTCCAACGTGTCTGATGTGATGGTCACAGCTGGTGACAGCCCAACTGCATATCCGAAAAGTATAAGGCAAATCTTTATGCCTGGTCTCTTCTCAAAGTTTTGACCATGCACAAACCTTTTTGTCGAATCTGGTGGACATCAGCTGACAAGGAACTCATTTATAAAAATGAACTTTATTCATAAAGCCCCCGTCACACATAACAAGAATGTGCAGGAACAAGGCCAAAACAGTAAATATTGCCATAATCGGATGCAGTCGGGAGGGAAAGAGGCAAGGTCAGCAGTGTCAGAATGCAGCCAGACTATCTCATCCACACCTGCATGATGGCATCCATAGCGTAGGTAGACAACAGGTAGATGACACAGACTGCCATCAGACAGCCATAAAAGGTGCTGAAGACTGCCGATGTCCAAACGTCTGGATGGCAAACACGGAACCGGAGTAGGAGGCAGCGCTATGTTCCTCCCTTTGCACAGGACCTGCTGGTACTGGACACCGAAGTACAACCAACACATGGACCGTACTCACACCATATGTGTCCAAGCCGGCATCGGTGCGGTCACTCACTCACTCATGCAATCACATCTGAGCTCATCCTCTCCTTCCTAGCACGACTGACCTCATGTGCAGAAATGAGGTCACTCACTCTGCACGAGGTCAGTGCAGAGTGAGTGACACATCACTCACTCACACACATCACTCAGCTGTGTGTGTGTGTTCATGAAGGCTGAATGAGCCAGTAAGTGTGCGCGTGTGTGTGCGGGACGCACGTGCACACACTTACTGGCTCACTTACTGGTCCAGGTGGCCCCCTGTGGAGCTGACGGAGAGCGGTGTCACTGCAGAGGAGGAGAAACAGTATGAGGGTGACTGCTCACTAGTGCTCAAACCCAAATTGCACAGGTGTCAGGAAACATGCAGATTGACAAACAGAGTCCAGATATCAGTGCGACGGAACACAGACAAAAGGTTCTATCCAGAAATAGAGAGGCCAGGTACCAGGTCGTGAATATTGAGTTTCTGGCGCCGATGAGCTGTTGAACCAGGGTTTTTATGGAGGCAGGTTGATTGCAGACAGGTGTACTCATCAGCGCCACAAGGAATGCCACCTGGAAGAGAGAGAGAGAGAGAGAGACAGAGAGACAGAGAGACAGAGAGAGAGAGCAGAGGAGCAAGTACCAGGACGACACACAACATTTGTGTTGTTTTCGTGGTCGGCCCTTCCTGATAGAAGTTGCTGGTTGGCTTTGAGTAGGATGTTGTAGGCTGATCGGGAAGGGCGGATGGGAGTCTCACACACACACCACATTCACTCATGCACTGCATACCTTCTGTCTTGCAAGAATAAATCGCATATATGAGTATTAATGTTCATAAATGGTTCTGCCAGTGTGGCATTTACCATTACTATATATGCAGACAAGGGAAAAAAAATTAATTAATTAATTTTATTACGAATCACAGTGGGCTGCTGCCTCAACTTTATCTAAAGTCTGGGCCTTTTAGTGATGCTTCGGGTGAGTGGCAGAAGAAATACTAAGGTGATCACCAACCTTAGTATTTCTTCTGTTTTTCTTGTACAAATCAAAATTTCCCAAAATAGAGAGCAGGCTACCATTTTCGTGCTGGCTGTGCGAAGCCCCACATTTTCTAAGTGCCCCACGAGCTCGATACCGAGCAACACAAATGGTGTGTGAGTGTGCCGCCCCACCACCACAAATGGCATGCAAGTGTGCGATGCTCCCCGCCCCCCATAACGCAGATGGCGTGTGAGTGTGTCATCTCCGGACAGGCATGACACGTGACGCGCGATCACAACATCCACACGTACGTCCATCATGTCAAGCCTGACTGACAGCCTCATAGAAAAATCAGAATGGCCAGCTCAATTGCCCCACAGGCTGGAGGCGTGGCCCCATCTATGTGAGCATGTTGCTGCAATGGGAAGGTAGGCAAGTCACACATCAATCATGTATTGATTGATGGTCATACGTGCACACACACTGCAGTTATGCATTTGTCAGGGGACTGTGGTTGACATGTAATCATGTCATAGGTTGAATGAGATTTGACATGAAGAAGGGGGGGAGCTGACCACAACCCATGGCCAGTGCTGCAGAAAGGCACAATATGAACCATTTTAAAATGCACCCTGTAATCTCACATGGATACTTTAGCCTGTTTGTTATGATGTTGTGATCAAGAGTATGAAAAGTAGAGGTGAGGTCCAGCAAGACTAGAATTGTGAACTCCGTAGTGTCAGCAGCCATCAAAATGCCCAGAGAGATTTAAAGTAAAGCTGTACACACACGCATGCACACATGCATACACGTGTATGCATGTGTGCATACACGTGTATGCACACATGAATGTAATTATCAACATCCATTGTTCACTTTTGTTAGCTAATATCCCTAATTTCTCCAAAAAAATTTGTCTTGTCAACTTTCCATTTTCGATGCTGCCTGTTCGTTTCAGTCATATTCATCATCACAGCCTGACAAAAACCTATCCACATAAAGCGTCCTGATTTTGGAAATTGATGTCTGAAAATTCTTTAATTCCTTGTCGTGGGTGGAAACATAATGTTTTAAAACGAGTTTCTCTGCTCCAGGTGCATTTCTCAACCTGAGGATGCCAGTCTCACGGTCGCCTGTCGCTTTAAAAGTTGAAAGAGTCACAGCGCTTCATTCATTCACACAGCATTTACCACAGCCATCAGTCGACTCATCAGCATTCTGCATGCGATGAAAATAAATCCTGTGATCCAACAAGACAAAAATAAAATAAAATAAAATAAAAATTAAATTACTCTGATTTGACTCCGTGAGGAGTGAAGACACCATGTGACAGTGTACACGCACTGAATGACATGCTCATCAATATTTAAGTGTTCCACCTGCCAAATAAAAGGGTTTTGCCAGCAGTCCAAATGCAAAGCAAGCAAGACTTAACTGTTCTGACCTGCACCATACCCTGCAGCACCGACCCGAACAACTCGATGGAAACGGGACTGTCAGCATACAGTGAAATCATCAAGGTGTGACAGCTGCATAATTTATTAGACGTACACCAGCATATGCCAGCATTTTTAATATGGTCGGCACATGCTGGCGAAATCATCAACGTGTGACAGGGCCCTTAAAACCCCAAAACCCAAACTCCCATGGTGCACTGCAGCACAACATCCATTGTTCACTGTTGTTAGCTAATATTCCTAATGTTTCCAAAAATATTAGTATTTCTGCAAAAGGGGGATCTGCTATATATTGATGTATTTTTTTCTGTTGGGGTGCCCAAATTTATGCACCTAATTTTGTTTAAATAATTATTGCACACTTTCTGTAAATCCTATAAACTTCATTTCACTTCTCAAGTATCACTGTGATGTCTGCTATATGATATATTTAACCGAAATTGCTAATCCAAACAACCAATCATATAAAGGAAGTTACTTTACCTTGTGGAAGTCCACACAACTGCACAACTTAATTTTTTGTGCAGTCTGTATGCATTGTCTGTTATTGTAAATTTGTAAAAAAAAAAAAAAAAAAAAAAAAAAAAAAAACATTTTTAAAGAATCCTTGTAATAATGCTGTGATAATCTATTACATTCTTTTTGTGTTTGCTTGTCACATTCAGTTGGCCCAGCAGGGCCGGCCCAAGCCTTAAGCAGAATTTCATTTGGGGGCCCCCCTACCATCACCTGAGCACCAGATGCCTCATTATTCCATAGGCTACACTGTTATGTGTGTAACGTACCCACAATCATTAGCATTATTTGTAATTATCTTACATCATACAGGTGTCATTCTTGTTTTTAACCTTAAAGGCGTAGCAAACTCATAAATATGTTTTAATTAACTTCTACATACAGAGTGATGTATAAGTATGGCTCATTAATTTAACTATTTGAAAGTAACATCAGCAGGCAGGAGACTGCATTTATAGTAAACACGTTAAATAGTTTAATTTCTTTCAGGTGTGCAATGGTGTGCAAAATGTTCAATATCCAAATACAAAATAGAATCAAATGACATTCACATTATCTTACAGAAAAATAAAGTTGTAATCAAAATTAAATACTTAAATAATAAATACAATACTTAAATAATCTCCAAAATGAACATAGAAATCCACAACATAACAGCAATGTGTGTGCATAGCAATGCACAAACATTGCACTGGGGGCTATTGCTTTAACTTTGGCCTGCAAACCACTGAGAGCTGAGCTACTTTTCCCCACCTTTTGCACCAAATTAATCTGAGGAGTTGATCTGCCCTGCTGTTTAACTCTAAGTTTTTCTTTTTAAGGAAGACTATCAAATGGCTTCGCCAAAATCTGCTGCACAACATTCAAATTGTCTGCCACTATGTGCAGCTTGGCGTGAGGCTAGTGTGAAGTTTGTCCGCCTGAGTGCTTTGTGACGGTGGAGGAGCTCAGCAGCACCCGCTGCTCGGTAAGAACAGAAACTACGATAGAAGTCAGAAAGAGTGATAGAAGTCAGTCTCCAAACACAAGCAGCTACAAAAAAAACCAGAACACCAGAAATAGAAGTTCGATTTGTCGCTAGTCGTTTTTAACAAACAAAATGCCGCTAAGAGGATTAGGAAAGTCTCCGGTTCAACTCAGAACAGAATGAAAATGCTCCCACGGATGTTTACACCAAAAGATCGCTGATTCGCTCATTAAGCGGGCAATCAAAAAGGGATTCAGCCTCAGACAGATCATCCAATCATCATGCAGAAGCTGAGCGTCCGGGCCAGCCGAGGCCAGCCCACTGCCCCATAGACCCCAACACACGCTGAGCGTCCGATGGGCGGGACAAAGCCCAGCATTTATCCAATGACTCGTCTCGTTTTGCTGCATGCTTTGTGTCGCTACACTGTTTAAAGCACTGTGAAGCTGTGGGTTTGAGTGAGAGGAAAGCCGCGTCGTTACCAGTGATAAGAAGCTGATTCTGAACAAAGGTTGAGCGCGTTGTAGAGCATATTTAGTCAATGACGTGTACACACAAAAGTATATATTTGATCACTTATTTTTTGACATTTTAGGGGAAGCCGAGCTTCCCTTGCAGTCTTAGAGCAATCGCCTCTGTCTTTAAGACACCTAAAGCACTTTACACTAAACAAACGGAGCAACAAAAATTGTAATATTGGACATGCAAACCTACCTTTGTCTTGTTTTTTCTCATCTTTCAACTTCTTTTTTCTTTTCTCCGCTCCAGAGGGATAATTTCTTTTCTGAGACATGACTTGCACTCACTTCATTCCTCACGATTAGTCATCGACTGCCTGACCCAAGTGGTGCATCTAAATTTGCCCAACGGTGGCAGCAGCCAACAGGAGGCATCAATTAACCTAGTATTGGTATTTTGTCAAAATGAATTAATTTTTTCGGGTGTAATACAATTTCGTTTAAATTATTCAATATTATTTTAATTTCATGTATATATTTACTTTTTTATCACAACGTCTCGGTGCTCTCGGGGCCCCCTGGTGGCGTGGAGGCCCTAAGCGACCGCATAGTTGGCGTATGCCTTGGACCGGCTCTGTGGCCCAGAAAATGTTAAATTGACAGTTTTTCCATCCGAGCTGTACCACATGGAAGGATCAAACGCCATCTTGTCCTGTGCGGCTGATTCCAGACCAGCTGCCCAGTTTGACTGGTATCTGAATGGAGAGACACTGTCGCATTCTGGACCAGAACTCAGACTGAGTTAGCAGTCTGAGTTTAGGTAGCAGAGTAGCTACCTAAACTCTGTAAGTGAGATAGAGTATCTCGTCAATAGTTTTACATCCTCATTGAAGACAACTTTGGATGCTGTAGCTCCTCTGAAAAAGAGAGCTTTAAATCAGAAGTGCCTGACTCCGTGGTATAACTCACAAACTCGTAGCTTAAAGCAGATAACCCGTAAGTTGGAGAGGAAATGGCGTCTCACTAATTTAGAAGATCTTCACTTAGCCTGGAAAAAGAGTCTGTTGCTCTATAAAAAAGCCCTCCGTAAAGCTAGGACATCTTACTACTCATCACTAATTGAAGAAAATAAGAACAACCCCAGGTTTCTTTTCAGCACTGTAGCCAGGCTGACAAAGAGTCAGAGCTCTATTGAGCCGAGTATTCCTTTAACTTTAACTAGTAATGACTTCATGACTTTCTTTGCTAATAAAATTTTAACTATTAGAGAAAAAATTACTCATAACCATCCCAAAGATGTATCGTTATCTTTGGCTGCTTTCAGTGATGCCGGTATTTGGTTAGACTCTTTCTCTCAGATTGTTCTGTCTGAGTTATTTTCATTAGTTACTTCATCCAAACCATCAACATGTCTATTAGACCCCATTCCTACCAGGCTGCTCAGGGAAGCCCTACCATTATTTAATGCTTCGATCTTAAATATAATCAATCTGTCTTTATTAGTTGGCTATGTACCACAGGCTTTTAAGGTGGCAGTAATTAAACCATTACTTAAAAAGCCATCACTTGACCCAGCTATCTTAGCTAATTATAGGCCAATCTCCAACCTTCCTTTTCTCTCAAAAATTCTTGAAAGGGTAGTTGTAAAACAGCTAACTGATCATCTGCAGAGGAATGGTCTATTTGAAGAGTTTCAGTCAGGTTTTAGAATTCATCATAGTACAGAAACAGCATTAGTGAAGGTTACAAATGATCTTCTTATGGCCTCAGACAGTGGACTCATCTCTGTGCTTGTTCTGTTACACCTCAGTGCTGCTTTTGATACTGTTGACCATAAAATTTTATTACAGAGATTAGAGCATGCCATAGGTATTAAAGGCACTGTGCTGCGGTGGTTTGAATCATATTTATCTAATACATTACAATTTGTTCATGTAAATGGGGAATCTTCTTCACAGACTAAGGTTAATTATGGAGTTCCACAAGGTTCTGTGCTAGGACCAACTTTATTCACTTTATACATGCTTCCCTTAGGCAGTATTATTAGACAGCATTGCTTAAATTTTCATTGTTACGCAGATGATACCCAGCTTTATCTATCCATGAAGCCAGAGGACACACACCAATTAGCTAAACCGCAGGATTGTCTTACAGACATAAGGACATGGATGACCTCTAATTTCCTGCTTTTAAAATCAGATAAAACTGAAGTTATTGTACTTGGCCCCACAAATCTTAGAAACATGGTGTCTAACCAGATCCTTACTCTGGATGGCATTACCCTGACCTCTAGTAATACTGTGAGAAATCTTGGAGTAAATTTTGATCAGCATATGTCATTCAAAGCGCATATTAAACAAATATGTAAAACTGCTTTTTTGCATTTACGCAATATCTCTAAAATTAGAAAGCTCTTGTATCACAGTGATGCTGAAAAACTAATTCATGCATTTATTTCCTCTAGGCTGGACTATTGTAATTCATTATTATCAGGTTGTCCTAAAAGTTCCCTGAAAAGCCTTCAGTTAATTCAAAATGCTGCAGCTAGAGTACTGACGGGGACTAGAAGGAGAGAGCATATCTCACCCATATTGGCCTCTCTTCATTGGCTTCCTGTTAATTCTAGAATAGAATTTAAAATTCTTCTTCTTACTTATAAGGTTTTGAATAATCAGGTCCTTTCTTATCTTAGGGACCTCATAGTACCATATCACCCCAATAGAGCGCTTCGCTCTCAGACTGCAGGCTTACTTGTAGTTCCTAGGGTTTGTAAGAGTAGAATGGGAGGCAGAGCCTTCAGCTTTCAGGCTCCTCTCCTGTGGAACCAGCTCCCAATTCGGATCAGGGAGACAGACACCCTCTCTACTTTTAAGATTAGGCTTAAAACTTTCCTTTTTGCTAAAGCTTATAGTTAGGGCTGGATCAGGTGACCCTGAACCATCCCTTAGTTATGCTGCTATAGACTTAGACTGCTTGGGGGTTCCCATAATGCACAGTGTTTCTTTCTCTTTTTGCTCTGTATGCACCACTCTGCATTTAATCATTAGTGATTGATCTCTGCTCCCCTCCACAGCATGTCTTTTTCCTGGTTCTCTCCCTCTGCCCCAACCAGTCCCAGCAGAAGACTGCCCCTCCCTGAGCCTGGTTCTGCTGGAGGTTTCTTCCTGTTAAAAAGGAGTTTTTCCTTCCCACTGTAGCCAAGTGCTTGCTCACAGGGGGTCGTTTTGACTGTTGGGGTTTTACATAATTATTGTATGGCCTTGCCTTACAATATAAAGCGCCTTGGGGCAACTGTTTGTTGTGATTTGGCGCTATATAAAAAAACTGATTGATTGATTGATTGAACAACATCCAGCTGCATCAGAGTGGAAACTACAGCTGTCTGGCCTTCATTGAACAAACTCTGAGATATCAAACATCTCCAGCTTCAGCCATCCATGTCTTAGGTAAATTTGAATTTGTTTTTTTTTTTTAATAAGTGATATGGTGGTGGGGGGGCACATTTGATCACTGTAGAACAGCACAAAACTCTAACATAATTCTTTATGGTAGAGTTCTACACTTTGGACACTCGTTTGTCCACTGAGAGGTTGTGAATCATCAAGGATTTTAAGTCTGGTATTATGAGATGGGTTAAACAGGAAGAAAAAAGGACTCACTGACACCACATGAATGCTTAGTTTTCATTGTAATAATAGAACCTACAATCAGTAATAATGGCTGCAGGACACACTTCTGGTGTCCAGCTCAACAAAAATTTATCATTCATCACTACGACAATTCATGCGGTTTTGTGTGTCAGTTTTGGAGTCTTGGTTTCTTCTATGGTTGCCAGCATTTTAGGTCGTGTGATGGTGTGCTCTCTAATCTTGATGACAGAGTTCTATCTGATGCCTCCAGCTCCATCATTCCTGAGTTGTGGTCCTGATGTTCTGTTAATTTGGGCCTCCTTTGTGGATGATGTGAAGTCTACATGAGATCCAAGATCATGAAACCTTGGAACTTTTGAGTTGCTCTCGAAGGAAGAACCTGAGTTGTGGAGATCTGCAAATTTTTGTCCAGAAGTCTCAGCTTTTGTCTTTAAATTTTCTCTTGTTGTTGGAATGATACGATACGATATACTTTATTATCCGCAAAAGGGAAATTCATCTTGGACTCATATACTGCATACAATGCATGATAAAAAGAATTATAAGAAAAAAACACAGTAGATCAAATCAATTCAAATCAAATCAATTTTATTTATATAGCGCCAAATCACAACAAACAGTTGCCCCAAGGCGCTTTATATTCTAAGGCAAAAGCCATACAATAATTACAGAAAAACCCCAACGGTCAAAACGACCCCCTGTGAGCAAGCACTTGGCGACAGTGGGAAGGAAAAACTCCCTTTTAACAGGAAGAAACCTCCAGCAGAACCAGGCTCAGGGAGGGGCAGTCTTCTGCTGGGACTGGTTGGGGCAGAGGGAGAGAACCAGGAAAAAGACATGCTGTGGAGGGGAGCAGAGATCAATCACTAATGATTAAATGCAGAGTGGTGCATACAGAGCAAAAAGAGAAAGAAACACTCAGTGCATTATGGGAACCCCCCAGCAGTCTAAGTCTATAGCAGCATAACTAAGGGATGGTTCAGGGTCACCTGATCCAGCCCTAACTATAAGCTTTAGCAAAAAGGAAAGTTTTAAGCCTAATCTTAAAAGTAGAGAGGGTGTCTGTCTCCCTGATCCGAATTGGGAGCTGGTTCCACAGGAGAGGAGCCTGAAAGCTTGGGGTGATATGGTACTATGAGGTCCCTAAGATAAGATGGGACCTGATTATTCAAAACCTTATAAGTAAGAAGAAGACTTTTTAATTCTGTTCTAGAATTAACAGGAAGCCAATGAAGAGAGGCCAATATGGGTGAGATATGCTCTCTCCTTCTAGTCCCTGTCAGTACTCTAGCTGCAGCATTTTGAATTAACTGAAGGCTTTTCAGGGAACTTTTAGGACAACCTGATAATAATGAGGTATGTGAGGAGTCAGTCAATATCCTCTAAGCGTGCCTGAAAACAGACTGTTCATACAAAGACTGCAGGCCCTGGTACTCCTTTGTCCCATCACCTTCATAGCAGTGTCAGACGACTGAGTTTGGTTTTTAATTTCACAGTGAGGTTACCAAACCACACTGATATACCAAATCTTATCAAGCTCTCCAAGACAGCTTGGTAGAATATAAACATAATTCTCTGATCCACACCAAAAACTCTGAGTCTGTGTGAAAAGTATAGTCTCTGCTGGAATCGAGGACACAGACTATCCACAGCTAAAAGTATTATCCAAATGAATTCCTCGGTACTTGTAAGAGCAAACCTGGCTTATACATGTGTTGTGTTTGACCACTGGACTGTGGTCCCCTACAGACCGAGGGTCCAAGACCATCTTCTTAGTCTTCGGGACATGTAAAATGAGATGGTTGGTGTCACACCACTGAACAAAATTCTCTATTTCTGAGTGATAAGCTGGTGTACCTGTGTCTTTGTGCAATAGGTTCAAGATGGCTGTATCATCTGAAAATTTAAAAACATAATTTCCTTGATGAATATGTGAGCATTCATTTGTGTACAGTGTGAAGAGAACTGGTGATCTCACACAGCCCTGTGGAGCACCCGTGCTGATGGTTCTCACCTCCAAGAGAGAGTTATTAACTCTTACACACTGACTACGATTGGTTAAAAAAGAAACGTACCATTTGATAAAAAATGATTCACATTTAACTGCTTCAGTTTCTCAAGTTTCTGCTTCATTTTTGAATTGAAGAAGGTGTAACAGCAGTCTGTCAAAGTGCAAAAAGTTCACACCAAGGTCTCAAAGGTGCAAAATACAAACACTATCAGTACTCTCTGAACTGATTTTTGACGTTGATAAATAGGTGAGGTTTCCATAGGTATTTGCATGTTAACTCCCACAACTTTGCCCACTCAGGTGGACAAACCTCAAGTCACAAAATCAAAAAATGGTAAATGCATTAAAGAGACAATACACACAATTTTGCACTTCTGGTACATGCTATCATCATTCTGCACTTAGTAACTCAACGTGCAGGTGCATTTGTGCGTGGTGTTTGTGCACATTTTTAATTAATCAGGCCCTATGTGTTGATGGCAGCTACAGAATTACAACACAATTACAAATCTGCTTTAATTCATTCATCCAGGGAGAAATACGAGTGTGAATTGGCTGAGAATAAAAATCATACTTTATATTCAGACTGTCTCTCTGTCAGACACAGTCCATCCAACAAACATTTTGTACCAGTGACACAGTGAAGCACAACGGCCACATTTCACTCATGATACAGGGAACAATATGATTACAACATGTTTGTTCCTTTATTCAGGAGAACAAACTGTAGTTCTTTTATTTTGGTGGTTTGCTGTGTCACAGTTCATGGTTACACTTGTTCCAGTTTTCACTCTTTTTACAGATTTATTTATATTTCACCCAACAAAGAAAATATCAGGTGCTTCCATCAAAGCGTCAAAAAACGTGCTGCTGGAGGGGAAGTCAGTCAACCTGAGCTGTGAGGGTTTTGGCTCCATCTTTAGCAGAACGTGGCTGAAGGACGGCTCACCTCTGATCCTGGACAAAAATGTCACGTGTCAGATCCCGTTATTTTTTTTTAGATACACGGCACACGCTCACCCTCCGATGAATGTGTTTGTGTACTAAACCAGCTCTCCGTCTCTGGGGTCCGACCTTCGTGTCTCCACGGGTATTACCCGGCAGGGCTGCACAAAGGCTGTTCAAGCTGGTGACGAGGAGATTTGTCTAGCCGCTCACTGCCTCCATCCGGACGTCCACCCCGCTGAAGCTGATCTCGCACCCCGGTCGAATAGCCTTCTCTGGAACCAGGATACGAACTGGCCACGCCCGTTAACGGCAGCTCTCCTCTTATGGATCAGGGCTCTTGGAATGTTGCTAGATTTTGAATTTAGTGACTCGTACAGCGAGTCCCCAGGATGCGTTATTTTCATTAAAAACCAGACTAACCTTTTAGAGCACTTTTTGATGTTGTACACCCAATAAACTTTAACTTTTACACCTTAAGAAGCATCAATAAATCCAATGTCCGAACCTTAACACTTTAACTGCATGCTTGGAAATTTATTGCAGGTTTTGCAAGTGCCGACAACATAATCAAAATAGGTTATATGATGATAATTTCACAACAGTAATTCAAGTATAATTAGAATAATGATTGGCAGAGATTTTTGTTTTTGATTCAATAATACTGTCTGATCTTACTTTGACTGGACTGGATTGACTTCTTAACAATTTTTCTAGGAGTGAGGGAAGGAGGTTTTTGAGGTTAAAGTCCCCAGCTCGATGAACTTGATTTCCTCTTCATCAGCTATTAGTCGTTAGCTGACCACGATCCTTGTGTGATGTTGTAATCCTTCAGGAAATTAATCCACATAAGAGTTTATTCCTTCTTCAATCAACCAAAAGTTGATCTAATCCATTCTGGTATGATGTGATGTTCCTTGAGAGAGAAAACGTTGAACATTCCTCACTCAGACTTAAGGCCAGTGTTTATTCTCCAATGCTCTGCTACTCCGTGACTGGACGGCCTGAGTGGGAGTTGAAAACTCTCTCAAATGATCTCTTATGGCTCCAATCCTCTCACTCCACAATTCCAATTGCTGCTCACAAGATGGTCAAGTCTTGTGATCTCCTCGTAGCAGGGGAGAAGTGACAACAGCACCTCTCCCTGGAAGAATAACCCCGTTTCCTGGTGTTTCACAGTTTATATATGTGCTTGATTCTTTGTTGTCCTCAGAAGATCTTGGTTACCAAGAGGACGCTGGTGACTCAAAACCTCCTCCCCTTCTCCTTCCCTTACTGGAAGCCATCTGCGGCCCTTTGCCAGTAACTTATTTCTCAAGTTCCTCTTTTCTGTTAACACTTCAGTTTTTCTGAGAATTCATTCTTTTTAAATCATTTCTTTAGAATCACATCAATCATATTCAATCATTTCATTACAACTCTTTTTCACATAAAAACAATTCATATGATCATATACAAACATTTTCATTCCTTATTTATTCATTTTCATATTTTACCACATCTTAATCATTTGATCAGTTGTTTATCATCAGCTTTTCTTGCCTTGTTGCAACATCACTTCACTTCCTTTTTCTCTCTGACTGCACTCTTTATGAAAAACAACTTCTTCACTTCCTTTTTTCTCTGACTCTGCACTCTTTATGAAAAACAACTCATATAATCATTCATTTCACTTATTTGTAACATACTTTTTCTAATCAACTCTTAATTTTTAACACATTAATACTTCATTTAATCATACTTGTTATGTTAGAATCATTCTTAGACATAGTCCATCATCTTCACCACTGAGTTCATTCCGTGGGCCTCCCCATTTGTAATGGAAAAGTCCGGTATGACCTCACTTACTCCGGGAAAGTACCAAACACTGTTCAGTTTAATCCAACAGCATGTATATTAATCCCATGGCACGTACTATATTCCAAAATGAAAACAAGCTGAAAGCAAGCTTAAAGTCATCTTTCCTGACACACTTCATGAAGAGGACAGAGTGTTACACTTTCAGCGGTGAAGAACCACTGGGCTCTCAGTGACATCAAGCAAACTTTAACCTTAAAGTCATCAGCAAAGCAACATAAAAGTTTGCAAACTCTTAAAGCAGCTGGATTTCTTTTTTTTTACTTGCCCGTTGGCTTCTTGATTGCAGTCCTCTCCACTGTCTGTAAAGAAAGTTAGTTTGGCTTTTCTCTCCATATCTTTTTTACACCATCAGAGAGAAAAAAAAACAAACAAACAACAAAAACCTCGTCTTTTGTCCCCACATTGAGTCCTATGGTGCAGTGTTCTGTTGGTTTTGCAGTGTGAGCAACTCTTATTTTTGTGTACATTCAGAAGCTTGTAGTCGTCTTTTAACATTTCCTCTGTGCACCCTTCGGTGGCGTGTGCTCGGCTGTCAGAAGTACGTAGCCGGCAGTAGGATTTTTCTTGCCCTGGCTAAACTTTCCATAAGTTCACTTTTCTCTGTGGTTCCTGCAGTGGAGACAAACTCAAAGGTGTCAGTCTCATGAAAATGGCCTGCAAGTTCCTGCGGTGGAAACAGGCCTACTGAGAAGGTCTCATGTTTTCTTCTCACTTTACGCTTTCTGGTTGGAGTTTGCATGTTCTCCTGTGTTTGTGTGGATTCCTTATAGGTGCTCTGGCTTCCTCCCACTTCCAGAGACATGAAGGTTTAGTGAACTGGTGAATGTAAATTGACTGAATGACAGTGTGAATGAGATTGACTTTCTTGTTGTGGATCAGCACTGTGCATGGGAGTCAGTGTCCAGGTGTGTGATTTTGTAGATATTTGTGATCTACACTAAGCCCCAACCTCCACCCCTCAAAAATGAAAATGTGAATATTCTCTCAAATGTACAAGACACATGACTGATTTTTTGATCATTTATCCGAAAAATATTATTTTTTTACACTTTTAATGCAGCAGGTAAAATTATTTGAAATTTGCTAGATTCTATCATTTAAAAAAAAGCCACAGCAGAGCCTAAGGTTCAATCATTTGTCAATATTTGTATAAAATGAGTCTTTTGGAAGTGCAATATGATTTTACTGAAACTTATACAATTTCCTAAAACAAAGTTAATATATTTTGACACTTTGATTATCGGAACTCAGTTTATCGGAAGATAATTGGCCCCCTGATGGTTTTTAAAATTATCTGAAAAGCTAATCCGCTAACAAAAACATTAGCTTCGATAATTATCAGTTTTCGGATGAACTGAACAGTGCCCACCGCTGGGTTTCTGCCACTAGTCTTCTGTGTTTTGGCCTGACGCCCCGTTTCTATTGGACAGCGCAAAGCTACTTTACATTTCAGAGCGGCAAAAGTTGGATTGGGTTGAACTTTGCCCACAGCAGCCTGTCGACAAGCGGCAATGCGCGCTCCTGGCAGAAGCGTCAGTTTAGCTCGGCTTTTGATTCGACCCTTCTGACGCGTGTAAAAAGTGACACGTCTCATTGAAAATAATGCTTTTTAGACCGATTTGCGACATCTCTGCCGCGCCCAAAGTGTGCAATGTGAAAGACCCTTTAGGTTTGACCACTTCAGCTGACTGCTCCTGAACACCCACCCTGGTTTCAGATGGCCACTGACCCTGCTGGTTGATCTGCATTTCTATCTGTAGTTCATTCATTTTTGGGACTTTACTACTTGTGTTCTTTCTTTGCTTGGACTGTCTCTCCGAGTCTCCTGTCTCCCTACTTCTAGAAGCAAGTAGAAGCCTTTCCTTTAACCCTCTGGGGCCGACGCCGTCGTATACGATGACTAAGACCAAGCTTTACTAAATTATAAATAACTTTTTAATGATATGAGATAGAAACTTACTTTTTTTTTGCTGAAAAGTTAACTCCAGACTTTCGAGCCAGCCATCGGCCATCTTTGTACTCCTCATAGAAGCTTTGTGATGACGTGCGCAATGTGAGTGTCCAATCGGAAATGGTTCACCATCACATGGTTTTCCAAAATCCAATCATAGGGCAGATTTACCTCACGTGAAAAGCCAAAGATCATTTTCAGGAGTGATATGTTACTAGTTGGCCCGTTTGAATAGCCCCTGGGTGATCCAATGAGTACATACTATTGGGCTCCATGCGCCCTGTGCCATTATGCACAGCAACCAGTGAAAGCAGACTGAGAGCCTCTGATGACAATCTCACCTGCTCAAACAAAGAGTGTGTAACTGTCAGGATTGCTCCACTAGTTTGCATGTGAATGTTACAGGATAACTCTGTTGCTTTCTTGGCGTAAAGCACTGTTTACCATATCAATGGAGCACGGGGGAGGGCTGCTCCACAGACTGTAAGGAGCCAAAGTGGGCCAAAGTGTGAACGAAGGCTGCTTTAGGAGCACCACAGAACACCCCAAAACACAGGAGAAGTAGAAGTTTGTGATGTAACCTTTGTGTAATAGCAGACAGAAATTGCTTTGAGATGAAGACAAACAAAAACACATAGGCCATTTTGTATATATTGGTCAAAATGTGCATTTGTGTTTATTGTTTGAACCTTTTTGTTGTACAGTCTTTCACACAAGACCTCAAATTACCTTTATCAAGTGCAAAAGTAGTTGTTTATTATAGTTTGCTGTGTGTTTTGAATAAATGTGTGTGGAAAATTATTTGCTGCTTTACTTTTTCCTTTCTTATTTCTGATTGTAAACCATTATTACACTTATAAAACACAACTATAGCATATATATTTTGAAAGTACGGGTTGTCCTGAAAAAAAGACATAAAACTTGATTGTGGGATGCAGGGAGAGCTGTTAACAGCAATAATAAAACATTTATGCCAGGCGAGTGAACTGTCCAAAAAATGCCCTTGAACCCCAGAGTGTTAACACAATTGCTCCAAAGAAAATGTTTTGAGGGGACTCACAACTGTCTTGTGTTATGTGAACAAGCCTGTGGTCCAGCTCAGTAGAACTGTCCTCTTTGAAATGCCCCTTCAATATTGTCTTCAGCTGGGAAAGCGTAAGGTCACGTTTTTATCTCAAGCATATCATGAATACCCAAACCTGGGCCAATCGACTTCATCCCTGCTTCTATGATTTCAGCCTCACTGTGTCTCCTGCTCAAACCTCTGTCAATCTGGTGCATCACTGTATGAGAGTTTGTCCTTCTGCCCTCTTTCCCCAATCTGACCACAAATCTTCAATTATCTTCTTATTGTCCCTTCTGGGAGCCTGTTCACGGCTGTAGGCAGCACATTTTGAGGAGCTGAAGTTTGACTTAAAGCTGTACTCTTCACTCTTTTACTCAGCCTCCTAACTTCATCCTGCGGAGCTCGACTGTTTTGCTGCAGTTGTGTGTATTTTTCAGCTAAGCTCATCTCTTCAACATGCGTTTTGACTAGTTTGTGCTGTGTTCTCTGCTGGCTCATTACTTGTGTTTCCAGTCTTTTGTGTGGTTCGCTCAACTAATTTCAACATTGTCCTCAGATAATGTGATCAGGGCCGGCCCTGGGTGATTTGGAGCCCCGGGCGAAAATGTAGAATGCCCCCCCCTCAACACATAAACACAAACCCACAAATGTATATTTTTTTCCTTCTTTTGTATTGATAATAACCGCACGTCACACAAAATACAAAAACTTGAATGATAAATACAGAAATAAAGTAAATAACCTAAGTGCAAAGTAGAGTGTAGTGCAATTGTTTTGGTTAAACTTAAAATATGTCATGACAGATATTAAAAATTTAACAAAATATTCTAGATTTGACGTAAACTCTGGTAACAATATTCAGACATAACACAAACAGTGTGCAAAAAAAGCCTCTTAAAATAACTTATCAACACAATGTAAACAAATACTTAAAACTGTACATGCAGGGCTTAATTTGAGGGGGAGCAAGCCGGAGCGCGCTCCGGGAACCTCTGACGTTGGCTCCGCCAGCTATTTATACTGGATCCGTGATCCGCCACCTCTCTTGACTAAAAAAAAAAAAAAAAAAAACACCGCCTGCTGTGCGGAATTGCGCCAAATCTGGCAACAGGTCCAGAGGCTACGCTCGCTGTTTTGATCCGGATGTTGACCGTAGCCGATGAGCTCCGTGGCCACCGAGAGAGGACTTGGATTCTTTGCGGGTCCCGCATCCGTACCCCCGGACACAGTGAATGAAGGGAGAGCCGCGCATTGTGTTCTGCGTGAACTCCAGACATCTCCATGTCACTATATATTCAGTCCCTGATTGGTCATCGCGGCGCGAAGAAATGAAAAAGTTCAGATTTTTCAACTTGGGGAGGAGGGCGACACGATTTGACGCAACGCAATATCGCGCAACAAACGCTCAAAATCGCTTCACTCGTGTCCATCGCGTCACGCTGCGCGGTTTGGCGCCAGAACGCGTCCTTACATAGGGAATACATGGCAACCTGTGGCTGCAGTCGCTCGCGTCGCGCCTGGTGTGAAAGCGGAGAACGTAACTCCCGCGATAAACGAGGGACCACTGTACATCATTAAACAGGAATTTGTACTCTATCTGGATTTGGTGTGACTACTAGTGTTATTAGGCCTACAATACATGCCCAGTTTATTTTCGGTGTGGCGCACAGCATTGTTCACAAGGCCCCCGCCCTTCTTTTTTTTTTCTGCACCGGAGCCACCCATCCTTTGCCTCCCACTTTACAAATTAAGCACTGTGTACACGCCTGGACTTCCTTGCTGCAAAGGCGTCAACAGTTGCATCAAAAGATAGCTGCCTGGACACTTCTTGATTAATACTTATAAGTGCAGGTCCATTTAGTTGCTCTTGTGACATTGTGGACCTTAAGTAGTTTTTTATAAGCTTAAGCTTAGAAAAGCTTCTCTCAGCTGATGCTACAGTGACTGGAATGGTTGCACCTATTCTGAGTGCTACTCAGATGTTGGGATAGATCTCCTTGAGTTGTTTATCCTCAAGGAAAACTAAAAGTTCCATGACAGTCATTTTGGGTTTTGGCCAGGTGGGAAAGGACTGCAACTCCATCACCAGTTGTTGCTCCTCTATGTCTGTCTGGTCTCCACAGGTCAATGTATTGCACAATTCTTTGGTTTGCTTTTTTACTTCTTCTGGAGGCAGATTGGGGAAGTTGGTGAGCACATGAAAGATATTGGAAACATCACTTATCATCTCTGTTCTCTCCTTCAGTGATGCAGTGGTCATATCTACAACTGCATTGAAAAATGTCACTTCTGGAGCTTTGTAAGAGAATTGCCTCTTGGTAACTCTCAGTCTCTTTTCTTTCAATGCAGCAATAACATTCATCTCCTCACACAAATCTCTGGCACATGCTTGGGCAGTAGCAAATCCTGTACTCCTGTATTCTGAAAGAGATGCTTCAGTTTTTCTTACGAGGTCAACTACATCCATGTGCATTGATTCTGACTGCAGTAATTTGTTTACTTGTTGTATTTTTGACAAAATGTCATGCCACACAACAGAGCAAATTGAAAAGCGGTATGAACCAATCTCTTCGGCTAAAGTCTGTGCCTCTATTTTTATTGTAGGGTCATTTGCAGAGTCTCTTACCTCTAAAAGAGCATCCCTAATGCCTGATGCCTGAAACCTTACAGGCACTACACTGTTTATCCTGCTCTCCCATAGTGTCAGCCCAGGATTTCAAAGATATGTCCACATGTTTTTTTTAAATGGTCCATCTTTGTGTAGATGCTGAAAAAAGATTAAAAAGCTTCTGCAGGTAGCCAAAGTACCCTGTAGCATCTGTGGAGCTATTTGCTGCATCTGAAACAACAAGATTAACTGTGTGTGCTCCACAGGGAACAAATGGAGCTCTTGAGTTTAACTCGCGTAATCTAGCTTGAACACCCTTTTGTTTTCCCTTCATGTTTGCCCCATTGTCATATGACTGTCCTCTACAGTCCTTAAATTGAATGTTTAGTTCTTTTAGTCTGTTGAGGATGAGTGCTAAGAGGCTTTCTCCGGTGGTTTCTTCTGCCTCCAGAAACCCCAAAAATGTTCCTTTATTTGAGGAGTGCCTTCTACTGTTACTATTCTTATTATCACTGACATTTGCTCCATGTGGCTTAGATCTGGAGTACAGTCCAAAATAATGGAATAACATTTGCTTACTTTAATTTCTGCCACAATGGAGTCCAAAATTTGTTCACCTATGCAATTTATTAGTTCATTCTGAATAGTTTTTCCGAGGTATGTTGTGTGGTTTGCTCCTCTATCCACCTTTTCAATATGCTCTTTGAGTACAGGGTCAAAAAGTGCCATGAGTTCTACTTCTTTCAGAAAATTTCCATTATTTAAATCATGCAGTTTGTCTGAGCTCCTCCGAAATGCAATATTTCGTTCTGCCAATGATTGAATTATTGCCACCAACCTGGTTAAAACTTCTCGCCACCTTCTCCTCTCTGCATTTATTAGTGCCATTTCTGCCTTGTCTATTGTCTGGCCACTCTTAATACGGCTTTCTAACTCTTTCCATGATGCCATGTTTTTGCAGTGTTCAGGGCTGGTCTCATGCATTTTAAGTGTATCTGAGCAGTGCTTCCAGTTATTGAAACCTTCTCTGCCTAATTTGAATATTTTTTGTGAGAACAGTTTGCAACAGAAGCAGCATAAACTGTCATTTTTGGTGGAGTATATGAGCCATGTTCTCTTCATCTTCTCCCCATTCATCAGGTGCCTAAAGAAATAGTGATGGTGGAAACTTCTCCCATCCTCATTTTTTGGAAATGTGAAGTCCGAATTGATAACAGGAGGCCCTTGGGTGACTAGCTCGGTCCTTACACCATCAGTCAGGCTGGGCCAATCAGCTGGGTCAATGGGCTCACAAACAACTGCTAAAGTGGCTGGTGTTTCTCCAGACTGATGGATATTAAGTCTACTGGTACTGGCTCCTTCCTCTGTAAAAAGAAACAAACACATTGCAGCAATAATTAATTTCTAAAAAATAGTAGCGTGAGCATCCATGTGGAGAGATGTGCATACAGTTTTTCTGTGGACAATATATAGACCGATATAAAACATGAAGAGCTGCTGTTTGTACCAAATGCATGAAACACTCACCTGGATCTTGAAGGGCAAGTTGTGTCTCACTAATAGCACTGATGGTTGGAGTTTGACTTTCTGCTGATTCATCTGTGCACAAAACACAAACCACCTATTATTCTTTGAGTGTGTGTTTTTACAGTATTATGACAAAAAAAAAAAAAAAAATAGCTTTTGGAAAAAGTAAACAAAAAAATTCTAACTGCTGTTCATAATTAAATCATGCATGCACTTACATTCTTCAGTTTGTGAAGTTGACACCAAGGGATTCTCTGCTGCAGCATCTACAGGTGCTTGTTGTGACTGCAGATACTTTCTCAGAGCATCTATACAAAAAAGTAGGTTTACATATATTTTTATAGTTTACACTAGCCCGCAATTCTAATCTTGCATAAATTAATGTGGTTATGTGAAACTAAGGATGAGTGTATATATTTACAGGTACATTCTGTATTTCTTTAAAATCCTAGTTTGTAGCTTGGCCCGCTGTTGTGTAGGAGCGTCATGGACTGATGGATATAATGGGGAGTCAACAAGCTATGAAGCTAACACTATTTTCATGTTAAATTGTGATGTAAAACAACTGACATACCTCTACCCTGGGCCCGTTTTTCCTCCTCCTCCTTTCGTTGCTTTCTTAGAGCAGCACCTGAGGGCTTTGACCTTTTCATTGTTAGTTTTTTATGTCTTAATCAACAACACCTGTGTGCGTGACGTCAATCTATCAATAGCGCTAACATCAGGATGATGCGCACTGCCCCCTCCCCCCACCTTTCACTGTAAACAGCAGGTCAGGTTCAGGGCGCCAGGTCATGAGCTCTTGCCCTCACAGATTCAGATGAGGAGTCAAAATAATTTGTATATTATTATATGTAACGCATTAAATGTATTTTATACATAAAAACATGGCGCAATATAATCTTTATTTTATGATTATGATTTTTTTTGGGGGGGAAAGGGTTGCAGTTTGGCACCCTGCCCACTAGATGGCACCCCGGGCGACCACCCGGTTCGCCCGTGCCCAGGGCCGGGCCTGAATGTGATGCAACGTCCTCCTCTTCATCACTGATCACACACTCTCACAAGCACCACTGGCTTAACTTATGGCAAGTTAAAAGTGGACGCTCTCGTTTTGGCCGAACTTCTAGCCAGTTTCTGGGTATTCTGTGTTAGTACGTACCCAGGGCCGATGTGCTTGATGAATTCCTGTGCAAAACATAGTTCCCAGATAATTGTGATAGTTGGGACAAGAACTTGTGTATCTTGTGTGTTTTTATGCCTAAATGATCATAAGTCAATATTCACACTCATCCAGCAGGATCTTCTCATGTCGGCAATTTCAATTTTCAATTTCAATTTATTTTCATTGATATAGCGCCAAATCACAACAGAATTACCTCAAGGCGCTTCACACAAGCAAGGTCTAACCTTACTGACTCCCAGAGCAGCAGTGGTAATGAAAAACTCCCTCTGAGGAAGAAACCTCAAGCAGACCAGACCCAAAGGTGTGACCCCCTGCCTGGGCCATGCTACAGACATAAATTACAGAACAATACACAAAACAAATACACAGGAAATGCTGTTGGTGCACAGGACAGGAGGGTCTCCAGCACAAATGCCACACCATTTTGCAAACAACTGGAAACTGGGTCAGGCGAAAGTAGTCCAGCGAGCTCAATCTGTGGGCCAGCTATCCCACAATGCCAAAATAGCAGAGGTGACGCTTCAACGAGAGCGACATGCTGAGCAGGGTGCACTGATCACACTGTCCATAGAATCAGTAATTAGACTGAATAACGCTCGTCTTGTGACATTTCCAGGTGGGATCTCAACTTCAACACAGACCTCTTTCAGTTGAGCCAGTTGCAGAAGGCAAAGTCTCTGAGACACAGTTCCTGCCAACTCCTCCAGACCCATTGTGTGTGATGTAGCTGCACCCTTAGACAGCGAACTCCCGCTGTCAATCAAAAGCAGTCCCTGTCCCCGTTGAAGTCACACTGAGCCCGACGTTAATCAGTCCAGCGGTGCTTCCAATTTTGTTGAACACTTAGACAAAATAAACGGGACTTTTCAAGCGTACATGGGTTTAAAACAAACTTTATTCCTTATCACAGTGTCTGCCAGTTCCTATTCTAAAATTTGTCAAATCTTTATACAGTAGTTTTAATCTCTTGTCATTCACATTTGGATGAATGTACTGTGCAGCACATTGTTTTGTTTTTGTTTGTTTTTATATTAAAGTGTAGAGCCAATCCATATTCAATATTCTGGCGATTATAAGTTTGTTAATATTTGTGCAAATGACAGCATCTCATAAACCGCACTCTGTACAGATGTGAAATCATTGTACACTGTGTGGCAGGGGTGAGGTTTGAAATGGGATTGTTATTAACATAATAATGCTGAAATGATCAATTTATTATTTAATTAATTATTTATTTGCAATTTTGTATTGCAGTTTCTTCGGCAGAAGGCCCATCTCCATCACTTTCACCTGGTGCCATTGTTGGAATAACAATCGCATGTTTACTTGTTGGTCTCATTGCTGGTGTAGTGTTCTACATTTTTAAAAAAAAGGTAAGTTATTTTTTTGAAAAATGTTTCATCCAGTATGTTGTGTGAATTGCATGTGTGCCTCTGTCCTTTGCTGTGTGTGTGTGTGTGTGTGTGTGTGTGTGTGTGTGTGTGTGTGTGTGTGTGTGTGTGTGTGTGTGTGTGTGTGTGTGTGTGTGTGTGTGTGTGTGTGTGTGTGTGTGCGTCAGCAGGCCATATATGGTAAAAGAGGTGGAGCATGGGTGAGCTCATGTATGACCTGGGTGGGACACACCTCTGAAAATGCTCCCACTTTAATTCTGCGTCACACTGTGAGGCAGAAATCATTTAAGTCATGGATATGAAATTTTGATGTCAGTGTCTGTCCATTTTTTTTTCCTGCACAAATCCGTTTGTCATTTGTTCACTGCATTCCTTGTCAGCTGATATCCAGTGAGTTCATCAGAAAGTTTTGTGCATGCTCAACACTTTGAGTAGACATCAGAGAGAGAGCTGTTGTTGTCCTATCTATCTATCTATCTATCTATCTATCTATCTATCTATCTATCTATCTATCTATCTATCTATCTATCTATCTATCTATCTATCTATCTATCTATCTATCTATCTATCTATCTATCTATCTATCTATCTATCTATCTATCTATCTATCTATCTATCTATCTATCTATCTACCTACCTACCTACCTACCTACCTACCTACCTACCTACCTACCTACCTACCTAAACCCCAGCCCTCCTGTACCAAAAAACCAAAAAAAAAAAAACAAATGATGGTAGCATGTGTCTTCCTCAAGCATCTTGCATCCTCTACCACAGGCCTGGGATTTTGAGGGTTCGGCACAGTGTCTTAGCTAATTAATTCCTAAATGCGCTCCACAGTGACGTGGTGTTCCAACCGGCTTCCACTGCCAGAACCCAGAATTCATCAGAAAAGTCTACGACACTGCGGTTCCCCTGGCAGAGAGACAAAAGCCATTTGGAGGTCGTCTACCCATGCAATCTACCTATTCACATGGCATCATAATAGCAGTCAGAACATGATCATGGTCGGGAAAACCGCCACATGGATCGGGCATGTGAGATCCTGCTGGTATCTCCCACTTGTGCCATGTTCATGCACCTCCACTGAATCCTGTTCAGGCAGTACAAAGGTTAAGTTGATATGCAACATGTATGTGGCATGCATCCATCATGTGCAGTGGACATTGTGCAAACAAACCGAAAGCACCGTCTGTAACTGCAAGTCCATGTGTCATTGTGCATGTCAGAGGCTTGGCCCAGTGCCCACAACACAAATGATTGGGATATCATCCTTGTAATACACAGATTATGACATATTTACCATCTTAGTCTGTTACAGGAATGACGGTGGAACTGTTTTGCCAGCCCATGATGCCATGAATATACAGTGGGGAAAATAAGTATTTGACCCCCTGTCAGTTTTGCAGGTTTTCCCACCTACAAAGAATGGAGAGGTCTGTAATTTTTATTGTACGTACCCTTCAACTGTGAGAGACAGAATCAAAAAAAAAAAAAAAAAAATCCAGAAAATCACTTTGTATGATTTTTAAATAATTAATTTGCATTATATTGCATGAAAAAAGTATTTGGTCCCCTAGAAAAACAGAGCTTAACAACTGGTACAGAAATATTTGTCTGCCATTACAGAGGTCAGACGTTTCCTGTAGTTCTTGACCAAGTTTTCACACACTGCAACAGGGATTTTGGTCCACTCCTCCATACAGATCTTCTCCAAATCTTTCAGGTTTGGAGTTTCAGCGCCCTCCAAAGATTTTCTATTGAGTTCAGGTCTGGAGACTGGCCAGGCCACTCCAGGACCTTGAAATGCTTCTTATGGAGCCCCTCCTTAGTTGCCCTGGCTGTGTGTTTGGTGTCATTGTCATGCTGGAAGAGCCAGCCATGACCCATCTTCACTGCTCTTACTGAGGGAAGGAGGTTGTTTGCCAAAATCTCGCAATACATGACCCCATCCGTCCTCCCTTCAATACGGTGCAGTCGTCATGTCCCCTTTGCAGAAGAGCACCCCCAGAGTATGATGTTTCCACCCCCATGCTTCACGGTTGGGATGGTTTTCTTGGGGTTGTTCTCATCCTCTAAACATGGTAAGTGGAGTTGATTCCAAAAAGCTCTATTCTGGTCTCATCTGACCACATGACCTTCTCCCATGCCTCCTCTAGATCATCCAGATGGTTACTGGTGAACTTCAAATGGGCCTGGGGACATGTGCTGGCTTGAGCAGGGGGACCTTGCTGCCCTGCAGGATTTTAAACCATGACAGCATCATGTGTTACTAATGTAATCTTTGTGACTGTGGTCCCAGCTCTCTTCAGGTCATTGACCAGGTCCTCCTGTGTAGTTCTGAGCTTTCTCAGAATCATCCTTACCCCACAAAGTGAGATCTTGCATGGAATCCCAGACTGAGGGAGATTGACAATCATCTTGTGTTTCTTCCACTTTCTAATAAATAATCATAACAGTTGTTGTCTTCTACCAAGCTGCTTGCCTGTTGTCCTGTAGTCCATCCCAGCCTTGTGCAAGTCTACAGTTTTGTCCCTGGTGTCCTTAGACAGCTCTTTGGTCTTGGCTATGGTGGACAGGTTGGAGTGTGATTGATTGAGTGTGTGAACAGGTGTCTTTTATACAGGTAACAAGTTCAAACAGGTGCAATTAATACAGGTAAAGAGTGCAGAATAAGAGGGCTTCTTAAAGAAAAATGAACAGGTCTGTGAGAGACAGAATTCTTGCTGGTTGGTAGGTGTTCAAATACTTATTTCATGCAATAAAATGCAAATGAATTATTTAAAAATCATACAATGTGACATTCTGGATTTTTTTTTTTTTTTTTTTTTTAGATTCTGTCTCCCACAGTTGAAGTGGACCTATGATAAAAATTACTGACCTCTCCATTCTTTGTAGGTGGGAAAACCTGCAAAACTGACAGAGGGTCAAACACTTATTTTCCCCACTGTGCATGTGAACTCACCTCCGGTACAGCCAGTGGTGGGCACAGATAACCAAAAAGTTCGCTTCGATAACCATTAATCCGATAACTGAATTTTTTATTTTTTTTATTTTTTTTTTTTTTATGATGCTAAACTGATAAACTGCAAAAAAAAAAAAAAGATCTTTATTACAGATAACCGACAACTTTTATTCGGACATGGCCACGTAAGATTACACTGTCGGCTTCAGATAAACCAGGTTCACTTTAAGCGCCACAGGCACTGCTGGGTAAATTCAAGGATCACAAACATAAAATGAACACACGAAAAATGAATGAATCAAAAAAAAAAATCAAACAAATCCAAACACTGTCATCATCTTTCAAAAGTAGTAAAACACAGTATTAGAGGTCAGTTTATCTCGGTATTATATGTACACCGTCATTTACGAACTAAAAGCTGTTGCTTTGAACACTGCAGCTTAAACAACTGAAATATGTCCATGAACGCAGATGATATGATTGGCAGAGTAAAAGACACAAAGTAAATATAAATTCTTGTTAGTTTCAGTGGGATTCATTAAATTCTGAAGAAAATATTCCACATAAAGCGTCCTGATTATCAAAAAGGGTAAAAAAAAAAAAAAGAGTCTTGGCAATTAAATTATCCCATGCCAATTGGTCTTTTTTGTTTGTTGAGCGCACGGTAACAGTGTAACTTCCAAAGTGAACCTGAACTACACTACCCACAATGCTCACTGCGTCGACCGGCCAATCACGTCTTGCGATTAATGGTGATGTCATCAACAAGCGACAGCCAGTCTGCCACAAACCACTGATCGACACAAGACAGACTAAAATGTTTGATTTTAGGGTTTACACACGTTTTTGACTGTAAAACTTTGCTCACTTTACCAGCAAAAAAATGTTTGCGAACTGAAAGTTATTGAAACTAAATTTATTGGAAGATAATTGATCCGATGATGGTTTTAAAACTTATCTGAAAAGCTAATCCACTAACAAAAACATTGGCTTTGATAATTATCGGTTATCGGATTAGCTGAACAGTGCCCGCCACTGGGTAAAGCCTCAGGTATGTTTCACAGCGCAGGGCGGACAGTGGCCAGGAAAGCCCCTCACATCCTGCTTGTGGTGCATGCTGATCACACTGGCTCAAAAATGCCCCGTCCATCACAGCATAAAAATATCCCATGTCAAGCGCTGTCCTGTGGCATGCCATGCGCTAGTGATCCAACTGATCAGCGCAGAGCACAGCTGTCCCATGCACTCTATTTGCTGATGACACCAGCACAAAAATGCCCCTTCCATCATGGCATAAACATATCCTATGTCAGGTGTTGTCCTGTGATGTGTGGTGGTGATCCAACCAGTCAGCATGGAATACAGCTCTCACGTGCCCTCTGTTTGCTGACAACATCACCGTTGCCATGCTGTTTCCATGGGCATGGTGCTGACAGTCCGTCATGTGTCGAAGACGCATGTCCGTCCTGCCACCGCTATGTCCTGTTCAGGTCAGTGTGTGCGAGGGTGCGAGTGGATGAGCGAATTGGTGTATAAGTGAGTGAGTGACACCACTCGGGTGCATCCGTCCACCAGTCTGGGCACTTTATTTATGTTTTTGGTGCAGTTTGTGTCTCTGTACTGTTGTCCGACAACGTTTGGGTTGCGGTTATGTGGGTGAGCACAACTCAGTCAGGACTGGATCTGCCCAAATTCCACGTGGTCGTCTGCCGGTCCTACACGGCTGTCTGTCTTTCCCTCCTGACTGCACCTCCAGGTTTTGTTTGTTTTTTTCCCCGTTCTGGGTGATTCTGCCTGATGCCTGCACATTCTTGCTATGTGTGACAGGGGCCTTATGAATGCAGTTCAAATATAGTTGGAACTAGGGATGTCCCGATCCAATCACGTGATCGGAAATCGGGCCCAATCACGTGGTTTCAGACTTTATCGAAATTGGACGTTGCATCCCGATCAGGAATCTGATATAGATTTTATCCTCATTATTTTGATCAGCACCATTTCATGCTCATTATTGCAGATTAATGGGCCTTTCACGCGTCGGAAGCGTCAGAGGCGTGAGACGCGTTGCTTTTTAGAGGCGACGAGCGACGCTTCTGACGGGAGCGCACATTGCCGCTTGTCGGCAGGCTGACACGGTCAAAGTTCAGCTCAATCCTTTTTTTTTCTTAATTGAACAAAAGAAAAAACATGAGTTCAACTAGACATTCTCACATGTGTGCGGCTGAAACCGATTCCAGAGGAGAAAATGGAACAAGAGTTGCACAGTGAATTTGGGAAGAAGAGATGGAATTGTAACCTGGACAGAGGTGGGGGGAGTTACGCGTGCAAAGTTTTTTTCACAGAACTGCTGTTGGTGTGTTTACACACTCAGCCTGATGCCTCGATGGAATGACAAGAGGATGATGGACACTTTCCCACCGAAACTCTTGCTCAGTCATCCTTCCGTGCACAGCAGGACCCGGTGCTGACCAAGTCCTCAGGACGATGATCTGTCATCTGATGAACAAAAAGAAAAAAACTAATTGTCCTGTGATCGTTTGTCTGCAAAACGGAGTGAGAGATGGTGTGCGCACGGTGCTCGTGCGCACTCATCACATTTAGGAGCGTGTCTTAAAGAGCTTCGGTCTTCATTCACGTTCACTGCGCTGCTCTGAACTTGTTGAACACTGATAAAGCATCAGAGGGGTACACTGAGGACTGTCAGGACGCAAATGTAAGTTGTTGTTTTTTTCCTTTTACTTTTCACGTTGACTTTTAAACTTTCGAAGCTCTGAGCTGTGACATAGCTTTGCGCTGTCCAATAGGAACGACGCATCGGGAGAAAACACGGAAGACTAGTGGCAGAAACCACTGATCTGTACAAATGGTAAATGGACTGCATTTATATAGCGCTTTCCATCTGCATTAGATGCTCAAAGCGCTTTACAATTATGCCTCACATTCACCCCGATGTCAGGGTGCTGCCATATAAGGCGCCCACTACACACCGGGAGCAATAGGGGATTAAGGACCTTGCCCAAGGGCCCTTAGTGATTTTCCAGTGAGGCGGGGATTTGACCCACAGATCAGTGCAGAAACCACGTGTCTGAAGAAAAATCCTTGTAAATCTTTTTTGTTGTTGTTTGTTACCTCAAAATTTCTGATTACTGTTTAAAAAAGTTTAGAACACTTGTAATTAAAATAGCTAAATCAATAAATGGTTCTTTAGAAACCTTTCATCTATAAATTCAAACCACCTGTTATTTCAGATATCATTTCTTGTTTAACATACGGAACCTTGGACATTTATTTTTAGACAAATAAAATAACATGGAAATTTGTACATTTTTTAAGTCTGGTAGATTATTACTTGATTGTTCAAGCTACCTCAAGGAGAAGTGCACTGTTTAAGTGATAAATAATAAAATAAGGTGATTAAAATGAAATTATTATATATTTAGCATTTGTTCATTGTTCATTCAGTTTTTTAAAGTATCGGATCAGGACTCGGTATCGGCAGATACTCAAAATCAGATGACTCGGAATCGGATCGGGGCCAGAAAAACCTGATCGGGACATCCCTAGTTGGAACACAGAGCGAATACCCAGATTGCAGTCAAAATGCAGTAAGAATATCAAGAATGCACTCCAATGCCGTACGAGTGCGGTGCATTTGCCACCCGAAGTCTAGGTGGAAGGCAAGAAAGAGGAGGGGCGTGGCAGAGCAAGCACTGTGGTCTGATATCCTTTGAAGGCCTGCAGTTTCTTTGTGCTGGATGTCGAATGGCCATCAGGACCCCGATGTGCACGCCCACAACTGTTATTATCGCTGCAGCAACCAGTAATGGCCATCAGTTCATAGTATATCTCAGTAAACCCATAATCAGGAACCCTGGGCAACATATATCAGTACAGATATTGGATAAAATATGTAAGCCAGAAGGGAGGTGAGGCAGGTCCTGAGTGTAAAGCATTACACAGCAGCAGCATGCCAGCTCCCCCTCCCATTGCATGCTCTCTCTCTCTTACTCTCCAGGAAATCAGCTCTGTCTGAACAGCAGAGTGCAGTGATCAGATGATACAGCATAATACACAAGCAGTACAGTGATCACACCATACGGCATCATGCATGACCAGCGGGGTGATCACATGATATGAGCTTATGCACGGGCTTTGGAGCCGTAAGATGATATGAGCTCATATGCAATGGGGTGATCACATGATATAAGTTCACACACGAGCTGCGAAACCGTGAAATGATATGAGCTCACACACGCACAGTGGGGTGAATATATGGTATGACCTCATGCACAAGCTGCAGAACCATCAAATGATATGAGCTCAGGCTCACCCAACTGGGTGATCACATGATATAAGCTCATACACAAGCTGCAGAACCATCAGATGATACAGCCCCACACCTTTCCCCTCTCCAGAATATTAGGTCCATGAGATGACCTCACTGTGGTTCCTGCGTGTGTCATGCCAAGCAGTTAATGCTTCACATGACATACTGCCTGGACTTTGCGATCACATGTTGCCGGCCCTGACATGCAGCTGGGCATGCAACGGCTTGGCAATACAGTTGGAACATCATTCATCCTAAAGAGTTCTATGGTGTACATTTCATAATATGTGTATTACAGCTGTGACATGCCATTCACCTGCACTGTGCCATGCTGTGCTGAGCCTCTGAAATGCATTGACTTGCCATGAGGCAGCATAGCTATGATGATCATAATATTTCACATACTTTATCTAACCCATGGGATGGAATGACAATGTAGCTGTCATATAAGGTTTATTATAGATATGACACCCCGCTCAGATGTGTATGCTGCTCCGTGGCCCTGAGATGTCTCTGAAAGTGTAATTTACCCTGACAGGATACAGTGGTCCAGCGATGAGGCAGAGGTCTTGAAATGGAAAGCAGGTTTGAATTATGGTTTTGCTTTATAAATAAAATTATTCCAGATAGAATAACTACATTAATGTAAACTCTTAAAATGTACAAAGTGATATATAACACATACGAGGTCTGTCCGAAAAGTAACGAACCTTTAAATTTTTTTCAACAACTATATGGATTTGAATCACGTGTGATTGCATCAGCCAAGCTTGAACCTTCATGCGCATGCGTGAGTTTTTTCACACCTGTCGGTTGCGTCATTCGCCTGTGGGCAGGCTTTGAGTGAGCAGTGGTCCCCCCCGTTGGATTTTTATTGTCAGGGAAATGGCAGAGCGACTGCCGCTTTGCTCCATGAAATTTTTTTCAGAAACTGTTAGAGACAGCCAGTTGGAAACCATTCGAAAGATTCAGATGGCTTTTGGTTAAGATTCTGTCGACGTCACATGGATTAAGGAGTGTTAAAACCTTTTTAAAGACGGCCCACAGCAGCGGAGGGCGCGCGGCGCACCAAGCGGCCATCGACAGGCTGGAATGACCAGATCATTTCCAAACTGAACGCTGTGTTGATCCGGGACATCGTGTGACTACCACACAAATGGCAAGAGAGCTGGACATAGCACTTTTGTGGCACGTTTCACTGTTACAGGAGATTTTGTAATGAAAGACGTGCGGAGGAATTCGCGCGTCGGCACGGAGCCGCTCATGGCGCGCAACAAAAAAAAGACCTCCGTGTTGGAAGTCTCACAGGACATGTTGTGGCATGTCCAGCTGTTACACAATTTCTCGGACACTCACTCGACTGAAAAGCCATCAAAAGCCGTCTGAATCTTCTGAATGGTTTCCAACACACTCAAAGCCTGCCCACAGGCGAATGACGTAACCGACAGGCGTGAACAAACTCACGCATGTGCCCGAAGGTTCAAGCTTGGATGATGCAATCACACGTGATTCAAATCCATATAGGTTTTGAAAAAAAAAAAGGTCCGTTACTTTTCGGACAGACCTCGTATCTGTTAATTTTAAAATAATGCACTAATTCTGAAGATTTGAACATTAACACAGATGCCCAAAACGATTCTGGGTAAACTAAGCCTCCGCTCATACTGATTAGTTGATTCATTAATTCAGTGTAAAAACCAACACAAGTGAATCAATGTCACGTGTTGGTGTTTACAAATAAATGTGATTTTGTAAAATACATCATCAAGAAAGAAATTAAACTAAGCACACGTGTGATGACATCACAACTCCACCCGGTTAGGGAGACAAGGCTTCTTTCAATAACAAGAACTGTCAAAAAACTTTCTCGTGTGTGGGTGGAGTTGTGTGGCGATAGGAATCGCCTTTTGAATGCTTGAATAACGATGTCAGTCGCACAAAGAAATCAAATAATAGTGAAAACATGTTCGGTTCGGTGTCATAACACATCAATCAGTCAGTCCATGAGGCGTCATAACATCCGATCTGTTAGCGGCTCGGTGCGGTGTTATAATAGAACAATCAGTCGCTCCGTGAGGCGTCATAACATCTGATCGGTTAGCTGCTCGGTGCAATGTTATAGCAGATCAATCAGTCGCTCTGTGAGGCATCATAACATCAAGCCTGGTTCACATGGCAAGATAATTAGGACGATATCGGACCCGATCTTCCCCTTCCAACAATCTTAAGGAATCGTGATGACGCTAAATATAATTTTATCAGATATTCCTGCCATATGTGGTGTGTTAAGGACCTGAAGAGCTAAATGTGACATGCAGCCAATCAGAAAGTGAGGTGATTGACCTGTGAATGTACGTGTGTGAAATCTGTTTGTGTGTTGTTTTTACAGTGTAGCTGATACCACACACTGTACAACTAAACCTGTCAGATGTATGATTTTTTTTTATATCTCCACATGTGTGGTCTCAGGTTTTGGAAATCTACAGACAATTTTAAAATCCTGCCGTCGACAACACTACTGGTCACCAGTAGATGGCAGTGTTCTATGCATTTTGCCGCCGGTTATATCACATGTCCTGAATCGCAATTTAACAGACTTTTCGGCGTTTGGAGAAACAACCAGGGCTTCTTCTGGCATTTTTACATAAAACAACAATATCTATAAACCCAGAGAATATATTCATGAGCGTTTTTGGCACAATATACAAAGAGTTTAATACTGTTGTCCATCTCAAATGCATTTCTTATGTTGTGAATACCCATAATGCACGAGGCACAAGCATGTTCACACTAAAAACTTCAAAATTAGTGCATTAGTTTAAAAATAAAACATATATGTGATATTTTCACTTTATAAAACTTCAGACGTGACATTATTTTAAATAACTTGTCTGAAATTAGTTTTTTTTTAACCATAAGTTAAAACTGTATGCCTCTGGATGACTTGGGTGCTATTGCCAGCATATTAGTATGGGGTTAAAAGAAATGAGTTTTTTTTCTTTTCTGTGACTAGTTTTCCTTTGCCTGCAGAGGATAGAGTGGTTTCTTCTAGAATCAGCTCTTCTCCATTTGTAGAGAATAGAGCTGCACATCTACTATCAAATAGCTATGTGTGCAAAAATGTTAGCGGTATAAAAATTATTGGATGAGAACTTGTCAGAAGATAATTGGTCCAATGATGGTTAATAGACCATAACTTATCAGAAGACAATAGAGCCGATGATGGTTTTCAAAGTTATCTGAAAAGCTAATCCAATAATGAAAACATTATCCTCGATAAATAGCGGTTAGTGGATTAGCGGAGCTGTGCCCACCACTGCCTACAAGTAACATGATGGAACAACTTGAGCACAAGTATTGCATCAAATTTTGCCAATCATGTTCCTGTAGGTCTTCCACAACCTGAAATGAGCAAGTATATTTACTTAATATTGACTTTGGTCATGAATGACTGTCATGTCACCATCCAAGAACTCTTCACTTGAGTGTCCAGAACATGTGGCCTCAGATCAGATGATACGATCACAAAATTGATCATCGACCTTTGGCCTAGTGTGCTCTGGTTCTATGTACACTTATGAGCATCCTTATGTTTGAACACGGTGTTCTTGATGGACAGTCCATGACTATCACAGATGTCCAACAACAAATGACCTCTCGGGTTTAGACCAGGGAGACCGTTCCTCCAAATCACACCTCTCCAGGTGTCTCTGTCATTGCCCACATGTGCATTGATGTCCCCCAGTAGAACAATGGAATTCCCTACTGGAGCCCCACACAGGACTCCATTCAGGGATTCCAAGAAGGCAGAATACTCTGATCTGCTGTTTGGTGCACACGCACAAACAACAGTCACAAACAACACCCCCCCCCCCCCCCCCCCCCCCCCCCAATAGCACAGGGAGGCAACCTTCTCATCTACCGGATTAAACTCCAAGTGGTGCTTGCCCAAGGAGTCATGAGTATCCCCACGCCCGCCTGGCGCCTGATACCCTGGGCCACTCCAGAGAAAAATAAGGTCCAACCCTTGGAGAGTGGCTCCAGGTCAAGGCTCTGCATGGAGGCGAGACTCACTAGATTGGTAATGCTCCACCTCCCACCTAAGCTCTGTGCAAGCTTGATGTACTGCATGAAACACTGTGACCTTAACATTTGGATAATAAATTTATGTATGTTTTGCATCACCATACATGAGTTAGGGGAATGTTGCTTCACTCTGGAGTGCTACAGTAATTTTCACTGGCACTGAGTGTCACATACTGCAGCTCGTTTGCACTGTGTAACCAACCCTGAGACCATTAGATCTCTGAAGCTAATCAGAGTTGGTTCTGGTTAGTACTTGGATGGGAGATCTCTTCAGAAGGCCACTGGCTGTATAATCTTGTACATTGGGAAAACAGTGTTGCAATGTTTCATGAAGCAATCAATCTTTCAGTCAACGTAACTTACTTGGTCAAATACGATTAGTCATCGAACTTAATTCGTCTAATCACCATTTCACATTGACGGCTAAACTTGTAGATTCGCCCTATTGACGTTTCAAATCCCGCAATCCTCGCCATGCTGCGAGATCTCAGTAACATTGAAAACTGCACTGAGACGCTCTGATCACGCTGCACTTTAACCGCTGCACACAGACAACACCATTAACATAGCAACATAAAACTATTTTTATATTGTCCCTAAAACTCTTGTGAATATATTCTCTGGGTTTATAGACATTGTTATTGTGTTTATTTTATGTAAACATGCGGGAATCACAGGCTGTCTCAGTTATTTTCAATGGGAGCTGCTGTGAGCTACGCTCGCTTCATGATCGTGTTGTTCTGGAGGAAAGTGAAATTTGCTCTTTAATGTCTTGATTATTGTTCTTTACAACACTGTTTGTCCTTGTTGTTCCAGACTAATATATATAATATGTCTGAAATTCGGTTTGCGTTTATTAAATTCCACGCAGATTAAACGTAACAGACACGGATTATTTGTTAGAATTGTTTTAGCAAGTTTTCAGGGTATCATGCAGCAGTCTCTTATTAACATGATGAAAAACATAAAAAAATACATTTTTGTAGTATAATATTCATTTACAATTGTCATCATGTCTCTATATGTTGTTTGACTGCAGTGACTCTGGCGTTCAAAGGATTATGGGATACATCGATAGGGCGAATTGGCCATCTTATGTGAGTCAACGGTTTTCACAGGTATAACTGACTCGTGCATGCTGTTGCGTGGTTTTATAAACATTTTTGGACCCATACAAACTGCTTTGCACTTAGCCTAGTAGTTTCGCTATTTAGTTTCTTCTTCTACACTTCCATCAAGCCTTTTTGTATCACAACGCTGCTCTGCGTAACAGCAATGCTCATATGAGAACTATCACAAATACATCATGACAGTCGTCATCCGCTGCAACAATGGTCAAAAGCAGGAGAAGCTCTCCTTTTGAAGGAATACAAGTGATGTAGGGGTGCTCTTGAGTGTTCCATCAATTGTTGGTACCTGATAGCTGCCATTTTTTGAGGTAAGGCACTGAAGTTTTGTGGACTAAAATAAGATTAGCCTCCACCGTACCAGACTAAAAACTTCATTCGGGTACCACGAAACATTAGCTGACAAAGTGCTTTGTACAATGACGAACGTAAAAAAATTAGTCAACTAACTGAGTTTGTTTGACTAAACAAGATTAGACTGCTTTATGAAACTGGGCCCAGATCGTCAATCAGGCATGTCTCCATTATCAGGTCCTGTAATTTGGTCCGTTACAAGATGATAGAATTTGGTATTTTTGGAGTTATTGTCTGAACAATGTGGTTGGGATGGACAAACTTGCTCACCTACTCAGATCTTTTTGCTGCCCAACCTCTGTGCTGTTTGCAGGGCAGGGAATATTTTGCATTAAATTAACAAAATCACAGTACGTAAAAGTTATTAAACATGATCCATTGCAATTTACATTTCAGTGTAAAGCTGTTGTGATGGGAAACATTACACATGTAACTCACTTCATACTTGTCTCAACAGTGATTCTTCTAAAGGAAGCACTTCTGAAAACACAAGTAAGTTTCTGAATAATTTCTCAACTGATATTTAAAAGCAAAGAAAATTAAATAAATACTTGGTCTTTTTGCATATTTTTGTGTATATATTATTTGCTTAAATCTTTTTTCATCAAAGTTTATTTGATCTGTTTCAAAGGACATGATGGGATGGACAACAGACCCTATGAAGAGATGTAAATTCTTTCTTCTTTTCCTCACTCATCCTTTGTATCTCAATTACGTGTTACTGTGTCTGTTACCTTCTACACATGCACGTGTACTCACTGCATATCAGGCCTCACTCACAACTCGCCATACATGTTGTCGACACGTACATGTTGCAGGGAATGGTAGCTTGCAGAATCCTGCAAGAATTTAGTGAAATTTGGGGGAGTGTGAACATAGTACTTAATAAATAGTGAAAACATGTTTGGTGCAGTGTCATAATGCATCAATTAGTCGTTCCGTGATGTGTCATAACATTCAGTCGGTTAGCGGCTTGGTGCGGTGTCATAACAGATCAATCAGTCGCTCCGTGAGGCCTTATAACATCAAGCCTGGTTCACATGGGAAGATAATTAGGCCGATATCGGACTCGATCTTCCCCTTCCGACAATCTTAAGCACGCCCCGACAATTGTGATAACGCTAAATATAATCTTATCAATTATTCCTGCCGTGTATGGTTTATAAGAGTGCTCTGATCTGCTCAGAAGGACGTGAGGAGCTAAATGTGACATGCAGCCAATTCGAAAGTGAGGTGTCAGACCTGGGAATGGTCATGTGTGAAATCTGTTTGTGTGTTATTTTTACCGTGTGGCTGACACCACACACTGTACAACTAAACCTGTCAGATCTATGATTTTTTTTAATCTCCACGTGTGGGGTCTCTCAGGTTTTGGAAAATTACAGATAATTTTAAATTCCTGTGGTCAACAACACCGTGATATAACCGGTCACCAGTAGATGGTCGTGTTCTATGCATTTTGATGCCGGTTATATCACACGGCCTTAATCACAACAGACCTTTTGGCTTTGAGAAGCAACCTGGGCTTCTTCTGGCATTTTTACATAAAACAAACACAATAACAGCGTCTGTAAAGCCAGAGAATATATTCACGAGAGTTTTAGGCACAATCTAGAAAGAGTTTAATGCTGTTGCCTGTGTGGAGCCTGATCAGAGCATCTCAAACACATTTCTTCTGTCGTGAATACCCATAATGCACTGGGCGGGCACTGCATGTCCACACTAAAACCTTCAAAATTAGTGCATTGCTTTAAAATTAAAACATATGATATTTTCACCTTATAAAACTTCAGACGTGACGTTAATTTAGATAACTTGTCCGAAATTAGTTTGGTTGAAATTCTAACCATAAGTTAAAACTGTGTGCCCCTGGATGACTTGGGTGCTATTGCCAGCGTATTAGTATGGGTTAAAAGAAATGATTTTTTTTTTTTCCTTTTTTTATGATCAGTTCTTCTTTGCCTACAGAAGATAGAGCTGTTTCTTCTGGAACCAGCTCTTCTCTGTTTGTAGAGGATAGAACTGCACAGCTACGACAAAAAGTTACATCTACAAAAAAAAATGTTAATGTTAGCGGTCTAAAAATTATCAGACCAAAACTTATCAGAAGATCATTGGTCCGATGATGGTTTCCAAAGTTATCTGAAAAGCTGATCCGATAAGGAAAACATTATCTTCAATAATTAGAAGAACTGTGCCCACCACTGGGATGGATGGATGGATAGATATACCAAAGCACATTTTTTGTGCAGCCCCTCTTTTTTCAATAATATACTGACACAAGACCACTACAAGTTATTCAGAATGTTAAAAATTTTAAGAAGAATGCCATCTTCTGCCATCTGCTGACATGTTGCACTTTATTTCTTGGCTGCTTGAGAGGCATTTGAGCACTTTGCTTCATGAAATACTGAGCTTAAATCTGGATCACAACTTTACAGATTGTCCAAAAGGTATGATTTGGACTATCTATGGCTAAATGCTATGGAGTAAAAACAGCAAGACTGCTGACAAAGTCGTACAAGAGTCAAAAGTTAAAGTTCCTTCAATTTTGGTCGAAACTCGTGCAAAATATTGGTTGAAGCCTCACCATTTGAAGGATTCTTTCAGTTATCTGCTGCACTTGCCATGCAAAAGTCATGTGCTTTAATGTCTAAAGTGAGGCAAATAAGTATTTGATCCACTATCGATTTTGCAAGTTTTCCCACCAACAATGAATGGAGAGGTCTGAAATTTTATCGTAGGTACACTTCAACCGTGAGAAACAGAATCTAAAATTAAAATTCAGAAAAATCACTTTGTATGATTTTTAAATAATTTATTTGTATTTTATTGCATGGAATAAGGAATAATGGAATAATGATTATTTATTAGAAAGTGGAAGAAATACAAGATGACTGTCAATCTCCCTTGGTCTGGGATTCCATGCAAGATCTCACTTCATGGGCTAAGGGTGATTCTGAGAAAGCCCAGAACACATAGGAGGACCTGGTCAAAGACTTGAAGCGAGCTAGGACCATAGTCACAAAGATTACATTAGAAACACACAACGCTGTCATGGTTTAAAATCCTGCAGGGCAGCAAGGTCCCCCTGCTCAAGCCAGCACATGTCCAGGCCCGTTTGAAGTTCACCAGTGACCATCTGTATTATCCAAAGGAGGCATGGGAGAAGGTCTTGTGGTCAGATGAGACCAAAATAGAGCTTTTATCAACTCCACTGTTAGGAGGATAAGAACGACCCCAAGCACACCGTCCCAACCATCAAGCATGGGGGTGGAAACATAATTTTTGGTGGTGCTTTTCTGCAAAAGGGACAGGACGACTGCACCATATTGAAGAGAGGATGGATGGGGTCACTGGATCTTCCAGCATGATAATGACCCAAAACACACAGCCACGGCAACTAAGGAGTGGCTCCATAAGACGCATTTCATGGTCCTCGAATGGCCGAGCCAATCTCGACTGCCAAAGTCCCAGCTGCAGTATGCAAACATGGTCAAGAACTACAGGAAGCATCTTACCTCTGTAATTACAAACAAAGGTTTCTGTACCAAATATTAACATCTGTTTTTCTATTGGCTCAAATATTTATTTCATGCAATAAAATGCAAATTAATTAATTAAAAATCAGACAGTGTGAGTTTTTTTTTTTTTTTCAGATTCTGTCTCTAACAGTTGAAGTGTACCTCCAATACAAATTACATTCCTCTCCACTCTTTGTAGGTGGGAAAACTTGCAAAATTGACAGTGGATCAAATACTGATTTGCCTCACTGTATATTTTTGCAAACAACTGGACAGTATTTGTGCCTCTGTGTACTGATAAGGGACTTTTTTCATTCTATCAATAAAATTAAGAGTCATTGACTTACATTGAACACTGGGGAAGTGATGGTCTCGTGGTAAAGTGTTGGGCTTCAGACCACAGGAACCTCGGTTCAAACCCCAGTCTCACGGGAAAATCACAAAGAGCCCTTGGGCAAGATCCTTAATAACGTCCCAGTGTGTAGTGAGTGCCTTGCATGGCAGCACCCTGACATTGGTGTGTGAGTGTGTATGGGTGGATATGAGGCATAATTGTAAAGCACTTTAAGTGTCTGATGCAGATGGAAAAGCACTATAGACATGCAGTCCATTTAACATACTGGCCAAAATACTTCAGAAACTTGCCAAATTCAACAGATCAGACTCTTTTGGCTATGATTTTGATCTTCTCTCCAAGGCCAAAGACAGTGGGAGCCACTTGTTGGCCAAGTGAGGAATCAAGGGGGGTGTTCGTCTTTCAGCAATGAAAAACCTATTGTTAAGCAATAGCACTGACATAATATTTTGAGGCACATTTGCAGCAATAGAAAAAAATATATATAGAGGGAACAGCCTGCTTAAAGGGCATATGAGTCCAGTCGACACTATCTTTTACAAAATTATATACCAGATTATAAATCATTACTTCCAACATTTTAACTTGTGTGAGTTACGATAAAGCTGATAAAATTAAAATACATCAGAGTGCATCTGACAAATGCACAACAGATTGGCAGCCACTTTGATCCACAATCAACATCAGACACCGACTATTACCTGTCTGAAAGTCAGTCCACCTGTGTCCACGAATGGAAATAATAGAATCCATGGTTAAATTTGTGTCTTGAAGATCATTCTCACGCTGTGCTGAGATTCTCTTCTGCAGTCTGTCCCAGAGGCATTCAACACAAAAACGTAAATAAAAATAATAATAATAAAAAACCTTCCGCTTTCTTCCTCAAAATGTTATCTTTGGAAAATCTGTCCACCCAATAAATATTACGAGTCATGTGACTACATCCTCCTAAACGCATTTTAACCAATTTGACATATTCACCGTCAAAGTCCACAAAAAACACTAGAAAATTCAGTTTTTCCCATTCATTTCAACAGAGTTCCTTAAAGGGCGTTACCGTACATCAGGGGTATTCAACTGATTCCAGAAAGGGCTGAGAGTGTGCAGGTTTTCTTTGCAACCACCCACTCCACCAGGTGATTTCAGTGATTAACATCACATGGAGCAGATGGAATTAGTTAATCAGTGAAATCACCTGGTGGAGTTGGTGGTTGCAAAGAAAACCTGCACACTCTCAGCCCTTTCTGGAATGTGTTGAATAACCCTGGCCTACATGATGTCATCAAAGTTTACATTCCTCACAGCTTCATGTTTCTGAGTGTAATCAGCAAAAGGTGATATCAGGCTAAATTCCCCATGTTTATGATTTAAATTCTCAGGGCACACTGCACCAAAAATAAAATGCAATACAATATTTTCATAATTCTTTATTTATTTAGAATACACAGCTCATTTGACAACTCAGGCACATAGAGTGTGCAGCCAGTACATTCTGAGTGCCAGTCCCAAGCCCGGATAAATGAGTAGGGTTGCATCTGATGCATAACGTGCCAAAAAAATTACAGATGCAGAGTACAAATCAAAGTTCCATACTGGACTGGTTGAGGTCCGCGTTAACAATGACCACCACTGGTGCCATTGGCCACCAGGGTGCTGGCAGAAATTGGGCTACTTCTGAGTGAAGAAGAAGAAAAGGGGGAAAACTGGAAGGGTGAAAGTGAGGGTCGGGACTTTGAATGTCGGCAGTATGACTGGTTTTGGGAGAGAGCTGGCTGATATGATGGAGAGGAGAACGGTAGACATATTGTGTGTGCAAGAGACCAAGAGGAAGTGAAGTAAGAGCAGGAGCACAAGTGATGGGTTCAAGTTGTTGTATCATGGTGAGTATATGAAGAAAAATAGTGTTGGGGTCATTTTAAAGGAAGAGTATGTTAAAAGTGTGTTGGAGGTGAAGCAAGTTTCTGAAAGGGTAATGAATGTGAAGTTGGAAATTGTAGGGGTGAGGATGAATATCATCAGTGCATATGCCCCACAGGTAGGTTGTGAGATGAAGGAGAAAGAAGATTTATCGAGTGAGTTAGATGAGGTGATGGAGAGTGTGTTCCTCCATGAAAGAGTGGTGATAGGAAAAGAGTTCAGTGGACATGTTGGTGAAGGGAACAGTGGTGATAAAGAAGCAACTGGTAAATATGGAATCCAGGACAGGAGTGTGCAAGGTCAGATGGTCATTGATTTTGCAAAAAGGACGGAAATGGTTCTGGTAAACACATGCTTTAAGAAAAGGGAGGAGCACAGGGTGACATATAAGAGTGAAGGAAGATGCACACTGGTGGAGTACATTCTTTGTAGGAGAACCAAGCTTAAAGAAATTGGAGACTGTAAGGTGGTGGCAGGAGAGAGTGTAGCGAGACAGCAAAGGATGGTGGTCTGTAGCTAGAAAAGTACTGCAGATGTGGTGAGGGAGACATCTAGGAAGGCACTGGGTGTGACGTGGATAGTGGAAGGAAGGCAAGGAGAGTTTGTGGTGGAATTAAGATGTCCAGGAAGGCATAAGGAGAAAGAGGTTGGCAAAAAAGAACTGGGATAGCCAGAGAGATGAAGAAAGTAGACAGGGGTACACGGAGATGTGGCGTTAGGCAGAAAGACAAGTGGCAAAAGCTAAGGAAAAGGCATTTAGTAAGCTGTACAAGAAGTTGAATAGTAAGGAAGGAGAAAAGAAGTTGTACCGATTGGCCAGACAAAGGCACAGAGCTGGAAAGGATGTTCAGCAGATTATCATGGTAATATATGCCTATGGTAATGTGCTGATGAGCGGGGAGAGTGTGTTGAATAGGTGGATGGAATATTTTGAGGAGCTGATGAATGAAGAAAATGAGAGAGAGAAAAGGCTGGATGATGTGGAGAGAATAAATCTGGAAGTGCAAGAGATTAGTAAGGAGGAAGTGAGGGCAGCTATGAAGAGGATGAAGAGTGGACATGCAGTTGGTCCAGATAACATTCCGGGAAAGAGATGGCAGTGGAGTTTCTAACCAGATTGTTTCATCAAATCTTGGAAAATGAGAGGAAACCTGAGGAGTGGAGAAGTGTGCTTGTTCCCATTTTTAAGAACTAGGGTGATGTGCAGAACTGCAGTAACTACAGAGGCATAAAGTTGATCAGCCACAACGTGAAGTTATGGAAAAGAGTTGTAGAAGCTAAGCTTACAAAACAGGTGAAGATCTCTGAGCAGCAATATGGTTTCATGCGAAGAAAGAGTACTACAGATGCAATGTTTTCCCTGAGAATACTGATGGAGAAGTATAGAGAGGGTCAGAAGGAGTTATCTTGTGTTTGTGGATCTAGAGGAATCTTAAAGCAAGGTGACAAGAGAAGAGTGGTCGTATTGTATGAGGACATCTGGAGTGGCAGAGAAGTATGTGAGGGTAGTGCAGGACATGTACAAAGATAGTCTGACAGTCACGAGATGTGCAGTCGGAATGACAGACTCTTTCAAGGTGAAGGTGTGATTACACCACAGATCAGCTGTGAGTCCATTCTTGTTCGCAGTGGTGATGGACAGGTTGACAGATGAGATCAGACATGAGTCTTGATGGACTATGATGTTTTTAGACTTAGACTAGAGACAGTGGCACTAAAAAAAAGACGTGGCAGAGCTGACAATGATGCGATTGTCTTTAGGAGTGATGAGAACAGACAGGATTAAGAAGGAACATATCAGATGGGCAGCTCAGGTGGGATGGTTTGGAGACAAAGTCATCGAGGTGTGACTGAGATGGTTTGGACATGTGCAGAGGAGAGACCCAGGTCAGATAGGGCGAAGAATGCTGAGGATGAGGCCATGACGAAAAGAGAGAAGCCAAAGAGGAGGCTTATGGATATGGTGAGGGAGGACATGCAGGTGGTTGGTGTGACACAGAGGACAGGGTGAGATGGAAACGATTGATCTGCTGTAGAAACGCCAGCAGGCAAAAGAAGAGGAAAGAAGAGTCAGCTCATTTGATATTTTATTTACTCGTGATATGCTTTAAGATAGTGGTGTTATTTAGCATCATTATTCAAATTAACAAAATAGCATTATTAAAAAATAAAATATGATTTCCTACAAATTAAACAACTGAAATTTTCAACCAAGGCTGAAGGACACCACCATTTTTCATTCAATTTTCATTTGAATTCATCATATTAAAAATGATAAACAGGGATTTTTATTGGCTTAATTGTTCAGAATGCCATTCTAAATCATGGTTACACTGATTAATGATCTGATAAAACAATTGCTATCTTTTGAGGATTTATCAGACAGGATACATAAGTATCAATAACAGTGAATAGACCAATGGATTTCCAAGAAAAACAGTCATATTTAGAAGAATAAAATACACTGGCAAAACAAAGTTGCTTTATGATCAATGCCTTGAATCAAAGTTTGTAAGTTTGTCAATGCAGTAAGGTTTGTAACCATTTTATTTTATGTTAATTTGGTGGGTTACAAGATGAAAACATATTGTGTTTTACAGTTATTGTCCAGACAGTGTGATGGGGATGCACTAACACAGCCACCCACTCATTTACACTTTTGTTGTCGAAGCCCTATGCTGTCACCAGTGCAGGGAGATCTTGGACCAAATTAACCAAATCACCTATATATATATATATATATATATATATATATATATATATATATATATATATATATATATATATATATATATATATATATATATATATATATATACGAGGTCTGTGAGAAAAGTATCCGGCCTTTTTATTTTATGCAAAAAATATATGGATTTGATTCATATGTTTTTACGTCAGCCAAGCTTGAACCTTCCTGCGCATGCGTGAATTTTTCCACGCCTGTCGGTTGCGTCATTCTCCTGTGGGCAGGCTTTGAGTGAGCACTGGTCCACCCCTCTCGTCGTTGTTTCATTGCGAGGAAATGGCGGAATGATTTGGGCTTTTTTCCATCAGAATTTTTTCAGAAACTGTTAGAGACAGGCAGCTGGAAACCATTTGAAAAATTTATCTGGCTTTCTGTGAAAATTTTACGGACTTCAAAGAGAATAAGAAGTGTTACTACAGCTTTAAGGACGCCCCACAATGGCGCGCGGCGCACTGCGCTCCGAGCATGTCCAGCTCTCCACAATTTTTCTTATACTCACTCGACAGGTAAGCACTGAAAGCCGAGATAGGCATGTCCCAACTTGTCCTCTAACACACCGAAACGGAGGTGTTCCTTCGTCTCGCTTCATCAGCGAATCGGTCGTGACGCGCGAAGCCTCCGCGCGGCTTTCCATGACAAAATCTCTTGTTAAAAGTGAAATCTGCCGGAAAATGGCTGATGTCCAGCTCTTGTGATAACCAGAGAAATTGCACACGATGGTCCCGGCTCCACATAGCGATCCGTTTAGAAATGATGTGGTGGTTTCTGCCTCTCGATGGCGGCTCGGAGCGCGGCGCGCCGTGCGCCATTGTGGGGCATCCTTAAAGCTGTAGTAACACTCCTTATTCTCTGTGAAGCCCGGAAAATTTTCACCGAAAGCCAGATAAATTTTTCGAATGGTTTCCAGCTACCTGTCTCTATGACACAACCGACAGGCGTGGAAAAACTCACGCATGCGCACGAAGGTTCAAGTTTGGCTGACGTAAAAACATGAATCAAATCCATATATTTTTTGCATAAAATAAAAAGGTCGGATACTTTTCTCACAGACCTCGTATATATATATATATATATATATATATATATATATATATATATATATATATATATATATTTGTATTATGTAAAGCTGTTGTGGGTGATGCTCTTGAATACATAATTTGCTTCTTAATTCTCTCAACAGTGGTTCTACTATCAGTCATACTTATGAAAGCTTAAGTAAGTTTCTGATAAATTTCTTGATTTGACATTTTAAAAGCAAAAAAAATACACACACTCATTCATTTGTTGCATATTTGTGTAGAATATTATTATCCTGAAATATTTTGTTGTGTCTTGCAGGACATGATGGAATGGACAGCACAGCCTATGAAGAGATGTAAATTCTTTCTTCTTTTCCTCACTCACTATGTACAGTTGTGTTCAAAACAATAGCAGTGTGTTTAAAAAAGTGAGTCAAGCTCAAATCCAATAACTTTCATTTCTATACACACAAATGCATTGGGAACACCTCTTTCTATTCCAAATTAAAACATGAAGAAAAATTTATCCAATTTGTTATTACTTTACATCATTACTTTAGGGTCACCAATTATTCATTAATTTTAAGAAAATTTCCAAACAAATAATTATGAAGATATCCACTTTGCATCCCTTTTGACAATGTCCTGATGAACCTTGGCGGGTCACTTAGCTGGTCCATTGAAGAGGTGGTTCTGATGACTGGTCCAGTCCGGTCATCTGGTTGGTGGGCCTTTGTGACCTGAAATTGCCTGTCAATGGGGTTAAACTGCTGGTTTTCCATGGTGATCCCAGGCATCGTTTCGGCTTGGTTTGCTGGCAGGACAGGCCGATGGTTCTCTGAGTCTGTCATTTGGTTTCAGTTGACCCACAGATAAAGGTTTAAAGTGTTTGTTCGCAAAAGATACTCTAGCGGCTTTTAAAAAAAACTTGTGGAAGACTGAATCAAAGTCTTTGTAAAACTTAAAAAGGTTAAAGCCTTGATAGCAAACATTTTAAAGTTACAGGGAACAAAAAGGAAAAATGCATTTAGCAAATTCACTCTTAATGGGAAAAACTCCACTAGGAAGTTGCCTATAAAAGGCAGAAAACTTGATTTAAACCTTACAGGCTTTCAAAACTGATGCTTTAATGTCAAAAGTGATGAAGTAATGAATCTAAAGAATGAAGAAAGAGCCACGTGGTAGCTTTTAGCTAAAGTTAGTCAAGACCACCTGGAGCCTGTTCAGCTATGAAGAAAAACAAAGAAAAAAAAAAGAGTAAAGTAAGAGCGTAAGAGAAAGAGGTAAGAGAATGACTTTGTTCTTGGCCTTTTAAAGTGGACTCTACGTCACTAAGCCCCACCCCTTTGGGTGTGGTTTCACTCACAGGGAAAATCAGAGAAACTTCACATTTGAAATACATTCTATTCTTCGGCTCTTTTCGAACTGAATATCATTAGAGTTCCCTAAATACATCCAAAGAACAAGCAATTGATTACAGGAAAACATTTCACCATGAAAAATCATTAATAACTGAAGTAGTAACATTTGACATATATCACAGTTCAAAGAAACTTTAGCTAAAAGAAAAGGTTAAATTGGAATGCACAAATGTCCTTTGATTGATTACACCAGCAAGAAAAACATTAACTTTTCTACTTGGATAAAATATGTTCTTTGCAGTATAAAGTGGTTGTGTCCTTCCAGTTGGTGGCGCTGTGGTTCTCTCAAGGATGGTCACTGTTATGACTGTAACTAAGTTGGCTTTGCTGATCACTATGAAGACCTGTAGGTGATACTGGTTCCAGGGTTGCAAACTCTGATCTTTTCCTGACCTGGGCCTGGTTTCATAAAGCAGTCGAATCTTATAGTCTACTAAACTTACTTAGTTGACTAAGGTTAGTTGCCCAACATTATCTGTATAATCTCTATTTTACATCAAAGGCTAAACTTAAATGAGCTGTCTTACGTTAGTTGATGATTTTCATGGTCAAAGTGGCCTCCTGAGTGCCGTTACCAAGAAATGTCTCCAATGCGTGACAGTTTTGTTTACTTCCGGGTTGGTCCATCTGCTACAAACATGGCCGAGTCCACTGCAGCAGAGGAGAAGCGCCCCTGACTTTGGCGTCCGCATTTCCAATGGATTATTCTGGCTCCCGCCTCAAGTCTCTCCTTCCTTCCTCCTTCATCGAGTGGTGGTGCATAACCACCTATTTTGAGGTAAGACACGGATGTTTTGTTGACTGTTCCAGGCTTAAAACTTGGGTAACACAAAAATTTAGCCAACTAAGCGCTTTGCGCAATGACTAACATCAAAATATGAGTCGACTAAGTGAGTTTCGCCCACTAAAAAACATTAGACTGCTTTATTAAACCAGGCTCTGGAATATCTCTGGTTTTTGCGTGTTTATGTGAAGTGTTAAAATGTCCGATAACTTATGCTTACTAAAGTTTGACCCATTCTGGCTTTGACAAAACTCTTTGAACGAATAAATCGTGACCCATGATCACTCTGGTGAAACACTGAGGACTGGAAGAGAGACTCCAGACCTTCCACCGAAGTTCCACAACACCTCCCAGTGAAGTTGTAAAATAAGATCATTGTACCTACAGTCCTTTACTTTGTTTGAGAAGAAAGTTCTTCACAAAAGCAAACATTAAGGTCTTTTATTCTTGTGTGAATGAGCAGTTTTCCATTTTCCTCCACATCTTTTTGTTTTTTTTTTTTTTCTTGCCATTTTAATGCATTTGAGATCATTTTAGCTGAGCAGCCTCTCATTTTCTGCACTTCGTCGTATGTTTCCCCCTCTCCAATCAATTTTTTAATCAAAGTATGCTGTTCTTCTGAACAATGTCTGGAACGACCCATTTTTCTCAGATTTTCACAGAGAAATGGACAACAACCAGCATGTAGAACATTTGCTGCCTTCGTCCTGAAATAAAGGCCACCTGTCAGGGTGCAATAAGGGTCACAGAATAAAAAATGCAGACACTGTTATTTTTTGAACAACCTAATCTTACTTTTTCTTCACTTTCTGTAAAGTAAGAACAAACTTGATCAATTTTCTTCATGTTTTGATTTGAAATAGAATGTGCAGAGTTCACAATGTGTTTGTGTGTCTGGAAATAAAAGATATTATCAGGATTTTGAGCTTTACTCACTTTTTAAAACACACTGCTGTTATTTTGAAGACAACTGTATGTCTCAGTTAATTGTTTCAACATATTATAGTATAGTCAGCAAACTTCAGCATATGTACACTTTACTTTGTGTATGTGAGAACAAACCAAAGGATAAGTGCACTTTTTAATAATGCTGCAGATTGTGATGAATCAAGATTGTGAATGTTATATTATCTTGTGGCAATTTCTATGAATGGAATTCTTTTTTTAGAAAACTTAAAGAGACACACATTACTCATCTACAGATAAACAAAATAAGGCAACTGATATTTACAGTTGTTTGCACATTAGTGATACAAAACATCTGAAGAAATATGACCACGTATGTGCATTTTTTCCCCTAATGTACCAGTTTATGTCAACCCTGTTCAATATATATATATTTTTTTTAATGGCAGAGGTCTGTCAAGGAGTGTGCACCATCCCCATGTGTCACAGCCTCCACCACTCTATGAAAACACACTGCGTCCTGGTTGGCAACCACCAAGGCAGACAAACAGGTGCGTCCCACCAAATGAAAGCTGTGGCAGTGAGGTGAGATGTGTGTGTTCACTTGTCCTTTTTACTGGGGTCCTCAGCACTGAGACACCTGCACACTGAATCATGTCCAGAGAAATGTGTCACATGTCCTTAATGTTGGAGCTGATGTTCACTCACAATACAAGTTGTCCACCTCACTGAGTCTCCCAACAACAACTAACAGAGTGTTAATACTGTACGATGCTGTTAGAATGTTCTGGCTCCTTCTGTGTTCAGTGTGTGCATGGACTTGCAGCTGAGTCAGTCATGATGTGATCTACTGCACAGGTGCCATGACAAAGCAGAAATTTTATGTTTTTCATGTTTTGTATTTGTTAATGTTCTGGAAGATAAAACTTCAACTGAAATAATGGTATTTGGTTAAGAACATTATTTTTTCAGTCTAAATTTTAAATATTTTCTGCTTGCAGTAAGTTGGTGCTGAGTTCCCTTGATGTGTTCCTCTGAAAAGTATGCACGTATTTGAATGGTGGAGTGAAACATACTCCTGGAAAGATGTGGTTTGATGTTCCTGTTGCCAACCAGAGGTCGACAATACATCCAGAAAGTATTCACAGTGCTGTCATTTTTCCCCATAATTTTATGTTACAGCCTTATTCCAAAATGGATGAAATTCATTTTTTTTTCCTAAAGATTCTACATACAATCCCCATAATGACAAAGTTAATTTTTTTTCAAGATTTTTGTAAATGTATATATACGAGGGCTGTCAATAAAGTACACTCAACAAAAATATAAACGCAACACTTTTGGTTTTGCTCCCATTTTGTATGAGATGAACTCAAAGATCTAAAACTTTTTCCACATACACAATATCACCATTTCCCTCAAATATTGTTCACAAACCAGTCTAAATCTGTGATAGTGAGCACTTCTCCTTTGCTGAGATAATCCATCCCACCTCACAGGTGTGCCATATCAAGATGCTGATTAGACACCATGATTAGTGCACAGGTGTGCCTTAGACTGCATTGTGCTGTGTGATAAAACTGCACCTTTCAGAGTGGCCTTTTATTGTGGGCAGTCTAAGGCACACCTGTGCACTAATATATATATATATATATATATAATTTATGCCATGTTGAGATTAGTTTCATTTTTTAACATCATTTTAGGAATGTTTTTGTACAGAATCCTGAATTATTTATTTTATTTAATGTCATTCATATATTCATATATGTTTCTGTATCTTATTTTTTCCACTGTATGTTATTTTAACTATATCTACTTTTTCTATGTTTATTTTAATTTGACATTTAATACATATTACATCATTTTGTAATGCTAAGCACAAGCTTTTGTAAATAATAGTAATATTTGTAATTATTATTATGATTGTTATTAAGCAACAGCTCACAGAGAGTATTCAGGGCTAGTTTCAGCATTATACATATACTCATACAGAATTTTAAAGAATGGTTTGATTTAGATAAATTATTACTCCTTTTTGGTCAAACTAAGTGTATCGTATTTGGAAATAAGCCCAGGAATCTATGGAGAAATGTATTATTATATGATATTGAAAGTGAATGTGAAAATGAAACAAAATCAAAAAGGTTTTTTTGAGGATAAAATTAAGGTGGAAAACACCTTTAAAGTATGTTCAATCTAAAATGTCAAAAGCCATCGCAATTTTGTATAAAGCACAAGATTTCCTCTCCCAACACTCATTAAGTACCTTATATCATTTGTTAGTGATTCCATATATGACTTGCTGCACAGAAGATTGGGGAACTACTTATAAAACAAATATGAATCCAGTTTTTTTTTTTTTACAACAAAAGACAGCTATAAGAATTATTAGTAATTAACCATATCATGAGCCAACAAACCCATTATTTGTCTGTTTACATATTTTTAAATTCTGGGACTTTATGAATGACATCATAATACAAATCATGTTTAAAGTTAAAAATAAACTTTACCACAAGATGTCCAGGACCTGTTTAAAATGAGTGAGTGACTTTGCAAGGAACATTATTATTTGAGAAATCAAAGATTCAAACTACTGTAAAAAGTCACTGTGTTTCTGTTAAGGGTGTTAACATTTGAATTGTCCTGATAGCATTAAATTATTTGGTCACTTGGTTGGCTTTGAAAAGCTTTATAAAAAATCATTCCATTACTTGTTATAACAAAATGAATTAGGTGTATCAATTTTGATTTCATTTTGTTTTCTTTTTGGGTTTGTAGATTCTGTTCTGTTGTTTGCATGGTTATGTTTTGAAATTTTCATTCAAGGATTAATTTTTTTATACTTTGTATTTGTTATCATGGGTATATGTATATTTATATGCATATGTATACATGTTTATTTTTATGGTTAAAGCTGTGAGCTTTTGCTTCTGCCTACACCCTTTCAGGCACATGGGTATATTGTTAAAATGTTTTTCCTTATGAACTTTTTTTTTTGCTATTTTTGAGTCTGTGTGTGCCAAATAAATAAATTAATTCAATTCATTAATTTTTACTATGGAACATAACTTTCACTCCACTGACTTCTTTGACCTTATGATTTTTAAGGATGGAACTAATGTTTTACAGTATACCATTTACAACAAACCTCTTACACTCTCACAGAGGAACGGCTGCCTCAACGAGAAAAACTGATATAAGAATTTGCTTTGATTTTGCTTTGACTATTGTAATTCATTATTATCAGGTTGTCCTAAAAGTTCCCTAAAAAGCCTTCAGTTAATTCAAAATGCTGCAGCTAGAGTGCTGACGGGGACTAGAAGGAGAGAGCATATCTCACCTATATTGGCCTCTCTTCATTGGCTTCCTGTTAATTCTAGAATAGAATTTAAAATTCTTCTTCTTACTTATAAGGTTTTGAATAATCAGGTCCCATCTTATCTTAGGGACCTCGTAGTACCATATCACCCCAATAGAGCGCTTCGCTCTCAGACTGCAGGCTTACTTGTAGTTCCTAGGGTTTGTAAGAGTAGAATGGGAGGCAGAGCCTTCAGCTTTCAGGCTCCTCTCCTGTGGAACCAGCTCCCAATTCAGATCAGGGAGACAGACACCCTCTCTACTTTTAAGATTAGGCTTAAAACTTTCCTTTTTGCTAAAGCTTATAGTTAGGGCTGGATCAGGTGACCCTGAACCATCCCTTAGTTATGCTGCTATAGACGTAGACTGCTGGGGGGTTCCCATGATGCACTGTTTCTTTCTCTTTTTGCTCTGTATGCACCACTCTGCATTTAATCATTAGTGATCGATCTCTGCTCCCCTCCACAGCATGTCTTTTTCCTGGTTCTCTCCCTCAGCCCCAACCAGTCCCAGCAGAAGACTGCCCGTCCCTGAGCCTGGTTCTGCTGGAGGTTTCTTCCTGTTAAAAGGGAGTTTTTCCTTCCCACTGTAGCCAAGTGCTTGCTCACAGGGGGTCGTTTTGACCGTTGGGGTTTTACATAATTATTGTATGGCCTTGCCTTACAATATAAAGCGCCTTGGGGCAATTGTTTGTTGTGATTTGGCGCTATATAAAAAAAATTGATTGATTGATTGATTGATTGATTTTTTAAAGTTATTTCAACTCAGTTATTTCAACTTTCAACTGAGTTAATGCCACAAGATTTCTCTAGTTAAGTTGAAATAACTTTAGTAAAGTTGAAATAACTTTAAACAAATCTATGCAAATTGTTACATTACTTTTTACAGCGGTTCATTTTTTTTAGTGTACGAGGGTAGGCTGAAAAGTTCTAAGGTTTCCCATGAAGGAGTAATGCATTAACTGCATTATAGTGAGCCTTAGAACTTTTCAGCCTACCCTCATAGTAGGAATACTTTGCTGAGAGCAGACAGTAATCATCCGCCCCATTTAGTTTGCAACACACCAGTGGGCCAGTTTTGTGAGTTAGAAGAAATCAGCAACATGGTTATGATAAAACTGACACCATTAAAGCATGGGATTGGGCTTTGAGTACTGATTGCACATCACTGCTTAAGAGAAATGTTGTAGAAAAACAAACGACACTAGTTTCTAACCTCAGGAAGGTAGTCAATGAGCTACAACCTTATTTTTTATCTATATGAACTGTCCTCTGAGCAGGAAAAATAATACTGACTTGAACGAGCAGGCGGCAGAGAAACGGAAGCTTAGGGTACGTCTACAAAATGCAAAAACAAGACACCAGAATAATATTCAATAAATTCAAGTGTGGCGTCACCAAATTCAGTGAACACAGTGGTCTCCTGCTGGATATACTACAGGACTCAGTTTGGAAAAATGTGCAAATATTTAATTATAGTGAGTGGAAGTCTGAAAAGTCTGTGGGCCACAAAGCCTCCTCTTATTGTGCCCCTGTTTTGTGGAATGATCTCCCTGCATCAAGAAAACAATCAGATTCTAAATAAACTTTCAATCCAGACTTAAGATGCATTTTTTCTCCCTTTTATACAGCTAGCATACTGCCATAGTATGGTACTATGCTTTCTACCCTTTTAAATTCATTTTATTCATAGACAGAGTGGGTCTTGGCCAGACTTTAGGGCAAGTGGCCTGCAAGTGGTGGGAACAGCTAACCAAAAAGTTAGCTTTTATAATGTTAAACCAATAAACCACTAAAAAAAATTAACAGAAGTTACAGCTAACTGCTAACTTTTAGAACTGACTCGGTACACTGTCATCTACTGATAAGACAGTTTCGAGTTCAAGCACCTCAGGGGCTTCTGAGTAAATCCAAAGGCAATCACACACCCAAAGCAAAAAATGAGCCAGCGCTTTTCTTTCTGCCCACTGCCCCAAAGACATTTTGCTTACTTTTCACATACAAAAGAGTGGCAGAAGAGATCAAACACAAGGCACTTTTCACTCTTGGTTTCATTAATAAACAAAATAATTCTGGACAGTTTATTGACATTATCAGCAACTCATTTTTACAAAGTGAAACTATCACACATATCTTTTAAATTAATGCTCTATTTCTGAAGGTTTGAGCGTTAACCTCCACACATGCCAAAAGGCATTATGGGAAAGGAGTCTCCTGTCATTGCCCCACACCCCGTCAAAAGTGCATAGAATACTGCCATCTACTGGATGGGAGTGTGAATAGCGACCAAGATATTTGTGAATCTCAAATGCAATTTTGTGCTCAGAATGTCTCAATATTGCATAAGTGAGGAAAGAGATGACTGCGTGTGATCGGTGATCCACAAATGTTGAACCAAACTTCATGAACAAAATTTTCAGTGTTGCAAACACCTTTTTTTTTTTTAACAAATAAAAAAAAAAAAGACAAAACACATGTGCAAATCAATGATTATTTGTAGATCACCCTCTGTGCATGTGCAGGTGTTAATGAGACAAATGTAACTCCATAAATAAGTGTCTTTTCACTTAAAAAGTAAATATTTGCATGTACACGCTGTTTTTAAAGCATACACACTGTCAATTACTGCTGCAATGCATTATGGGAGTTTGGGGTTTGGGTCTTTTTTAATTATTATTGTAGTACATGTTGGTTTAGCAGTGTTCAGGGGCGTCGGACTGGGGGGGTAAAGGGTACTGAACATATGGACCATATTTTAAGTTTGTTTGATTTTTCCGCAAATGACTGCATCACATAAAACGTCACTCTGTATTAATTTGAAATCATTGCACAGTGTCGCTATTCAGCAGCCATCTCATTTTTGTCAACTTTCGTCGTTGATGGTGTTGTCTGTCTTAACTCAAATGATTGGAAAACTGTAGATTGGTGCACTTTCATTTTTAGGTACATATTTTGGAAGAAAAAGGAAAATAAACCAATTCCATTTATTACTCCAAAGTCTTTGGCTGGAATAATGTGATCTCTTGCTTCAAATGACTGATTCGCTCTTCTCTCTGTTTGACTCAGACACACAGAGAAAGCTGAGGGGGATGACCACATTTCCTGCATTGAGCGGGCTGGCCATGGCTCCTGCACAGGGCATGAGACTAGAGTAATACAGCCTTTGGACATGAGCAGTGCAGCTTGCTGAAATGTCTGTGACGTTATTACCAATGAATCATAAGATCACTGCACAGATGTGTTTGGCAATTCCAACATCTGTTCAAGAGATCAAATGTCCATGTCTTTAGGTTCCTGGTGCTACCTGTCTAATGGTACTATCTCATTGGGCTGCAACAGCTTGAGGATGGCATTTGCAATGGAATTTGTAAGCATTCTCATGACGCGTGAGATGCAGGACATCACACGCATCATGCCTGAACTTGAACAGTTCAAAGCTGGAGAGGCAACAATGGTCTTCGCTACATATTCACAGAGCCACCAAGGGTGTCAAACCCCTCTGAATGCAATCTCTGCAACTCTTAATGTGCGAGAATCGTGACAGAACTTTGGGAGGGTTTGACAACAAATGAAATTGCATTCTGGGTGATTGGAGAAAAAAAATACATTCTTATTGGGAGACACACATGAGCTGCACTGGGAGCATGCCAAAATAGTGGAGTTGTTCGGAGATGTTGGAAATGGTTGAGAGTCTGGCAGCTCCTCAGTTGTGTGGTCTGGATTTATGCTTTTAATTTCTTTTGTATTGAGGAGAACAGTGGGAATAAGTTCAATACTTCATTGTTTTAGCCACTGCATTTCACGGAGGGAGTAGTGAGTATGCCAACCTGAGCATAGAGAAGCCCCTCAGCCTATGCGCAGAGAGCAGTGCATGCTGGTCATCCCATAGAAGTGAGAAGGACATCTGTATGTACTCTTTCATTGTCAGAGGAGAGAATGGATTTGCCGACCGATTTCATTCATATTTTGCACAAGAGTGTACACCCTAACACCAGTAAGTTACGGTGACTTTGGGGTCAATTTCAATGTCACAGCGAGATATGACAGATATTGTCTTTGCCACCCTGGTTAGCTGAATATCTCAAGGACAAGTGCACCGATGTCATTCATATTTAGCACGAGTGTACTTGGGTGATCCCCTAATACCAGTCAGTTACAGTGACCTTGGGGTCAGTTTCAAGGTCACAGCAAGATTTTAGAGATATGATCATTGCCACACTGGTTAGCTGAATATCTCAAGGACCAGCTGACTGATTTAATTCATATTCAGCACAAGAGTGTACTTTGGTCATCCCATAACACCAGTCAGTTACTGTGACCTTGGGGTCAATTTCAAGGTCACAGCAAGATTTTAGAGATATGATCATCGCCACCCTTGTTAGCTGAATATGTCAAGGACCGACCAGTTGAACAATTTCATTCATATTCAGCACAAGAGTGTACTTGGGTGAGCCCTTAACACCAGTCAGTTACGGTGACCTTGGGGTCAATTTCAAGATCACAGCGAGATATTAAAGATAATATCATTGCCACCCTTGTTAGCTGAATATCTAAAGGACCAGTTGACTGATTTCATTCATATTTTGCTCAAGAGTGTACACCCTAACATTAGTCAGTTACGGTGACAAACCAAATCATAAAGGGGTTATTTTGGCAAAGGTCAAGTTTAGGGATGGCCATATCTTATCATTGTTGATATATCGTTAGAAATGCTCCCCACAGCATGAGTTTGTCATGCTGTGATATTACTGATATAGTTCATGACGTGTTTTTGTGTGTGCTGTATGTCGGCAGCTCATGCAAAATGAAACCAAGCAGAATGGAAGGTGGAGTACAAAGGTGACAAGGAAGGATTAGATCAAATATTTGACACATTTATGGTGAACTGTGCTGCACAAACACACATCTGAGCCACCACATGCGGGGGACAGACGCATCTAAGTGCTATTTTTTTTCCCATTTGCAGCTGACTGTTCTCACACTTCAGTGTCATTTTTGTTTCATATTGTAAATGCAAATACTTTTTAAACACAGTTTTGTTCTGTGTAATAAACTGGTCAAAACCTGGAATTAAGTTTCTTAATGTCAAACAAAAGCAACATGCATTCGGGGCTATAAATAAGTGTACAGTGGCAGAGTTTTTTTGTAAGTTTGGAGTTATCTGTAAGTGCTGTGACAGTTAGAAGACGCCTGTGTGAAGCTAATTTATTTGCAAGAATCCCCCACAAAGTCCCTCTGTTAAATAAAAGATGTGCAGAAGAGGTTATAATTTGCCAAAGAACACATCAACTGGCCCAAAGAGAAATGGAGGAATATTTTGTTGACTGATGAGAGTAAAATTGTTCTTTTTGGGTCCAAAGGCCGCAGACAGTTTGTGAGACGACCCCAAACTCTGAATTCAAGCCACAGTTCACAGTGAAGACAGTGAAACATGGTGGTGCAAGCATCATGATATGGGCATGTTTCTCCTACTATGGTGTTGGGCCTATATATCGCATACCAGGTATCATGGATCAGTTTGGATATGTCAAAATACTTGAAGAGGTCATGTTGCATTATGCTGAAGAAGACATGCCCTTGAAATGGGTGTTTCAACGAGACAATGACCCCAAGCACACTAGTAAACGGGCAAAATCTTGGTTCCAAACCAACAAAATGAATGTCTCGCAGATGTGAAGAAATCATGAAAAACTGTGGTTATACAACTAAATACTAGGTTAGTGATTCACAGGATTGCTAAAAAAAAAACAGTATGAACATAATAGTTTTGAGTTTGTAGCGTCAACAGCAGATGCTACTATTATTGTGAACACCCCCTTTTCTACTTTTTTTTTTACTAATAGCCCAATTTTACAGCCTTAAGAGTGTGCATAGCATGAATGCTTGGTCTTGTTGGATTTGTGAGAATCTACTGAATCTACTGGTACTTTGTTTCCCATGTAACAATAAGAAATATACTCAAAACCTGGATTAATCTTTTTAGTCACATAGCACTACTATTATTCTGAACTCTACTGTACCAAGAGTCATAGGGCAGTAACTGCGTGACTGCAAGCTTCATGAAATGGTATAGAGAAAAAAATTTCACTATGAGTTTTAAAGGCATCATTTTAGAAATTTTCATACAGAAGATAGAATTTTTGGTTGTTTGTTGCTTTATTTTTGATGTTGTGAAAAATTCAAATATGTAAAAGCTCAAGGGTGCGTAAACATTTTCACATCACTGTATCCCAGCTGTCACAGCGCTCTCAGTCAATCCAAAATGTTAATAAACCTCAAACATTAAAGTGCACAGCTTGATGTCACTTTATTACTTATAATTAAAAACTACCCAGTGAAGAATTAGTCCTCTAACAACAGCACACTCTACAAATAGAACAGTCTGGTCATGAATCTCACACTGTGTCACCTACACAACACAGGTGTGTTTCAATAGTGATGTGAACTTTGCTCCATCGTCAAATAATAGCCCTGGTGCTGACAGAGAGGTATTGTGTGGTTTGCTTGTATGTAAAGGCAGATTAGAGATTTCTTAATGGCGAAAACTGGCAATAAAGAGATGAAAGAAGAGATGAACAATGTGTTGACTGAATAGTAAAAAGGGCCAAATAATGTCCTGGTCCAACATAGAGTATAAATTGTTCATTCTCTGACAGGAATGACAACATGGGAGTTCCACTGAACAAAAGGGTTGTCAGTGGTTGCTGTGCTATTTAGTGCACGTAGTAGTAGATCTTTAGTAACTACTGTACGTACAGCACAGCATAAATCATTGTATTTAAGTCATCAAACAAACTGCGAAGAGTGTCCAGTTTCCACCTCTCACTAAAGTCCACTGGTGCAAGTGTATTCCGAATCTGTAGCATGAAGCAAATGAAAATCTACGACTCATCCTGGATAGGACAACAGTCCAGTGCAGATGACTACCACAGTACGCAGGGTGGACTGGAACAATGCACATAAAGGGTCTTAACCAAGGACACCAGCAGGTACAGTTGTATGCAAAAATTCGGGCACCACTCATGATTTCCATGATTTTCCTTTATACATTGGTTGTTTGGATCAGCAATTTCAGTTAAATATATCATATAGCAGACAAACACAGTGATATTTCAGAAGTGAAATGAAGTCCATACAATTTATAGAAAGTGTGCAATAATTCTTTAAACAAAATTAGGCAGGTGCATAAATTTGGGCACCCCAACAGAAAAAAAATAGATCAATATTTAGAAGATCCTCTTTCTGTAGAAATAACGGCCTCTAAATGCTTCCTATAGCTTCCAGTGAGAGTCTGGATTCTGGTTGAAGGTATTTTGGACCATTCTTCTTTACAAAACATCTCTAATTCAGTAAGGTTTGTTGGTTTCCGAACATGGACAGCCCACTTAAAATCACACCACAGATTTTCAATAATATTCAGGTCTGGGGACTGAGATGACCATTCCAGAACATTGTACTTGTTCCTCTGCATGAATGCCTTAGTAGATTTTGAGCAGTGTTCAACTTCAACTTTGTCACTGAGTCTTGAACATTGTTTTCAGGAATCTGCTGATATTGACTGGAATCCATGTGCCCCTCAACTTTAACAAGATTCCCAGTACCTGTACTGGCCACACAGCCCCACAGCATGATGGAACCACCTCCAAATTTTACTGTAGGTAGCAAGTGTTTTTCTTGGAATGCTGTGTTCTTTTTCAGGCATGCATGCCACCCCTTGTTATGTCCAGATAACTCAATCTTAGTTTCATCAGTCCACAGCACCTTATTCCAAAATGAAGCTGGCTTGTCCAAATGTGCTTTAGCATACCTCAAGCGACTCTGTTTGCAGTGTGTATGCAAAAAAGGCTTCCTCTGCATTACAGTATGGCCTTGTGCAAAGTGTGCTGTATAGTTGAACAATGCACAGAGACACTACCTCCATCAAGATCATGTTGTAGGTCTTTGGAGCAGGTCTGTGGGTTGACTATGACTGTTCTTACCATCCCTCACTTCAGCTTATCTGAGATTTTTCTTGGCCTGCCACTCAGGGCCTTAACTAGTACTGTGCCTGTGGTCTTCCATTTCCTCACTATGTTCCTCACAGTGGAAACTGACAGCTGAAAACTCTGAGACAGCTTTTTGTCTCATTCCCCTAAACCATGATGTTCAACAATCTTTTTTTTTTCCAGGTCATTTGAGAGTTGTTTAGAGGCCCCCATGTTGCCACTCATTAGGAGAGATGCAAAGAGGGGAAACACTTGCAAATGGCCACCTTAAATACCCTTTCTCATGGTTGGATTCACCTGTGTAAGGAGGTCAAGGGTCAATGAGCTTACCAAACCAATAGTGTGTTCCAGTAATTAGTGCTAAATGTATTCAAATCAATAAAATGACAAGGGTGCCTAATTTTGTTTAAATAATTATTGCACACTTTCCGTAAATACTAGAAACTTCATTTCACTTCTCAAATATCAGTGTGTTCGTCTGCTATATGATATATTTAACTGAAATCTCTGATTCAGACAACCAGTGATTTATAAAACAAAATCATGAAAATTATCGGGGGTGCCCAAACTTTTACATACAACTGTATCTGGCAATATATACTCAACAAAAATATAAACGCAACACTTTTGGTTTTGCTCCCATTTTGTATGAGATTAACTCAATGATCTAAAACTTTTTCCACATACACAATATCACCATTTCCCTCAAATACTGTGCACAAACCAGTCTAAATCTGTGTTATTGAGCACTTCTCCTTTGCTGAGATAATCCATCCCACCTCACAGGTGTGCCATATCAAGATGCTGATTAGACACCATGATTAGTGCACAGGTGTGCCTTAGACTGCCCACAATAAAAGGCCACTCTGAAAGGTGCAGTTTTGTTTTATTGGGGGGGATACCAGTCAGTATCTGGTGTGACCACCATTTGCCTCATGCAGTGCAACACATCTCCTTCGCATCATCCATGAAGAGAACACCTCTCCAACGTGCCAAACGGCAGCAAATGTGAGCATTTGCCCACTCAAATCGGTTACAACGATGAACTGGAGTCAGGTCGAGATCCCGATGAGGACGACGAGCATGCAGATGAGCTTCCCTGAGACAGTTTCTGACAGTTTGTGCAGAAATTCTTTGGTTATGCAAACCGATTGTTCCAGTAGCTGTCCGAGTGGATGGTCTCAGATGATCTTGGAGGTGAACATGCTGGATGTGGAGGTCCTGGGCTGGTGTAGTTACACGTGGTCTGCGGTTGTGAGGCTGGTTGGATGTACTGCCAAATTCTCTGAAACGCCTTTGGAGACGGCTTATGGTAGAGAAATGAACATTCAATACACGAGCAACAGTTCTGGTTGACATTCCTGCTGTCAGCATGCCAATTGCACGCTCCCTCAAATCTTGCGACATCTGTGGCATTGTGCTGTGTGATAAAACTGCACCTTTCAGAGTGGCCTTTTATTGTGGGCAGTCTAAGGCACACCTGTGCACTAATCATGGTGTCTAATCAGCATCTTGATATGGCACACCTGTGAGGTGGGATGGATTATCTCAACAAAGGAGAAGTGCTCACTATCACAGATTCAGACTGGTTTGTGAACAATATTTGAGAGAAATGGTAATATTGTGTATGTGGAAAAAGTTTTAGATCTTTGAGTTCATCTCATACAAAATGGGAGCAAAACCAAAAGTGTTGCGTTTATATTTTTGTTGAGTGAAAGTCAGGATTAAATAGTCTATCAATAAACAGTCACTCATCTGATCCAGGTGTGAAACAAAACTGAGGGTGCCATCTAGCGGAGAAGCTAACACATGACACTGGTGTAATTAACCCCCGGCTGTTTTATGTAAGATTCTGTCCCCTTACCAAAAACCAAACCACTATATTTCTAATTTTGAATTTATTGAAGTTCATGTGGAAGTCAGGCTTGGGCCTCTCACTGACAGTGTTCATCTTCTGAAAAGCCCCCTAAAATGAGTCATACAACACTTTTTATACCTGTGGGCATCACAGGTGTGGTTTAGTCTCACATTTGTAATGTTACTGGCTCTCACCAACAGAGGAAGATTTCCCTGTTTCTGAAACTTTCACATATGATGGAAGTGAAACTTAACTCTCAGAAACTTCCAAACAAATAACACAGACAAACACTTGATAACTAACATAGAATAAGGAATTAGCACAGATATTATCTAACACTGGTAAAACAGAGTTAAAAGCAGGCCCTGAGGGAAATCCTGACAGATACATTAAACGGAACATCACAGTCACAAGTCAGGTTGGAATCTATCCCAGCACACCTTTGGTGTCACGTTTGAGTGAGCATTGAGCTTCAAATCCATTTCTGTGGACTGTGGGTGGAAACTGAAGTAAAACCACACAGACATGAAGGGGGTGGACATGTGTGAGGTCATGGTAATGATCATATGGCTGTTCTTTCTGTAAGCTTACAGCAAACAGGTATTCCAAGAGTACTGCACGTGCACGTGACATCATTCATGCCCAGCTCAGCTTCTGAGTTCAGACCAAAACAGGCGGAATGGCTCTTGGTGACTTTAAAAAACAGAGTTGTTGTGATATGAACGTTAGGGTGTCTTGTAAAACTACAGTCAGATTTAATTATTTGGACAGTTAGATGTTTTGTAATTTTGCCTCCGTATGCAACGACAACAGAGCTGGAATGTAACAAGCCAGATGTGCTTGTAGTGGAGACATTCAACTTTAATTCAAGGCCTTTGATGAAAATTTAGCATGAATCATTTGGGAATTATGACCATTTCTTTACAAAGTGCCTCCATTTTCAG